>NW_026591643.1:5671703-5927414 GCF_907164565.1 Psammomys obesus | reverse complement strand
TAGATAGATAGATAGATAGATAGATAGATAGATAGATAGATAGATAGCCTCACACAATATAGCCTGATTTCAGTTTGCCCTCTCTCTACTCCTACCAATTCCCCTGACCTCCCTTCCCATCAGTACCAACTACCATCTTTCCTTCTCTCATTAGAAAACAAATAGGCTTCATCAGAGCAGAGGTTCTAGGTTATAACCATACATGTTCCTTGCTGGAGTGTCAGTCTCAGAAAAGACCCCTGTGCCCAGATATATTTGGTCCTTGTGGAGCTCCTATTCTCTTCACATCATATAAACTCCCCCTTCTTTCATTTGATTCCCTGAACTCTGCTGAAGGTTTGGTTATTAGTCTTAGTATCTGCTTTGATACACTGCTAGGTAGTGTCTTTCAGAGGCCCTCTGCAGTAGGCTCCTGTCCTGTTACTTGTTTTCTCCTATGTCCAATGTCCGTCCCATTTGTCTTTCTAAGTGAGGATTGCTCATCTTACCCTGGGTCCTCTTTCTTGTTTATCTTCTTTAGGTGTATAGATTTCATTATGTTTATCATATCTTATAGGACTATATGAGTGAGTATATACCATGTGTGTCTTTCTCCTTCTGGGATACCTCAATCAGAATGATCTTTTCTAGATCACATCATTTGTCTACAAATTTCATGATTTCCTCATTTTTGATTGCTGAGTAGTATTCCATTGTGTAAAAATACCACAATTTCTGTATCCATTCCTCCATTGAGGGACATCTGGGTTGTTTCCAGGTTCTGGCTATTACAAATAAAGCTGCTACAAACATGGCTGAGCAAATGTCCTTGTTGTGTACTTGAGCAAATTTTGGGTATATGCCTAGGAATGGTATAGCTGGATCTTGAGGAAACACAATTCCTATTTGTCTGAGAAAGCTCCAGATTGACTTCCAAAGTGTTTGTACCAGTTTACATTTCCATCAGCAATGTAGGAGGGTTCCCCTTTCTCCACAACCTCTCCAGCATGTGTTGTCACTTGAGTTATTCCTCTTAGCCATTCTGATGGGTGTAAGGTGAAATCTAAGGGTCATTTTGATTTGCATCTCCCTGATGGCTAAGGACGTTGAGCACCTCATTTAGTGTTTCTCTGCCATTCTATATTCCTCTACAGAGAATTCCCTGTTTAGCACTGTACCCATTTTTAATTGGATTACTTGATTTATTGCTTTTTAACTTCTTTAGTTCTTTATATGTACTGGATATCAGCCCTCTGTCAGATATAGGGTTGGTGAAGATCTTTTCCCAATCTGTAGGCTGTCGTTTTGTTCTGAGGACAGTGTCCTTTGCTTTACAGAAGCTTTTCAGTTTCATGAGGTCCCATTTATTGATTGTTGCTCTTAGAGCCTGTGCTGTTGGTGTTCTGTTCAGGAAGTTGTCTCCTGTGCCAATGAGTTCTAGGCTGTTCCCCACTTTTTCTTCTAACAGATTTAGAGTATCTGGTTTTATGTTGAGGTCTTTGATCCACTTGGACTTTAGTTTTGTGCAGGGTGATAAATATGGCTCTATTTTCATTTTTTCCGCATGTAGATCTCCAGTTGGACCAGCACCATTTGTTGAAAATGCTGTTGTTTTTCCATTGAATGCTTTTGGCTTCTTTGTCAAAATTCAAGTATTCATAGGTGTGTGGGTTTATTTCTGGGTCTTCTATTCAGTTCCATTGATCCTCCTTTCTGTTTTTATGCCAATACCATGCAGTTTGACCTCCCCAATTCCCAAGGGTGGAGCAGTCCTGCTAGGTCACAGAGGAGGACTTTGCAACCAGTCTTGAAGATACCTAATAAAACAGGGTCAGATGAAAGGGAAGAGGTCCTCCCCAATCAGCAGACTTGGAAAGGGGCAGGGAGGAGATGGGGGGGGAGGGAGGGTTTGGGAAGGAATGAGGGAGTGGGATACAGAGTTAATAAAATGTAACTAATTAAAAAAAAAACCTAATGCCATATATTTTATTTTTTGTGACATAAATTTACATGATGTTTTTTTCCTTCTACCTAGAAATAAATCTAATAATTTGGAGATGTGGTTTGTTCAGTATTTGGAAAAAACTTTAAGTGTTATACCCATATTCTCCTGAAGATGATTAGTGTATCACAATTCTGAGATGGAAAAATAATATGTACTTTCTAGGAACTCAGAATTATTTCACTGTTTCCTAAGAGCATCACTTTATGTCATTATTTGTCCTTACTGAGTCTACGTGAAGATTTTTGTGACATTTAAGCAATTTCTTTTACTAAAGATTATGTTTACTAACATATTTTAAATATTACATAAATTGTAAGGAGATATATGTGTGTTTTATAGAAAGACATGAGATACATCGTGAGTTATATTACATTGTTTTCACAATTAAAAAAAAACAAACAGGTTTAGAAGGGACAATGAAATAAAACAGTAAACTAACATATCAAAATGGGACAATACATGCAGAAAGAAAAGAGCCTAAAAAACAGATATGGACATGGAGACTCATGTGCACACTCAGAGATTCCATAAAAACATTAAAGTGGAAAGGACAATTTGTATATACACAAAGACTTGTAGGGTAAAAAGAGAGACTAAAAATAAAGTAAAAAACAGGATATTTTTAAAAGGAAAAACCTTGACATAGCATTAGGAGACAAGGCACCTCAAAGTGTGTTTCTGGATTCTTTTTCTGTTGGCATCGGCCGCTAGGCATGCAGCCTACCCAAAGAGAAGTTTGTCCTTCTGAATGGTGACTGAGGATCTTCCCTAGGCTCATCATTGTTGTTTAGCCTCTTTAGAACTATGGATTTTAGTATGTTAATCCTATATTATATGGCTACCATCCACTTATAAGTGAGTCTATACCATGTGTTACTTTCGGCTACGGCTTACCTCATTGGGAATGATCTTTTATAGTTCCATCCATTTCCCTGCAAGTTTCATGGTTTACTTGTTCCTAATTCCCTAGTGGTATTCCATTGTGTAAATATACCACAATTTCTGGAGGGGACTGGAGCTCTACAAGGAGACCAACAGGGCCAAAATTTCTGGGTCCAGAGGGGCCTGCAGAGACCAATGTGCTAACCAAGGATCATGCATAGAGAGGAACTAGACCCCTCCTCAGATGATAGATCACAGGCAGCTCACACTCCACATTGGTTCTCTAGTAAGGGGAAAAGTGACTGTCTCTGACATGAACTCAGTGGCTGGCTCTTTGATCACCTCCTCCTTGGGGGTGGCAGGCTTGCCAGGCCACAGAAAAAGAGGATGCAGTCAATCCTGATGAGAACTGATGGGCTAAGGTCAGATAATAGGGGAGCAGGACCCTCCCTATCAGTGGACCAGGGGAGGAGCATAGGGGAAGAAAAGGCAGGGAGGGTGGAACTGGGTGGAGATGGGGGAGGAGGCTACAGCAGGGTTATAAAGTGAATAAATTATAATAAATAATAAATCAATTAAAAGTCAACAAAACAAAACAAAAAAGAGTAGTTTATTTCCCTGGTGAGACTGCCTTGGTGAAAATTTAATTTTTATTTGCAAGTGGTTATCAACTGGAGATGGCTTCTGGGTTAGTTTGAGTACATGTGTACATTTTTTTTTCAGCTCTAGGATTCCATTTGCTACAGCTGCATGCAAGCCCTCTGCATGCGCCTCAGTCAGTGTGAGGCCATAAGTACTCTGACTTTCTTGTTTAAAGGGCTTTGTATTCTCCGTGCCCTCCATTTCCTCTGGTTCTTACACTCTTTCTGGCTCATCTTCTACAGGGTTCCTTAAGGAAAGGGGTTGATGGAGACATCCCATTTAAGGCTGAGGGTTCTGCATAATGTCTGGCTGTGGGTCTATGGATTTGTTTCCATCTCTGTGATGATGGCTGAGCAAGGCACTGATCTACTGTGGCACTGATACCACAATATCATTGGGAATTATTTCATTGCTATTTTTTGTATGTTTTTAGAACAATAGTATTTGGTTTTACCTTAGATCCCTAGGCAATCTACTATTAGGTTCTTGGTCCCTCAGTCAGTGTCAAAGTGGTGAGGGGACAGTAAGGGGGATGACAGAGGGAATACAGACAATGACAATTAAAATCCAGGAACATTGAGGGTTGTATGGAAACCCAATGCAAAAAAAAAAAAAAAAAAAAAAAAAAAAACCTTCTTAAAATGTGTACATATTTAAAGTGATCTGAATGAAATTGCCAAATAAAGTGGGAAACAGAGACCTAATTGATCATATCTTGTCACCAATTGAAGTTACCAGTGCCAGGATTGGGATACATCTAATTGACTTATTGGCCAATGGAGTCCCATGGGAAACCCCAAACAGCCCACACTGATACCAACCCTGTAAGTTTCTCTCTACAAGCTGACAGCAAGGCCTAATGGCTGAGACAATACCTACACAACTCATTGAACACAGAGAAGTCAAGCTGCTGACTAGATGGAGCCTTCATTTCAGTGTCTTTGGTATAGGAAGGTACTCTGCATGCTACCAAAGTAAAACATAAGGACGAACGCAACCATGAACTCTTTCTCTATAATGGTGTACTCCTCAAGGTTTCCTAGTACTATGGTAGCACAAAGTTTGTGGAAGTCACAAACCAATATCTCATATTAGTTAAGTTCTACTCAACAACATAGAACTCATACCCAATATTGATAGCAATGGTTGACCCTTCTACTTAAAAGGAAATCCACAAAGACAGAATTAAAACAACAACAAGAAGATAATCAAATAAGGCAATTTGGTGTACTGGGGGTGGGAGGCTAGTAACAGCTCAATGGATAATTTGCCCGCAAGACTAGATATTAGTTATACTCAGCGGCACAAATGAATCAAACAAGTCACCTGGTAGCCAAGGGTGTGGAAGCACATCCAAGCAATTTCAGAAAAAGATTTAAGAACATCTGTTCATTTGGACTAATCTAGACAAAATATCTATGGCTAAATGCTTTGATATCATTTAATCCTAGTTGAAATTCTTAAGGAAAAAAAAAGACTATAATAATATCCATGGATTTATTAAGATTTGGAGGGTTGGAAAAATAGTGTTTCTGCTTGTTTATTCATAAGTTATTATGTCTCTCTCATGATCCAACTTCAAATTCAGTTATTTGTGGTTTCATGTTTTGTTTTGTTTGTCTTTAAATGAAATCAAAGGGTCCATGACAACAATAAGGAGGTAATAAGGGAACAGAAAGCAGAACAGGAGGAGGAGGGCATCAGTGAGCACATTCATTTGTTTCATATTTAAAGCTGTATGCTCCACATACAGTCTCTAACTCTCTAGAGTCAATCTGAGATAGTTAAAAGACTCACTTTTAGAAAAAAAAGTAAAAAAAAAATAGAATAAAATAAGACCAAATAAGGATCCTTACAGCTATAAGCAGCAAGTAAAGCAAGAACACAAATTATCATTGGTTAAAACAATAAAAGAGAAAATTATGATAACCATATTGGTGAGTATCATGAAATCTAAGGCCAGAGAGAATCCAGAATTATGTATATATAAAAAGTCTTAACTCATCTCATGCTCCCTGCTTCATTTGCCTTCTTCCTTTCTTCCCCCACATTTATATATGAGGCTCAATGTTTGGGAAAGAGTCTGTGTCTTTCTCTTGTGCACTTTGTAAATCACCATGAAGGTTCTTTAATGATTCTCATTGGATCCTCAGCCCTGATTCAGTCTTCACTGACCTCTGACTAAGTCACCAATGCTGAAACTCTTAGAATAGATGGAGAAGAAATGGATGGACTTTAAGCAGAGAACCACAGTTTATCTACTTGAAATCTGTTTACAGGATTTGACTCAACTACGTCTGGCTCTAAAGTCAAAAGTATTTCATGCCCCTGAGACAGCATGGTGCTTAGGAGTTAGAAGACTATAATTTTTTTTTCTCTGAACATAGGGAATATCTTAACTGTTGTATTAGGAAGATTCAAATAAGATTTAAAATCTTTTCAGATCACAGGCATTATACATATCTATTTATCTTTTTAGAAAATTGTTGCAGTGTTAGGACTAGAACTCAGATCCTTCTTAATGTCATTCAACTCCCTAACCATGTGCAGATTTTAGAGATGGTCATGTCTAAAATAAGAGTGGTCACTCAGTTTTAGAGCCTGTATTATAGGCCAGGCATTCTCTCTCAACTGTTACGGAAGTGTTAATTTGGTTGATTGTCCCAAGAACTTTATGACGGTCTATGATGTAGCAATATATGATAACACTCATACGATGCTCACTCTAGATATGAGAACACATAACCCAGGAAGGGGACTGGAAGCTATCAGCCATTTTGATTTTATTGAATTTTTCTTGGGAATGTAGAAAATAATTACTTGATTATAAGATAAAGTGAAGATCCTCAATGCTATTTATTCTCTCTGTTTCTCTCTCTCTCTCTCTCTCTCTCTCTCTCTGTGTGTGTGTGTGTGTGTGTGTGTGTGTGTGTCTTTCCTTCCTCCTTGTCAGTGGATAAGTTATGTTCTTTGGATAAGTTATCCAACTGGAAGTGGTCACAGTATCAAGTGATCTCTATTCACATATAACATACACAGAGACATATATATGTTATATACATATATATATATATGTATATGCATAAAACAATGATCATTACAGAAGAAGAAGTCACAAATCAGAAGGGTACTTAAGAGGTTAAAAATGGAAGAAATAGAGGGGCAGAAACAATGCAAATTAACAGCACTTGTGTATGAGAGAACGCATGCCTAGTACTGTAAATGTAACTAACATAGCTAGAGAGTTCACAAACACTAGAGGAGAACCTACTTCTCCCATTTTCTACATCAGTATATCTTCTAACTGAACACTAAATACTTATCCTTATGCCCACAGGTAAGTGCTCATTTTTTAAAAGCTTACATAGCAGATGGAAATTACTGCAAATATCCCTAACTTGTCAAAATGCAGAAGACAAGTATATAAGAGCTCAGCAGTACATCCACAACACAAACCCTCCACCAAAGCCAGAAAACATTGAAGAAGAGGAGGAAGAGTGATTATGACAACTTTTAGAGATAACATGGGTGATGAAACCATGAAATTTCAATGATATAGTTGTCTACACAAGGCTATCACAATGACAACTCCAGTTGACATGCCACCTTGCAGGAGACAAATATCACAAGGCCCTGCTCCTAGATTGAGTATGTATGTATGTATGTGTGTGTGCATACACACACACACACACACACACACACACACACACACATATAGTAAATGGATGTTAAGGGATGGACAACCAGTTTTTTCATTCAAGATTTTATAGTGAATTTAATGATGGTAAAGATACAATCCTGGGTATCCCACAGAACACACAAAAAGTGCCCTGGGACTAGTGTCAGACAAAAGACTACGACTTAGACAAATGGCTGGAATTGGGAAAGATTTGTTTTGACTTAAATGAGCAAAAATAGACTTGTAAACTTCCACTTTCTCCCTCTTAAATAAAATACTGACTTTTCTTAACTACAGTTCCAAGTTGGAAAAACACTCATTCAAACTTAATTAGGATCATATGTTTCAGATTTTCCTCTTTTTATAGTCTTTAAAATTTCCTTCAGATGTACTAACTTGGCAAAAGGAAGAAAACAAAATTGTGGGGAAGATTATTTTTTAAATTATTTTTAAATGAACAACAATTTTAAATGACACAATTTAAGGATAAAGACAAAATTGTGTGCTACTTTTTAAAAGTTCACTCTGTGTTATCATTCATCATCTGCATTTTCAGACCATAACTTGTTAGACTCTGAGGGAACAAGAGCTCCACAAGAGGACCAATAGATCCAACATATCTGTGCCCATGTGGGTCTGTGGAGACTGATGCACCAACCAAGAACCATGCATGGAGAGGACCTAGGTCCCCTGCGCAGATGTAGTTTATGGGAAGCTCGACCTCCATATGGGTTCCCTAGTAAGGGGAACAGAGGCTGTCTCTAACATGGACTCTGTTGCAGGCAGTCCCGAAGAGACTGTAGCCAGTTGGTAAGGAAGGAATGCTCTCTCTACCTTTTTGAGGACTAGGGGAGGGAGATGGGGGGAAGAGGAAGCAGGATGAGAACAGGAGGAGATGAGGGAGGAGCCTCCAATGGGATGTAAAGTGAATAAAGAGATTAAAAGAAAAAAAAAACTAAACAGATTGATAAAATCTCAAAATGTTCTAAGATTTAAAACTCGAAATATCTGGAGCCCTTAGACCAGTGGTTCTCAAACCTTCCTAATTCTGTGACCCTTTAATACAGTTCTGCAAGCTGTGGTGACCTCCACCCATAAAATTATTTTGTTGCTACTTCATAACTGTAATTCTGCTACTGTTATGAATCATAGTATTAACATTTGAAATGCAGGATATCTGGTATATGACCCCAACCCGCAAGTTGAGAACCACTGCCTTAGACAGAAGACATTATTGCCAGAGGCATAATACATCTGTAAAATGAAGTGAAGGAGTATTCGATTATCTGATACTCTTGAATTTAAACAATTCCACAGTGGTTAGACTTTGGCAAAGTTCTAAAGTATTTCACTCTTTGTCCTAGGGAAATGACATTTTCAAATGATCTATAAAGTAAGTGTCAGCTACGTCAGATCCAGTCCTTCAATTACACCACAGCCAACACATCTCAGATTCTGAAAAAATACTTGCATGTTCACAATGGCCTTTTTTTTTTTTTCAGTAGGCCTTTCTTGGGCTGTTCATGGTAATAATTTTCCATCTAAAGATCTCTTCTGTGGGGCTATTTGCATTTGTTGTACTTCATGTCACTGAATTTAACTTGTATCTTCATTTATTGTTTTCAAAAATTCTACTCTGATGTTAGCTAAAAATGAGATATTTCAATGGAGGCAGAAGACTGACAGTCGCAAGAGGAGCCACCCAACCGACGGTGGTAGATACTGCCAAATTTCTTAAAGTACAGCATAAGATGTTCAAGTCTGGGAGAAATTGCTGGGGTTTAGTTTACTCAAGTTCTGGACTTTTTTTTATCTGTCACAGGTATCCAGATGAACTTCAAGAATGGCTGATTAACTTCTAGAGATAAATCTGTAAATGGGATCATGATAGGAGTGCAAATAAAGTTCTAAGAGACGTTCAGATAATATAAAATTATGTTAGCCCTGAAGAGGCAAAATAAGTCAATCTGATGAACATCACTTATGCAAAATGTCTGCCTCATGTGATGTCATATTTAACACTGAGAAAATTGGAAATTCTCCATTAGAACCATCAAAGTTGTATTGGCTTATTGAAAGTTTCTAAACATCTTGTAATTAAGAAACAGACATGTCATTCCAAAGAAATATGAAACTGGAACCTCCTCACTTGACCTCATCACCCTCTCCTCAATCCACATGATGTAAACCAGCTACCATTGTTTATCAGTACTGCATCCTATCTACTACCGTAGGGAGGAGATCACTAGAAGAAATGACTCACTCTTGTGCATGGCAAGGCCACAGATTCATTCAAAAGAACAACAGATGAATTCAGAAGACGACATGAATTTTTACTGTTTTCTCTGTGACCATGAGTGCATGCCTTTCCATCTGAGATAATTTCTCTGTTTGATCAACAACTACATTGTACAAAGAGCTCTGCAATTCCCTTTAGTGGCTCATCCTTGAGTATTTGTGATGAAGACTATCAGATGGGGCATGAACTGCCAGTTCTAATCAAATGCTTTTTCTACTGCCCAAGAATGTCAAGCTCTCTTCTGTATTTATGATGTACACACTGCCCTCTTATCTCTGTCCTACTTCCTCCTTCACTGCCTCCACTGGTTATTATTTTACTCTTATTTCATTATCACCCCAAATGTCACTTCTTATGGGGACATTTATAATGCATTAGTCACAAGTGCTAAACTTGGTGACCCCTTATTATGCCCCACAGTGTCACACACTTTTTTACAGCAAAGTAGAGTCAGTGTTCTGAGGTGAGTGCATTCTTCCTGCTGTATCCCAAATTAAAGTTCAGCTCCGGGATGCTTTAACAGCTGGTTCACTTCATGCGGTTTGAAAATTCTATGATTCTCCAGAGCTTTGCTCAAGAGGATGGTCCAGGGTAAAGTTTATAATACAATCTGTGACTGGAGAACATGGAGTGTTCGCATGTTTAAAATCACTGTGGATGACATGAGCTTTCAGTCTCAACAATCCACACATGAGCAAAAGAAATGTTCAACAATTTATTAGATACACAAATGCCAAATAGCTGAGACAAATGTCTTGCTTCTGAGATGATTTCCAGTTGCCCAAGAACCATCCAAAATTACTCCACAGTGTTCATATGTAGTCAGATGACTATGAAACTCCCTTCACTGGTCCAAATTCCCTCTCATGACAATACTGACTCATGATCCTAGTGGCCTGAGAAGTGAATGCCCTTGTCTTCAGTCATTAAGCTGTCTCCCTTTGGAAGAGAAAGATCAAGTTACTATCCTGGCCATATCTGACAAGGAAACCACGAGGACAGATGAGGACAGAGGTCTGTAATGGGACATATGTCATAGATGACACTGAACGAATTATTCTCCTTACTGCAAAAACAACAATAATGAAACTTTAAAAGTTGAAACAAATAAAAGCATAAGGCAATGTATATGAAGGCCACTAAATTATGATGCAACTTATTCTATGCTATAATATTTTATTAACATAAATATAGTGATAAAATTTATGACCAATTTTTATGAGTCCACTGTGAATGAGGCTGAATTATTACACAGTAGTGGTTAATTATCATTTCTGTATATAGTATTGCCACCCCTGCATGGATGAAGAGACAGAGATTACCAGTATCTTAATGATAATTTTAAAGTGACATGACTGTTAATGTCTTATCTGGCTTTGTCAGTCATGTCTCTGAGGGTTGCAGTGCTCCTTGTAGTAGAGTGCTTGCCTAGCAGGCATAAGGTTCTGGTTTAAGTCCCCAGTGCCTAGAAAGAAAAGGAGGGCTGGTATGTCTGATTGTGAAGCCTGTCTTTCTCCCATGCAGACAAGATGAATCGAGGCATTTTAGAACCAGAGTATCTGTTTTTTAGAGCATCCATAAAGAAAAATATTTTGAGAGGCCCTCTGTGGTAGGCTCCTGTGAGCCAAACTCTGGGCAGAGTGCAGGGAATCTTATGAAAGAAGTGGGAGATAGAAAGACCTGGAGGGGACAGGACCTTCACAAAGAGAGCAACAGAACCAAAATATCTGGGCACAGGGGTCTTTTGTGAGACTCATACTCAAACCAAAGACCATGCATGCAGATAACCTAGAACCCCTGCACAGATGTAGCCCATGGCAGTTCATTGTCCAAGTGGGTTCCATAGTAATGGGGACAGGGACTGTCTCTGACATGAACTGATTGGCCTGCTCTTTGATCACCTCCCCCTGAGGTGGGGAGCAGCTTTACCAGGCCACAGAAGAAGACAATGCAGCCACTCCTGATGAGACCTGATAGACTAGGGTCAGATGGAAGGGGAGGAGGACCTCCCTTATCATTGGACTGGAGGAGGGCCATAGGAAAAAAGAGGGATGGAGGGCAGGGCGGGATTGGAAGAGGATGGGGGAGGGGCTACATTTGGGATACAAAGTGATTAAAATGTAATTAATAACTAGGCCACAGAGGAGGACTTTGCAGCCAGTCCTGAAGACACCTGATAAACCAGTATCAGATGAAAGGGGAGGAGGTTCTCCCCTATTAGTGGACTTGGAAAGGGGCAGGAAGAAGATGAGGGTGGAAGGGTGAGATTGGGAGGGAAAGAGGGAGCAGGATACAGTAGGGATACAAAGTTAACAAACTATAACTAATGTTAAAAAAATAAAAATTAAAAAATAAATCCACATTCACTGCAATTGTAAAAAAAATTAAAAAATTATAAATAAAAGAAAAATGTTTTGGAAGCACTTGCCCTTGAGGTGTGATAAAGTGGTATGAAGTGTTGCCTGTTTCCGGATCAGTGGCACCGTGGTCAGCTGAATGAGATTCTGCCCAGCCCAGATTCATTTGTGACAGGTCAAAGCTTATCAAACTCTCCACTCCTTCTGAGGAACACTCCTTAAAACACCCTCCCACCTCCACATAAAGTACATCTTCTGTGACATTCTAGGACCTTTTATGAGAAATTTCAGAGGTTGAAGCTGACTCTATCACTTTCCATTCCAGTGATCAGATGGCTGGAAAGCAAATGCATCTCACAAGGTTGGAGAAGTAATCTTGGTGAGAAAAAAAAAAAGTCCTTGAAACAGTAAGTACACTAAAGTCCTCAACCCCTTCAAAGCAGCACTCAGTAAAATATTGAGAAGAGATAGGTCCATGTGAGTCCTGAGGAAGTGACATGCTCATTCATTTCTTTGTCTCCCATTTAGGCTCAAGGCCTCAAGCAGAAGAGTAACTTTGTAGTAATAGATACCCAAGCTCTGCATGGCAAGGGTCACAGCCCCCACCTACCAATCTAGATGGCAGTGACCTTTCATTGCTCTGAAAAAAAATCGCACTGACTGTCACTCATATCTGAATTGAGACTGAGTTAGTTTTGTTCTATTAGCTCATGTACACATAAATTTAATGGTGATCCCTTCTTAAGCATTATTCTGTACTAGGGGAATTACAAGTTACAGGCACTATCAGGTTAAGCTTTATATCTGTGTCGCATTTCATTGTCAAACAATAACTGTCCCCATTTTCACAAGTGAGTAAATCGAGACACAGAGATCATAAGACCCTCTGTCCAGTGTATCAGGACTCACACTGGCCGATGAGGATCTGAACTTACAGCTTCCAAAAGCAAAGTGCTTCTTGTTATATTATTGGACTTTGTTTTCATGTCAGAGAATATGCTTTAAATAAGAATTTTTCTCTTATTGGCAATGGGGAGTTGAATCACAAATGGAGTATCTGTATCACATACCCTACCAAGGCTTGGGGACTGTTTTCAAAGAGTAGTAAAAAGATTGTAGGAGCCACAGGTCAGGGAGGACTAGAGCAAAGCTGTGTCCTCTGAACATGCCAGGACCACTGCACTCATGAACCCAAAGCAGTAGTATTTCTTTGTACAAGATCTACACAGTATGAAGTCATTCAGTGCTTTTGCCTGAAGTGTTTCTTAAGGTTTTATTGCTGTAAAGGGACTTCACGGTCACTGCAACTCTAATGAAGGAAAGCATTTAAGTAAGGTTAGCTTACAGCTTCAGAGGTTTAGTTCACTATCTTCATGGGGTGGTGGCTAAAAGCCCCTTCTCTAGCTAGGAACTGTTGACAGATGATGGCTTTTGATGGAGGGGGAGTGTGTTGACCACACTCCCATGTATGGCCTCACTCCTGTGAGTATATGGGCAGCACAAGTCGAACACAGTGGTTTATAAAAAGAGAATATGATGGGGAGAGGGAATACAGAGGTGAGGGGTGCATCTAGAAGGTGTTGTGGAAGGAAGGAATGGGTGAATATGGTGAAAATACTTTATGTGAAATTCTAGAAAAATTATTAAAATTATTGTTTGTTTTTTTTTAAATGCCTCTCCAAGAAAATTAGAGACAGGCATATAGTAGTAGCCAAATAGTCTTAGACTTGTCATTCCAAAAAGGAACTAATAAAGAATCTTTCTCCATGAAGTAGTGTGACTGGATTAACACGTTTGCCACACAGACATTCAATCTTGAATGACTGTCACTATGTCCTCGCTTTGAATGAATGCTGTTCTGTCCTGCTTCCCCATCTCCTGTGCAGCACAGTAACCCACCCCAAGTGAAGTGTCATCACTGACACTTCTTTCATCTAGTTGCCTAGAAAAAGACCTATACTAGATCTGAAGCGCACACAAGGCATTAAAGAGAATGGTATAAGTTCAAGAGATCTGCTTGGGTCCAACTTACAAGATAATCATTGGGAAATTGCGTCACTGGCCAAATATAAAGGAGTTGTTGCAGGTAAAGAACTTTTCTCGGTTTCATTAAAAATTAAAAACACACATTAAAAACACACACCATGGTTAGGAACATGGGTTTTAAAGTCAATCTGAGTTAAGACCACAAATAGTCAGGCGTCACTGTGAGCATCTGCGTTCCCACCACATACAAGACTGAAGCAGGAGGATTCTAAATTCAAGCCCACCCTAAACTATTATATAGTGAGTTCCTGGCCAGCCTGAGATGTGCAGTGTGACACTTTAAAATATCATAACTTTAAAACAAATAAAATAATAAAACCTCCAAACGACAACCACTTTATGTAAAATTAGTCAATAAGTACTAATTAGTTGTGTCCTGTGTGTCAAGGAAGGAAATTCCATATTCACTTATTTTGTGAATATGAAAGGCAATGAATTCTGCACACTTTGATCTCTTCCTTTATTAAATGGGCATCTCAGTTAAGCTCGCGGCATTGCACAGTCTATAAGAAATAGTACATCGAAGATTATCAAGACTGTGCCCAGTGGTGGGAGTACCATTTGGACTCGGTAGAACATATGTGCACCACTCTTGTTTGCTGAACACAAAAGTCCCGTAGTTTTATGACCAAGACTTCCACTTTTCCGAAAAAGACACATTCAAAGTGCCCTCCAGCACTGGGAATAGGGGCTGTCTCTGACTCCTTTGCCTGTTTTTGTGACCCGTTTCATTTTATTGGGTTGCCTCATCCAGGTTAATATAAGGGGAGGGGTGCCTAGTCTTATTGCAACTTGGTTTACCATATTTGGTTGATATCCCTGGGGGGTCTGCCCTTTTCTGTAGAGAAAGGAAGGAAGTATGGGAGAGGAAAGGTGGAGGGGAGGGCCTGGAAGGAGAGGAGAGAGGGAGAGTGCAGTTGGTGTAATATGAGAGAAAAATAAATGAAAAAAAAAGTGCCCTCCAGTTCTTTCACTTAGCCTTTCTGGGAAATGTCAGGTATTTATCAGTCCTCCAAGAGAGAGCTTATGATGGCTGAGAAGTGTTGACTACCCAGAAGCTACAGAGATGAGCATTATTCCAGTGGTCTGAGTCTCCCACACCAGTGAATCCTGGAGCACCAGAAGTTTCTGGACCTCCAGGAGCTGAATGGAGGCCTGAAGCCTGCCAGCCTTGGCTTCCTCCCTAGAAAAGTTCTTCCATTCTTTGCTGCCAGTGCAGATGTTTGTCATATTATTCATGTGTATAGTGTCTTCCCCAAAAATCCGTTGGCTTTCCAAGGCTGGCATAGTTAGGCAACCACTGGAAACCCGGGAATCCAGACCGACAAGAATCTGGCGTAAAGACAGGGGACCTGCTGGGCTCATTAGTGCATGTCAGGCTCTGGAGAAACCAAGAATGGCCTCCTTGGGCTGGCAACCTGGGAACCAGTCTTTCAATCACTTCTTGGAAGCTGAACTCCAGTCTGAGATACTGTACAAGCAGGAGGGAGAGAGGTGGTTCATGCTGTCATAACAAAATTCTAGATGACTAAAGAAACAAGCATTAAGTCTCTCTTAGTTCTAGAAAGGAGAGTTTTACAAAGCAGAATGATTAGGTTTGCTGAGGACTTTCCTTTCTGACTCACATATGGATAGCTTTTGGCTGATTTTTACCTAGAGAATGAGAAAGATGTCTCTTTTTGTAAAGGTACCAGTCCTATAACAAGGACACAGTGGTCTCATCTAAACTGAAATACCCTGCAGAAACCTCATTCTCAAATACAATGATGGTGGAAGTTGAGGTATATGAACATTGTGAGGGACACAGTCAAATTTTTTTTTGTTAATTAGCTTTTTTATTTTATTTTAATTAATTAATTTATTTTTTTAATTGAAGGTCTCTTACTGGTCCTGCTTCCATGAGTGGCCAAGATCACGGGAAAGGGAGGGCAACCAGACTGCGCAAGGAGGGTCATTTCCACATTCCATTTACACACAGAACTAAACAGACAAGCACAGAATCACTATTGTGGTTAGAAGTTGGCAGCATGGGAGGGTTGAGGAATAGGGGTGTCGTTAAAAAGGCAAAACAAAACAAAAACAAAAACCCAAAACAGCCCCCCCCCAAACTGGGTGCCTGGGACAAACTTGGTCTACTTCAACCCAAGAGGAATCAGAAAATCAAAAGCAGTAAGAGCTGGAGAGGACAGGAACCCCACAAGGAGAGCAACAGAACCAGAAAATTTGAACACAGAGGTCTTCCCAGAGACTCATACTCCAACCAAGTACCAGGCATTGAGATACCCTAGAACCCCTGCACAGATGTAGCCCATGGCAGTTCAGTGTCCAAGTGGGTTACATAGTGATGGGAACAGGGACTGCCTCTGACATGAACTGATTGGCCTGCTCTTTGATTACCTCCCCCTGAGGGGGAGCAGCCTTACCAGGCCACAGAAGATGACAATGCACCCACTTCTGATGAGATCAAATAGACTAAGATCAGAAGGAAGGAGAGGAGGACCTCCCCTATCAGTGGACTTGGGGAGGGGCATGCTTGAAGAAGGGGAAGGGAGGGTGGGACTGGGAGAGGGAGGGGCTTATGGGGGGATACAAAGTGAATAAAGCGTAATTAATAAAATTAAATTAAATTTAAAAAATATGAAAAAAAGCAGTTTGGGAAGGCCAGAACCGTCAGGGTTGGAGGGAAGAGGATGGTCCAGGGGGTAGGAGGGACGGACGTTTGGCAACTGGGGTGAAGGGATTGCCCTCCCCCTGCTGGGTTCCCCCCAACCCCTCCGGTCTGGCAGGAAAGGGG
The DNA here is from genome assembly GCF_907164565.1 of Psammomys obesus. Taxonomy (NCBI): domain Eukaryota; kingdom Metazoa; phylum Chordata; class Mammalia; order Rodentia; family Muridae; genus Psammomys; species Psammomys obesus. Next base: position 5,910,731 of record NW_026591643.1, on the reverse strand, counting down.
CAACCTGCAACACCCAAGAGCAGGTCTGGGGCTGCTAGATGCTCCAGGCAGGGGGCTGGAGGTAGCTCACAAAGGCTTGCCCTCCAGGGAGATGACGGCACTGCCACCTAGTTTCCTGCCAGAGTGCAGCGGTCCTTGACCTCTTCTTAGCAGTTTGCTTGTAATTCATGCTTGATTCCTGTCAGTTTCTTCATAATAGCATCCTTGGAGCTGGCATAGATCATTTTGCTCTTAAGGGGTTAACTCTCAGGGGCCCAGAAGATGAACACCAGGTCCTCCTTCTTGCTCTCCTTGGTCTCATAGGTTGCATCGTAGAGGGCATAGCGACCGTCCTTGTCGGACAGCATCTTGACAAACGTGGTGTAGGGGTCATCCTCAGTCTGCCCCACATCTCCTACCAGGATCTCCTTGCCCTCCTCCAGGATGATGTTCTTCCTGTCCTCACTAAGGCAGAAGAGCACTGCCTTCTTGCGTTTCTTCACTTCTGGCGTTGAGGACTTGCGAACTTTCACGTCATTGAACACCTTAATGACACCATCAGAGACAGCCACACCAGAGGCCGTGGTTCCAGAAAGTAAAGGGAGACAGAGAGAACAGGAGAACCAAACCACCGCAGCTGCTGCCGGGGTCCAACTGAAATCCAATATTTTTTAAATAAGCCTTTGATTGTGTATTGAGTCTTGTCAATTTGACTGATTGTATTTAAGAGGACTGCAGTCAGCTAAGGAAACACAGAAAGAGAAATCCGAATAGCAAAAATTCAGTAAGTCAATACAAAAATTTAGCATTTTTATTATAATTTTAAGGTATAAATAGACATCATTATAGTGTCAACTATACATAGTCTGAATAATAACTGCAAAGGATTAGTGTTCTCATTTAGTAATGAATACACCAACGTCTAGCTGTAGTGATCAAGTCCTCTGGAGACAATCAATGAAGTAAGGAGTTTCTTAGTTTGTGACCGAATGTTTACAGTACCTCTTGACATATGGTTGCAGGAAGTGTAGAGGAATAAGCTTAGGCAGTACCACTGTCAGTTCTCGGGAATTATTCAATGAATGAAGATACAAATTAATGAATTAATAAATACTTAGGCATATTTTATTTGGGAGTAAATATTTCTATATGCATGCATTTCTATACTTAATTGTTTTTTTTAACCTTCTGAGGCAGGGGCTCTCCCCGAAGTTTCTAGGCATACCTTGATACATCAGCTAGACTTTAGCATACTTTGCTACGCTTATTTTTAATCTTCCCTTCATGTCTTATTCTTTATTCCATACTTAAGAGACATTGGAGACTCAGGCTCTGTACTCATGGTGATGGCGAAGGCGGAAGACAGCTAGCCAAAGATGCAGGGAGCATCTCTCATCCCAGTTACAGCATGCCACTCACACCCCTGGCAGGATGTTGTAAATGCAAAATATTTCCCATATGCTCGTGTGTTTTAACTCTTGGTACCAGCTAATGGAACCATTTGGGAAGATTATAAAATGTTTGGGAAGCGAAGCCATATTGAAGAAAGTGACTCATGAAGGATGGGCCTTGAGGCTTTATAAATGGGCTCCACTTCCTGTTCTGTTTTCTAAGGAATGATGTAGCAATCTAGACTCCTCCTCCCTCACCATGCCTTTTCCTTTGCTGCCATGTGTTCTCCACTGTGACAACCTCTGAACTGTCTGCCGCTATAAGCCAAAATAACAGCTTTCTCTCCTAGTTTACTTTTTCCAGGGAAATGGGAAGGAAATGAAGACACATGACAATTCAATATCTACCTTTGATGTTAGGGGGATTAATATACTGTACCTTGGAACAGGGGCTTTGTGGGAATGGCTAATTCTCTTAAATTATAACAAAAGAGAAGAAAATTCAACTTAACAGACACTTCCTTCAAGATTCAGAAAAGCTGAAGTTTTCTTACTTCTCAGAATCATTTCTTCTTCACCAAGCCTGCTTCTCAGGTTTAATGTTTAAATATTACCTGTGGTGACTGTTATAATACATATGTAGTTCAGTATTCCTTTGGTCATTTTCTTTTATAACTCATTGAAGAGCATATGTCTTAGTTATCTTATAATAGAACCAATAAGTGATTTCTCTCTTTCTTTCTTCATAATTAATTGATTCTATTATTTTAACTACCCTTTGTTGATGGATGAGTGATTCTACAAATATTGTTTAAGCATACTATTCTAAGCAGCATCACAGCATTATTGGAATTTTTTTGTCTTTGCTTCCAATATTTAATACTAGATAAGTAGGTATTTAATTCTTTCTCTATTTCTTCCATGAAACCTTTTCTAAGCAAATATATGAACTTAGAAGAGCATGCTTTACTAAATTTGCAATTCAGAAAGCAAGAATCAAGTAGGAAAACAGGAACAGGGAAGTCCTCTTACTAAGTGGGATGCCTCCAAGTAAATACCGCTGCCATTTCAGTGACACTAAGGAAGGAATGTTTCCGTAAAAGAACTATTAACACTCGGTCTCCGCCAAGGACTCTGATGGGTGCTTGGGAGCTGGGAAGACCAAATTCAGTCTCTGAACTCATAGATCAACAGAGACCACATTCAACAACTCACTCATTCACTCTTTCCTTTGCTTACTCAGTTGGCAAATGAGAAACAAGTCATAATTCTACTGACACATTGGTAAATAATGTAGGTTACTGTCATAACCATTAAACTCTAATGGAGGGACTATTTTAAGAACATTTATAATATATATACATTTAATACATGTGTGTGAGTGAGCAAGCGAAAGACAGAGAGAGAGAAAAAAAACAGGTCTCGTTTTAGATATTCCTAAGGTCATTTATTGCCCCCTTTTTCTTTTCTTTTTTTCTTTGCTTTTATTTATTTTTCTTTTTTCTCTTTGTTGTTATTGGGATTTGAGTTATAGACAGATATTTTGCTTCAGTCAAGATGAGAACCTGGGAACATGAGTTTTGCCTTGTTTACTAGAAGCCCACCATTACAAATTGTTCATGGGGGCATAATATCAAGTACATATAATCTCAATATTTTGGAGCTAGTAGCAGAATAATCAATTACCATGATCTACACAGAGAGTTCCAGGCCAGCCAATGGTATATACTATTAATATATATATTAAAGAAAAAATATTGTTTACCAAATCTATGCCTGGGGAAAACTATAGGCTGGTGATCCCCAGATGTGGCAATTTTTCACTTAATACAGTAAAAGATTCTGAAGTTCTTTTAAAGACTGAAAATCCCTGCATTTAGCCTTTTGTTTTAGAATTCTTAGGTACTAATATTTTCTTTTTTATGTATTTTTTTCATTGCCCCAGAGTTATGTGACACAGCATGTTTTAAGGTGTTTCCATGCAAGGCATGAAGAGAAAACAATCACAGCCCTCTAAGAGCTGAGTTTTGAAAGACATATTGATAGAAATGAAGTAGGATTTCTGATAAAGCAAATGTAAGCAAAGAAATATTAAAATAATGAACCAAAGAACCAAGGAAGAGAAAAGGGAATCTAAAATGCTGAAATGGTAGAAAAACTTGAATAAATATTTTTAACTGTGAAGTCTTTTAAAACTTCAGCTTGTTACTTAAAAAAACATCTGGAACCCCAAGCCTGGAATAGGAAGGAGAAAAATTGAATGGAGGCCTAGTTTCTTTTTATTATATATACTGATATAGTCAAATTTTATCCACTGAGCCTTTTTCTCCCTCATTGGGTACAGGTACAGGCTCTTCTAGAACACACTATGCTGATTCTCTCATTCACCTGTCACCAGCTAAACACACCACAGAGCTTTCCTCGGGGGCTAAAGCTCAGTGTGGTACATCAACTGCAAGGCCTCAAGAATGTCACCGTGAATGAGAAACATGTACGAAGCACTTCCCCCAAAGAAAACAACAAACCCTAGAAATCCGTTCTTAAATGTCAGCTCTAGGTCAATATTGCTCAACCTGTGGTACACGGCACCTTTGTGCGTAGAAGGACCCTTCTACAGGAACTGCATGTCAGATATTCTCTATATTATATATTTATATTATGATGCATTACAGTTGTGAATTATAGTTCCAAAAAATAGAAACAAAAAGTAATTTATGGGTGGGTCACCACAACAGGAGGAACTATAATAAAGGGTCACAGCATTGGGAAGGTTGAGAACCACTGCTCTAGAGTGTCTCAGGACGTGCCTTCCGGTACGACATTCTTACCTCCAAACTTCTGCAGGGGCAGAGGGAGGGCAGGGCTATACGATGCCAAGTACCTAAAGAGCATTCCAACTAGTTAATGGAATTTGCAGTTTGAAAAGACATTTTTGTAACAACCATGTCCAGAGAGCAAGGTCCTTACACAGAATGGCCTCAGGTCAGGCAAATACTGAAGGGACACTCAGCCAAAGCTTCCAAGCCCCGTGGCAATGAGGCTCCAGTGCAAGGCCCATCAAAAGGTCCACAAAGATTACCAACTGCATCTGCCAGTGAGACACTTAAGCAGGAGGAAGCAAGTCTGCCAGGGCAGAGTCAGTATTGGCAATCGAAAAAAACACTGTGCCTGCGGCCACTGGCTGACTACATCTGCACACTGATCTTTGGACTCTGGCCTGGCTCATCTGAAGCTTCTGCCAATGAGAGCTGCTTCCACCTGGCTTTCCTAAAGTATTAGGGCAGCTGCTGGTAATGACAATAGGTTTAAAAATAATAATCATTTTACATCCTTGCTGTACCCAATCCCTCCTTTCCTCTCAGTCTCACCATCCCTCCCTCCTCCTGCCCCTTCCTCTCTCCTTTTCCTTAGAAAAGGGGAACTTCCTTTCTCACCCAGCTCATCAAATTGTATCAGGACTGAGCATGTCCTCTTCTCCTGTGGCCTGGTAAGGCAGTCCCACCAGCGGGAAGTGATCAAAAAGCAGACAAACAAGTTCCTATCAGATGCAGTCTCCACTTCCCTTACTAGAGGACCCATTTGAGGCCTAAGATGCCAGTCTCTTACATCTTTGTCAGGAGCCTAGGTCCAATTCATGCATGGTCCTTGGTTGATGATTCAGTCTCAGCAAGCCCCTTTCAACTCTGGTTAGTTGACTCTGTTGGTCTTCTTGTGGAGTTCATGTCACCTCCAGATCTTTACCTCTTTTCTTCCAATTTTCTACAAGACTCTCTACACATCATCCAATGTTTGGCTGTGAGTATCCACTTCTGTTTTGAGGCACTGCTGGGTAGGACTTCTTGGAGAACAACTCTCTCAGACTATTATTATTACTATCTCTCAGACTGTTATTTCCTTCTATAGACTAAATTTTCTCATTATTAAAAGATGGGAGTTGCATTAACACTAATGATTTTGGAACATTGAGGAATCGGATTTTCTTAAGAACCTGCAGATTTCCTTCAGTCACACCGATATATGTGTATGCATGCATGTGTGTCTGGGGGGGGCGGTTGATGTTCACGTGTTTTTGTATAGTAATAGTATAAAGAAAACTCAGATTTCAAGATATGTATTTTTTGGGTTAAGCTATGTAAAATGTTGGGTGTATTGTAAGGTATGGGAGACAGACTCAATTCTTCTCTTCAAAAGAATTTAATTGGGAAAAGACGAATTACAATAAAAAGTGCATTGTGGTGAGGGCAGCCAAAGGGTAAGCACAGTTGCATGGGAGAGAAAAGAATTGGGGCAGAGACTCCTTCAGCTAGTGGGAAGGTAGAGAATGGAGGAGATGGATGACCAGTAAAAAAAAAAAAATAACTTATTAAGGGTCATGGGTTGTCTCTAACATGGTGAAGAGGTGTAAGACTGGAGGTAGGCATAAGGCATGGCACTAAAAGTAACAATGTAGCAGACAGTGTGGGGAGGGATGCATATTCACCCAACTAATTCAACAAAACAGATAAAAGTGAAACTGGCTACTTAGTGCTTAGACAATGCCTTCTGCGAACTCGTCCTTGCCTCATTAACACCCTTTTTCCAATGCATTATATATGAAATCTTATCATAAGATTGTTATTCACATATGTAAAATAAAATAAGCAGCTGTATAACTACTTCCCAACTTAGAAATCAAGCCTCAACAGCAGAACCAAAGAGCCTTGCTCCTGAGCACACACTTCATGACAGAGTCAGAGTTATTACACTCTCAGGAAAGGGACATGAAATTTAAAATTTATTTTATTAATTTAAGTTGCAAAGTATAACTGTCACGTGGCCTGGGACATGGCTGCCTCTGAGTTCTGGACATTTCTTCCCTGTACTAAACTTCGGGGCATACCACATCTTAGTGAAATGTCAATTGTCAGCTAATAGTGAGAAATTCTGGGCAGTCTGAACAACTTATTCCTTCAAGTGGCTAGTTTCCACATGAAATGTCAAATTGTAGTCAGATGTTTCCTTGGAAAATCTGGCCTAAAATGAATTAAAACTCTGACAGTACAAACTTAACCTGATCCATCCATCCATTCCTTCCTTCCTACCTGCTTCCTTCAGTTGCCAGATAAAATATGAAGATCTAATTTACTTTGTTTTCAGATAACATTTAAGATTCAGTATATTTTGATTTTTTTCCCTGCACGGTGCCTGCAAGCACATGAATAGAAACAGGACAGAGAGTCCCATCATCCCAGCTGAGCAACATGGTTAAGTATGCTCTCTAGAGACTTAGACTCAAGGAAGATCTGCTGGTGGAACCCTGATGTCTAACGGCAGATCTACAGTGGCATCCTGGTCTTTCTCGGCGCTCATCTGCTCCATCATGACGACGGGGAGAACTCCCCCCAACTGCAGCAGCTTCCTCTGAAGCATCTTTGAAGAGGATTCAGCTCTATAGACCTGAGCACAAGTGGATGATGGAGAGGTCAGATGTTGTAGGGTTGTTGTGTTGTTTGTGTGTGCTTGGATACATAAAATGAGGTTTGTTCCTCACGTTAAGCAAGAAACACAATAAGTGGGACTATGTTTCTCCCAGGGACAGGTGGGAACAACAGAAGAGTATGGGATAGGAGAGTTTCCTGATCACACTTTTGGTTCTTTCTACTACTTTTATCTTAAAGTTCACTCATTGTATATAAAGGATTTTCAATACAATTTTTAACTACAATAAAAACATACAATTATTTCTACCATGTCTACTCACCATTTTGAATATTATCGATAGCTGGTAATTTGCCTGGCCTCAGGTCCTCTGTACAACTATGTGAGTATGAAAGAAAACAAAAAAAGACAGAGAGTGTCACAGACCAGATGGACTCAGAAAAAATGAAGATGAATGAAATGGAGTAACAGAAAAGGGTAAGTGTGAAAACTAATTAAATCTAAACAAAATCAATAATTTAGTCAATAGCAATAACCTGATACTAGTCTCTTGTTATGATTAATATTTGACAGTAATGTACAATATTAGAATTAGGCATAGTGGGACACATCTTTAATTCCAACAATTGAGAGACAGAGATAAAAAGAGAGAGTTCTAGAAAATAAAGGCATGAGTAGCCCACTCCTCATAATCCTATCCCTGCTTTCGTTTATTTTACCCAATATCAATGACTTCCCTACCTGGGATGGACTTAGAAGCTCATCTGTGTACCTCAACTCCAGTTTACCTGTCTCAGGTTAGCAAATAACCATGAGCTATTTTTGGCTCTTAGTGTTAGGTCTCAAAGAACCCAGGGACAGATTCCTGAGGTGCCAATTAGCAAATTGAAGTGGATGCTTGCTGCCAGGCTCTCAGCATTTCAAGCACCTGTTACAGAATAATCCCTCACACAGCCTGGCAGGCATACCCTGCCCCGCCCTGAACCTCTCTACTCCCTGAGCTTCACTCCTCTTGCCCAGAGTCTCTTTTCTATGTAACTCAGCCATTTTGGCTACATGTCCTCTTGGTTCTCTTGGCTTTTCGGTTCTTCTGACTCTTGGTGCCTCTCTTTTTCTCCTCCTCTCTTCCTCTCTTGCTCCCCGTCCTCTCTCTTGTCATGATTCAATTCAGTTTACTGGCTATCTTCAGTCTAAATTATTCCAGATGCCTCTGGCTGTTTTATCCCTCACATCTACAGCAAAACTTCTCCACAGCCATACCCAGTGACAGTCATGTCTTCAGTTTTCATTCATTTGGATTCTTCTTTGCTTCTTAGAGTCACAACACTGACTTTTTGTGGGGATTTTCTCCTAACAGAGGAGTCTCTCCTCTATTATTATCCCCAAAAGTTTGTGAAGAAGCAAGACTAAGCTGTCAGTTGACTGACATGACATGAGAATGAACTATAAAATAGAGAGTAAGGAATATCAGAGTTTTATTTTGGATGTATGATTGACAACCCAAAAATACACCTCTGACATGAGAAGAAATGTTTCTTCCAGCAGCACTAGATGAAGGTCTATAAACAAAAGTCAACCACTGGTCAAGGCTCAACGCAATGACTAAGTGTCCAGCCACAGACACCAGATGTGTATATGCTGCAAACCCTGACAGATTTCCAATCCTCTAATTCCCGTGGAGAACAAAATCTTTTTTCAAATCTCAGAAGCTCTTTGCTTGAGCTCCTTGTTTAGCTGATTTATAAATGTTTGGTTTTTTGTTTGCATCAAATAAATTGTTTCCACCAGTGAGCTGATGATTCAGCCAGGGTGGGAAACCCCTTTGGTCTTGGGGCCATATTCTTGCTAATTTGTCATGCTGTGCTTATGGTCTCAACAATCCCTTCCTTTATCCTATGCTTAAAAGGAGTTTCATCTGTGGTTGCTAAAAGATTGGGCTGCACTAAAACATATGTCTTGTTTTTTTAAGGTAACATGGTGTTGATGGATGACTCTAGACAAGCAGAGATTAAAAGAAACAGCGCTTACGTCAGCTAGTGTGGACAGTATTATTGGAATGGAGACATGTGTCTTGCTTTTCTCACGGAGAAGGATCCTGTTTTCAAGGAGTATGTAGTTTTTGCAGTGTTATAGTGCAATCAGTGACTGTTAGATAGAAAGATAAGAGATTCATGATCAGCAACTGCAACATATTTTAAAATAAAATAAAAAAGCAGAAGGTAGAGCAGAGAACAATATTTGGTCTCCTGTTTTCCCCTAAGCTTACTCTATGAGTCTGTGACTCTTCAGCCCTACCACTGAGGGTGCCAGGCACCTAAGTACCAATTCAATCTCAGAAAGACATGCAGGCAGAACAATCACTAAATACTCTATTTCAGGAAGGACAGAGGAGCCTTATGAGAGAGCAAATAGCAGAATATAGCTTTAGCATAGCTTACTGGCTCACTCTCTTCTTATCTTGCTACCATTTGTGTTAAGTGAGAAGAAAAGAAGACTAAATTCTAATTAGGTTGGATTCAACTATGTCTAAGCTAAGCTATATATCTTCAACGATTGTTTTAAATTCTATGAACTGAATATTATCATTTTAATTTTGTAAATTCTATTTACATTTTGATACTCTTAATCATACAGAACTAGATATAGTACCTTCCATATATATGTGGATAGTAATATATTGTCACTTTGGCATATGGCTTATTTTATATTGAAGATAACTGTGAAATAATGCATAAAAGAAAAATGAGCTCATTGTCTTATTAGGCAAAAACAAGAATGTTAGTGTGTTCATCCATTCTCTCTGCACCAGGAAGCACAGTAGTTACTTGAGAAAATTTCAAACTATTATCAGCATAGGACACAGAGGATGCTGGAAGAACCTGCATTACAAGTCATAATTCTAGCTTTTCTTTTAATTGCCTCATTATCTTACATTATTCCAGACTTTGTCACCAACAAGACTCAGAGTTCTTTTATTTTGTGCTCATTTTTTTCTATATTTATTGTTTTTTATGTATTTATGTTAGGTTAAGGCTAAGATTAACCATATTTTTTGTTTTACATAATTTAGCAATCTCATTTATGAAGGTAATACATGTATTAATAAATTTTACTTTTGTCAGTCTAGTATTCAGGAGTTTGTTCAATGAACCTAAACTGTATAAAGAAAAAAAAAGTGCTTTTTTGATCTGTGGTGGGGATGGTGTTTTATAGTCAACAAATGCTGTATTTCAAACTGACTCTGTTGAGCAGGACCACACACATTCTCCTTTAGTCTTCCTGGAGACTCTTTGAAGTAATACAGATCTGGTCACAGAGAAGGAACTTGAAGACAGAAAATTTAAATGGCCACCAAATGTTGCAAAGTAGTTAAGGAACAAAGTTGGGCTCACACCTGAACCTAGCCCTCACTCTTCTTCCTTTTTATCTTAAAGATCAAACCAGTTTCTAACCATGTCTGTTGTATGAGGCATTTTGAAGGGATTAAACCATCAGCTGAATCTGCAGATCACAACCTCCCATGTCTCTCTAACCTTTTCTTCGTGTCTTGCCAGCATCAAGCTCAAGGCAGGTCATTTGCTGTTAAATGCTAACAGCCCATTGTACTGCAGCATTCCTCTGTCTGTCCTCCCACTGTGTCCTCTGCTTGGCATCCAGAAACTAGTAGCTTTACTCATAATTTTGTAGTGTTAGTCTAGCTATTTATTTTGTTTTACTGTGAGCTCTTCAAGGACAAGAATTTAGTTTATTTTTTTCTCACTGGGAAAAAATGCCTATTGCTTAATGATGCTTGACACTTGACTCCTCTGGATTTTCATTTATTCTTCCATTTCTAAATATCTCTATGGACTAAAATGAACCAAATGCTTATGTATAGATGATACCTCAGCTGGGAACTTTAATTTTAATATCTATCAATTCATTTTGGTACCTAGAAATATAACCAATATCAACATTGAGCTTGAATACTGAATTATTCACTGTCTAGTCTTTTTTTTCTAAGAGGAGGGATATTATAATAAAATAGTAGACACTAAGAGATTTATAGAGAAAGTAAAGTTATTTCCCCAAATTTTGGAACCTTGTGAATTCAAGGTTATTTCTGGTGAGAATCCTGAATAATGCTGCATAATCCCATGAGAAGATTCTGAAGGGCAAAGGAGAACACATGAAAGACAGCAAGAGAAAACTGAACTGACTCTATAGCAAGCCCACCCTCCCAAATCAAACTCAAGCCCACTCACAATTTCTAATGGCCAGCCACACCAAATATGTTGATAATTAACACATACTGTTTCTGTCTTCACAGTTCAATTAGAAAGAACCTTGCTTGGCATCACTCTTTACCCTTGCAAGAAAAGAGTAGCCTTTGTAAGATGGTTATAACCCCACTTCTTCCTTATACCCTTTACCATATTAATCAACACTGATTTTCTGGGGCCATGAAATCTCCAGCATGAGAATATGAAGACAGACAATTTTTTTATAAACAAATCAATATTTAATTTCCATTATTGACACACATAACACAACCAATGACAATTTATTATATGTATACATATATCTTTTTACACAGCTTTTTAATAGCCCATTCATACGGACATTTAAATATTTTGATATGTGTATAAACATGAGTTCATTTTACAGAACCAATTTTCTGAAGATTGCTTCCCACATACAAAAAAGATAGCACATATCTGGCACTGGAACAATATTACTTTTATTTTATGTTTTAAAATCAACTCTTCAACCAACCTAAAATATTTTGTATAAGTATAGAAGTAGAAACATTGACTTTTCAATTACTTCTACCGTGGAAATTTGGCTTCAAGACATTTCAGCATTTAATTTTGCTACATTTCACTTTTTAATCACATATTGAACCATAGATTTAATTATGCTACCTACCCATTGTCATTTAATAGTAATTCAATGAAACATTGATTAGCTATAATAATATAGACACATAAAAATACTTGTAGTTGGGAACCTATATTCTAACTGGGATTTAAGGAACAGGCTTAAGTAAATCATGTACTATAAGGAGGGAATCAACCTAAAACTCAACTAGAGTAATAACACATTTTCAGGCTAAAGAATTCCTGTTTCAGGAATCTTTCTTTTTTCTTTTTTCTTTTTTTTTTTTTGTATTTTATTTTTTCTTATCAGTTACATTTTATAACTCCGTACCCCAGCCGTGTCCCGATCCCTCATTCCCTCCCAGTCCCTCCCTCCCTCCCTCCTCTCCTCCGTGCCCCTTGCCAAGTCCACTGATAGGGGGGACCTCCTCCCCATTCATCTGATCCTGTTTTATCAGGTATCTTCAGGACTGGCTGCAAAGCTCTCCTCTGTGGCCTAACAGGACTGCTCCTCCCTTGGGGGGTGGGGAGGCCAAAGAGCCAGCCATTGAGTTCCTGTTAGAAATAGTCCTTGTTCCCCTCACTATGGGAAACCAATTGGTTACTGAGCTACCACAGGCTACATCTGAGCAGAGGTTCTAGGTTACAGTCATACATGGTCCTTGGTTGCATGTCAGTCTCAGAAAAGACCCTGTGCCCAGATATCTTTGGTCCTTGTGGAGCTCCTATCCTTTCCTCATCAGACTAACTCCCCTTCTTTCTTATGATTCCCTGTACTCTGCCAAAGGTTTGGTCATGAGTCTTTGCTTTGAAAACACTGCTAGTTAGAGTCTTTTCAATGCGCTCAGTAGACTCCTGTCATACGTTCAATGCACATCCCATCTGTCATTCTAAACGAGGATTGATCATCTTACCCCATGTCCACTCTCTTGATTATCTTTTTTAGGTGTACAGATTTCATTATGTTTATTATATCTTATTGGTCTATATAAGTGAGTATATACCATGTTTGTCTTTCTCCTTCTGGGATATTTCACTCAGGATGATCTTTTCTAGGTCCCACCATTTGCCTGCAAATTTCATGGTTTCCTCCTTTTTGATTGCTGAGTAGTATTCCATTGTGTAAAAATACCACAATTTCTGTACCCATTCCTCCGTTGATGGACATCTGGGTTGTTTCCAGGTTCTGGCTATTACAAATAAAGCTGCTATAAACATGGTTGAGCAAATATCCCTTTTGTGTACTTGAGCAAACTTTGGGTATATACCTAGCAGTGGTATAGCTGGGTCTTGAGGAAGCACTATTCCTAATTGTCTTAGAAAGCGCCAGATAGATTTCCAGAGTGGTTGTACCAGTTTACATTTCCACCAGCAGTGGAGGAGGGTTCCCCTTTCTCCACAACCTCTCCAGCATGTGTTGTCCCTTGAGTTTTTCATTCTGGCCATTCTGATGGGTGTAAGGTGATATCTCAGGGTCGTTTTGATTTGCATTTCCCTGATGGCTAATGAGGATGAGCATTTCTTTAAGTGTTTCTCTGCCATTCGATATTCCTCTGTCGAGAATTCTCTGTTTAGCTCTGTTCCCCATTTTTTAATTGGATTACTTGGTTTGCTGCTTTTCAGCTTCATTAGTTCTTTGTATATACTCGATATTAGTCCTCTGTCAGATAAAGGGTTAGTGAAGATTCTTTCCCAATCTGTAGGCAGGCGTTTTGTTTTGATGACAGTGTCCTTTGCTTTACAGAAGCTGTTCAGTTTCATGAGGTCCCATTTATTGATTGTTGCTCTTAGAGCCTGTGCTGTTGGTGTTCTGTTCAGGAAGTTGTCTCCTGTGCCAATGAGTTCTAGGCTGTTCCCCACTTTTTCTTCTAACAGATTTAGAGTATCTGGTTTTATGTTGAGGTCTTTGATCCACTTGGACTTTAGTTTTGTGCAGGGTGATAAATAGAGATCTATTTTCATTTTTCTGCATGTGGACATCCAGTTGGACCAGCACCCTTTATTGAAGATGCTGTCTTTTTTCCATTGAATGGTTTTGGCTTCTTTGTCAAAAATCGAGTATTCATAGGTGTGTGGGTTTATTTCTGGATCTTCTATGCGGTTCCACTGATCCTCCTTTCTGTTTTTATGCCAATACCATGCAGATTTTATTACTATTGCTATGTAGTACAACTTGAGATCGGGGATGGAGATACCTCCAGATGATCTGTTGTTGTACAGGATTGTTTTGGAGATTCTGGGTTTTTTGTTTCTCCATATGAAGCTGAGAATCTTTTTTTCAAGGTCTGTAAAGAATTGAGTTGGTATTTTGATGGGAATTGCATTGAATCTGTAGATTGCTTTTGGCAGGATGGCCATTTTCACAATGTTAATCCTACCAACCAATGAGCATGGGAGATCTTTCCATTTTCTGAGATCTTCTTCAATTTCTTTCTTCAGAGACTTGAAGTTTTTCTCAACCAGGTCTTTCACTTGCTTGGTTAGTGTCACCCCAAGGTACTTTATGTGGTTAGTGGCTATAGTGAAGGGTGTTGTTTCCTTAATTTCTTTCTCGGCCCTTTTGTCTTTGGTATACAGGAGGGCTTCTGATTTTTTGAGTTGATTTTGTATCCTGCCACATTGCTGAAGGTGTTTATCAGCTGGAGGAGTTCTCTGGTTGAATTTTTGGGGTCGCTCATATATACTATCATATCATCTGCGAAAAGTGACACTTTGACCTCTTCCTTTCCGATTTCTATCCCCTTGATCTCCTTTAGTTGTCTTATTGCTCTGGCTAGGACTTCAAGTACTATGTTGAAGAGGTAGGGAGAGAGTGGGCAGCCTTGTCTTGTCCCTGATTTCAGTGGGATTGATTGAAGTTTCTCTCCATTGAGTTTGATGTTGGCTATAGGCTTGCTGTATATTGCTTTTACTATGTTTAGATATGTGCCTTGTATTCCTGATCTCTCCAAGACTTTAAACATGAATGGGTGTTGGACTTTGTCAAATGCTTTTTCAGCATCTAAGGAGATGATCATGTGGTTTTTCTCCTTCAGTTTGTCTATGTGGTGGATTACATTGATGGATTTCCGTATGTTGAACCATCCTTGCATGCCTGGGATGAAGCCTACTTGGTTGTGGTGGATGATATCTTTGATGTGTTCTTGGATTCGGTTTGCAAGTATTTTATTGAGTATTTTTGCGTCAATGTTCATAAGAGAGATAGGTCTGAAGTTCTCTTTTTTGTTGGTTCTTTGTGTGGTTTAGGTATCAGGGTGACTGTTGCTTCATAGAATGAGTTTGGTAATGTACCTTCTGTTTCTATTTTGTGGAATAGTTTGAGGAGAATTGGTGTGAGCACTTCTTTGAAGGTCTTGTAGAATTCCGCGCTGAAACCATCTGGCCCAGGGCTTTTTTTTTTGGAGGGGAGACTGTGAATGACTGCTTCAATCTCCTTGGGGGATATAGGGCTGTTCAGACTTTCTACCTGATCTTGACTTAATGTTGGAAGATGGAATCTATCAAGAAAATTGTCTATTTCATTTAGATTTTCAAATTTTGTAGCATATAGGCTTTTGTAGTATGACCTAATGATTGTTTGAATTTCCTCTGTGTCTGTAGTTATGTTACCCTTTTCATCTCTGATTTTGTTGATTTGGATAGATTCTCTCTGCTTTTTAGTTAGTTTGGCTAAGGGTTTGTCTATCTTGTTGATTTTCTCAAAGAACCAGCTTTTTGTTTCATTGATTCTTTGAATAGTTTTATTTGTTTCTAATTGATTGATTTCAGCCCTGAGTTTGATTATTTCCAGCCAACTGCTCCTCTTGGGTGTATCTGCTTCTTTTTTTTCTAGGGTTTTCAGTTGGGCCATTAAGTTGTTTGTATGTGCTGTTACGAAATTCTTCTTGCAGGCACTTAGTGCTATAAATTTTCCCCTGAGCACTGCTTTCAGTGTGTCCCATAAATTTGGGTATGTTGTGCCTTCATTTTCATTGAATTCTAGGAAGGAAGACAGACAATTTATAAGCACTAGTTTGCTAAGTCTGGCATTGGCCAAATCAGCTTGCTATTTATTACCAACACATTTTTCAATACAAAACACTATCTGCATTTAACTAACAATATTAATCCTTTTTGAAAATGATTTACTTATTTTAGTTAATGTGTAAGAGTGTTTTGTCTGCATGCACATATGTGCACCATACATACAACAGAAAAGAACATCAAAATCACTGGAACTAGGGTTATAGACCACTGTGACCTATCACTTTTGGGCTAAAAACCAAACCCAGGTCCTCTACAAGAGCAGCAAGGACTCTTAAGAGCTTCATCATTTCTCAAGCCCCCACATTTTTCCATTATTGAACAGATGACTTAATAAGCCTACAAATAATCCATCTCTCCACACAGATGAATTGGGTATCAAATCTCCAACATATAAGCTTTGAAGAACACATTAAACCACAACATTTCCCAGAACCTGCTCCCAACTTTCTTCACATAGTTTTCAGTAAGGAACCCGTTCATGGTAACTCCATATTATTCAGTATCCAAATCATTCTGAGTTTAATCTCTTCTTCCAACTAACCCTCAATCTTCTTGGGTTTCACTGCAAACTCTCAAGTTATCCAGCATCCCTAATAAAATTCTGTTAGTGTCATTTTTCCTGGATTACTATTCAGCATCCTGTTTAGAATTTCTGCTTCTGATTTTGCCCTATTGAAGCCCTCGATCATCCTAAACTAGAAAAGCCCTGTCACTTCAGTTTCTCCTCAGAAAAAAAAAATTACCAATCCATTTTTCATGATGAAGTATTGCATACATCATATCCAAGCTAGACTCTCTCAGCTTTTCCTATTTCAAACCCGTAGGAATATTGTTATTTTTTTAATGAATATTTCTACTTTTCCAAGTGAAAAAAGAAAAGGAAGAAAAAGGGAAAAAAAGAAAGAAAAGAAAAGTATAAGTAACAAAAATTTTGCTTGCATATTTGTTTTTCCATTGAGATTGAAAAGCTCAGTGACCAAGTCATTTCACATACTAAATGCTACTTTCATGTGGACTATAGTCTATGCAAGAATTCTATAGTAATGGTTTTATTTAGAAACACTCAAAGAACAAACATCAGAAAATTTTAAGTTGACCGAGCCCCATGAACTGAAGTCAGGTATTATGCAATTGATATTAACTGGCTTAGGTCAGATTGGGCCTTGAGAAGTGATTATTCTATAGTGCTGGAATGGTTTGTCATTGTCTCTGCCCTCATTCCTCCCCTCAAAGCCTTTGATCTGCGATCAGCCTTAGTTTGGCACCCTGGAGACTCCATCTCAGAGCACAGACAGGCGAAGTACACATGACAGCTAGCCAAGTGCAGTGATGGAGATGGTGATGCTCTAGGGCTTATAGGGGAGAGGATGCAGTTTGCCCTGATCACTGTTAGGGCTTCTGGTTAGCATCAATCAAAGAGAGGCAGCAGCAGAGGAAGATGTCAGGAAGACTGAGGGTATTCAGAAAGATGCAGCTTCCTCTTTGAAAACTCTCTCACACAATATTTTTACAATTTATTCATTTTTATATCTCAAATGTGGCCCCTCCCTCATCTCCAGGAACCACTCTCCCTCCCTCATTCAGGGAGGGAATGATATCAGAAGACGGAAAGATCTCCCGTGCTCACAGATTGGCAGGACTAGCATAGTAAAAATGGCCATCCTGCTGTTCTGAAAATTTTATGTTATCCCATCCGTCACCACCCTTTCCTGTTGTATGTTTTACCTTTCTGCATGCCACGTACTTTCAGGTGGTCAGGAGTACACTGAAACAACTGAGGGTGATCCCAGGGAATGGCTTTTGGACATGTTTCTTCACCAATTTCTCCAGCTCTTTAGTTTACCCACGTCGGTCTTTGAGAATCCTGCTTAGAGGTGGGACATCCTACCACATGGCAATAAGCCTTTCTCCCAGCTGACATTTCCAACCCTTGCTTCCAAGAAGTTGGTGATGTGTGGAAATGTCTCTGTGGAATGTCTGTTTACAATTTGTTCTTAGAAATGCATGAAAATCGTACTGTCACACTGAAGATGCAAGGACCAGGCCTGATCCACAAGGATTGTCCTCTGACCATGGTCTTAAGTTTTACAATATGGAGTTCTTTTGTGTTTTGATGAAATTTCCTTAAAACCAACATTCCAAAATCCAGTGCTTTCCACTTTTGTGACATAATTCTCATATATTAATGTTTGGGCATATACAGTCAAATCATTTCTATAAAGCTATTTATTAGTTTGGGAATAAAAGCTAACTAATTAACTATAGCTATTAGATATCTGACAAATATTTGCCCCTTTTTCCTTTTCCTATGGAGAATTAAATATTCTAAACTGCATCTAAGCCTGATGATCCAAAGTTATCCTTCCTTCTTAGATTAATTTTTCTTTCATATTCAAATACTTTAATCCAAGCCCTGATATTTGCTGTACATGATAATTATACTGTATTTTTTTTTTATTTCTGAGGACTCAGCAGAATTTAAGAACACGACACGCTTCTGGCTATTACAAATAAAGCTGCTACAAACATGGTTGAGCAAATGTCCTTTTTATGTACTTGAGCCTCTTTTGGGTATATGCCTAAGAGTGGTATGGTTGGATCTTGAGGAAGCGCTATTCTAGTTGTCTGAGAAAGCGCCAGATTGATTTCCAGAGTGGTTATACAAGTTTACATTCCCACCAGCAGTGGAGAAGGGTTCCCCTTTCTCCACAACCTCTCCAGCATGTGTTGTCCCTTGAGTTTTTCATCTTGGCCATTCTGATGGGTATAAGGTGAAATCTCAGGGTTGTTTTGATTTACATTTCCCTAATGGTTAATGAGGTTGAGCATTTCTTTAAGTGCTTCTCTGCCATTCGATATTCCTCTACAGAGAATTCTCTCTTTAGCTCTGTTCCCCATTTTTTAAGTGGATTACTTGTAATAGCCAGAAGCTGGAAACAGCCCAGATGCCCCTCAACTGAAGAATGGATGCAGAAACTGTGGTACATCTATACAATGGAGTATTACTCAGCAATGAAAAATAAGGAAATCATGAAATTTGCAGGTAAATGGTGGGACCTGGAAAGGATCATCCTGAGTGAGTTGTCCCAGAAGCAAAAAGATACGCATGGGCTATACTCACTCATATAAACATACAACATAGAATAAACCCACTAGAATCTGTACATCTAAACAAACTAAGCAAAAGAGAGGACTCTAACTAAAATGTTCAATCCCCATCCTGAAAGGAAAAGAGGATGGACATCAGAAGAAAAAGAAAATAGGAAACAACCTCGGAACCTGCTACAGAGGGCCTCTGAAAGCCAGAAGAAAACAGGAAACAACCTTGGAACCTGCAACAGAGGGCCTCTGAAAGCTTCTGCAGTATAGACTGTCAAAGCAGATGCTGAGCCTGATGGCCAACTGATGGGCAGAGTGAATGGAATTCTATGTAAAAAGGGGGAAATAGTAAGAGCTGGAGGGGACGGGAACTCCACAAGGAGAGCAACAGAACAAGATAATTTGAACACAGGGAACTTCCCAGAGACTCATACTCCAACCAAGGACTATTCGTGGAGATGACCTGGAACCCCTGCACAGGTGTAGCCCATGGCAGTTGAGTGTCCAAGTGGGTTACATAGTAATGGGAAGAGGGACTGCCTCTGACATAATCTGATTGGCCTGCTCGTTGATCACTTCCCCCTGAGGGGGGAGCAGCCTTATCAGGCCACAGTAGAGGACAATGCAACCACTTTTGATGAGAACTGATAGACTAAGATCAGAAAGAAGAGGAGAACCTCCCCTATCAGTGGACTTGGGGAGTGGCATGCATGCAGAAAGGGGAGGGAGGGTGGAATCGGGAGGGGAGGAGGGAGGGGCTTATGGGGGGATACAAAATGAAGAAAGTGTAATTAGTAAAAAATTAAAAAAAATGAAATAAATGAAGTTTCAAATCTTTAAAAAAAATTTTAATACTTCCTTTTTATTTTTTATGTTAACAGTATTTTGTTTATATGCATTTCTGCACGATGGTGCTTTATCTTGTGGAAGTGGAGTTACAGACAGTTGTAACCTTCCATGTTGGTGCTGGGAAATGAACCAGGGTCGGCTGAAAGAGCAGTCAGTGCTGTTACCCTCTGAGCCATCTCTCAACCCTGAAAACTAATTTATATCATCTATCGATCTATCTGTTTATCCATCCATGTTACATTCATATATATCAATGTAGCTATTTTTGCGTGTTTGTTTTGTCTTTTGTTTGCTTCCAGAGGAAAAAGGAAAAAAAAACGTATAAGAACAGATGTTAAAGTCTGGAAAGGCAGGCCCACCCAACTATAGCAATCCTTGATGATAAGAGGGTCATCAGGGCAAAATCCTTGCCACAGCTTTACCTTAACAGAGCTTAAAGACACGAAGATAAGCAGGAATTCTGTTTACATTCCTGTTGGCTGCAAATTTAAGAGACTACATGGTATAAAACAGATTCAAATAGAAATATGCTGAAAGAGACTCTACACAGCTTTCTGTAGGAAGCACAGCTCACCCGGGTGACGGGGTTTCACAGCTCCTACATCTCCACATATCCAGTAGCCCTCTTAGACACTCAAAATAAGCCCAGTAGTACTATCTTATGAAAAAAAAAAAGCTTTTATAATAAATGACAACATTCTCTAAAACTGTCCCCTTTACTGCTGAAAACATCAATAAACTTCTTAGGAAAAACACTCCCTGGGGAAGTTCACGCAAGCTGATGAGTTTAACAGAAAATCCAGAACCAAACTGTTTCAGTTTTCTGTTGAATCAACACTCTATGGACTATCGTGGTGGGAGTATGAGAGTATGCATGCTTTGCTTGTCTCTTTTCTTTATTCTCTCTCTCTTAATTAGTGTCTTTTTATTATTATCATTTATCACAATTTATTCAATTTGTATCCTGGTTGTGGCCCACTCCCTGTCTTCTCTGGATCCAGCCCTCCCTCCTTCATCTCCTCCCATGTCCATCCCCTAGTCCACTAATGGGAGATTCTCCTCCACTTCTATTTGACCCTAGCCTATCAGGTCTCACCAGGACTGGTTGCATTGTCTTCCTTGGTGGCCTGTCAAGGCTTCTCCCCTTAGGGGAAGATGATCAGAGAGTCTGTCACTGAGTTCATGCAAAAGACAGCTTCTGTTCCTCTTACTAGGGACCCCATTTGGATACCGAGTCTATGGGCTACATCTGAGCCAGGGTATTAGGTCCTTTCCATGCATTGTCCTTGGTAGGGGTATCATTCTCTTCAGGTCCCCAGGGATCAGTTGTTTTGACTCTGTTGGTCCCCTTTTGCAGCTCCTGTCCCTTCCAAGTCTTTCCATCTCTTTCTTTCATAAGATTCCCTGCACTCTGCCCAAAGTTTGGCTAGGAGTCTCAGTCTGTCAAGTCTTCTATTGATATGGTCCCTGTTTCTGACAACCTCTGTTCCTTTTCCAAGTCACTAATATAGTCTGTTAGACATAAAGAAAACGACCAAGCTTGCTAAATAATGTAGCTTTAATACAGTTTTTATAAGGTCCAGGAAAACAGCCAGAGGAATCATGCCTTCATTCATTTAATTTTATCCACAGATATTCACTCATATCTCTTTGTGCAAAAACTTTGGCATGATCCATGAGCTACAGCTTGTCATGAACAATAATGCACTGAGCTTTAGGGACTGGTGCTACTGAAATGTCAGTTTCTGTTCTTAGGAACCTTTTTAAATGTCTGCATCCATAGCTAAATTATGAATGGTAAACAAGATAAACTTTTGACCTCTAAAGATTTATTTAATTATTGAACTATAGTGTCCATTGATGTGTGATCCCCATGTCTCTGAAAGCATCAATGTTCATAACCGTCTGTTTTGATCTTGCCTTCAAAGTAAGTAAGCCTGAGGTTTTTATTCTCATCATAGAACACAGTGTAAAAAGGATCATAAGCTGACATTAGTTTTAAATATTTCAAAATATTATCTCAGAAAGGCTTTCCGCTAAGTCAAAGTACTTGCCTAAAGCCTTTGCCAACAGATGGTAGGATGTGGAGATTTGGAGATGACTTGCTGGGAGTAGCACTTGCCTTGTAAATATGAGGACCTGAGTTCTGATTCCTAGCACCCAGTGAAAGTTGTCTGGGTATAGTTTTCAGCCTGTGATCCCAGCATTTGGAAGGAGGAGGTAAAGAATCCCAGGGAACTTAGACTGGTCAAATAGGAGAGCTCCAGTTTCATCCAAAGATTCTGCTTTACTAAGTAATGGAGAGACAGAATGAAACCTATTACACATGTCAGCTTCTGGCTTCCATATCACAAGTCTATGCACATGCGTCTGAATTCACAAATACAAACTGTTTGGGAGGGATGGAGAGAAAAGAGAGTGGCAACTACTTGTGTATACAGAAGCAAAAATGTTAAAAAGTAATGAGCATTTCGGTGCTTGAGATACCATATTAGAAGGGCAATAACCCTGAACGAGACAATCTGCAGTCCAGTCTCAGCTATTCAGGGAACGTATCAACAGGCATCTCTGGATTTCAGTTCCATCTCTCTTCACACATTGAATTAAGATGATTGTATCTGTCTCAGAACATAAAAAAAGAAAATACATTATAAGACATGGTTGAGCCCACCATTATTCAGGGATGGAGAGTGATGACGTTCAGGAGCTGACACCCCACACTGAACACCTCTAGACAGTTGAATAGAGAAGAAGGAGCTATTTTCTTTAGCTATGTACTCATTATTAAGGTCTCCATGTGACTGTAAATAATTCCTCACCCATGGGAGTGGAGAATAAAACTTAAAAAAAAAGGTCATCAAAAGTAGTAAGACATAAAAGTAAAATGGAAACTAATTTGGACCAGGAAGATGATCTGTGTAGATAATGCTGACAAGAGAACCTGATGAAGGGGCTGTGTGAGCAGTGAAGATGATCAAAATATCTTCTGTATATATATGAAATTTTCATTATGAGAACCATGATTGCAAACAGTTGTTATATACTAACAAAGACTACTACCTATAACGGGAGATGGCAAAGGTGTCAATAGAATTCTGGGACTGAGTAGAAGGAGAAAAATGAAGAAAAGCAGAGTGTTTTAGGACACTAGCTTTTTATGTTATATTATAATGGAAGACAAATGACATTACAAATCAGCAAAATAGAGGAATAATGATGTGTCCATGCAGGTATATCAGCTGCAACAAATGTAGTAGTCTGGTGAAGAATGCTAAGAACGGAAGACTTTGCCACTGATGGCTGGTGACAGAGTGTATGTGGAAGTCTCTATTCCTTCCCTCAATTTTGCTGTGAGGATAAACTTGTTCTAATTTTTTTTTTTCATTTTGCACTTTTTAAAATGTTACCATCAAATTGTATTACCAAGCCCTTCTAAGCACAGATCTAATGAGACACAGTCAAACAAACCCTTCCTTCTCCGTTGCAATAGAAGCCTGCTGGGAGCTTACAAACATCCCCAACAAGAGGCCAAAAACAGAAGGCAACTTTGGAGACTGTTTCCTTGAGCCCACAAGTCACCATGCTTTCAATAGGCAGGCTACTCAAGAAGACACATTCCAGGAAAAAAAAATAATAATCCCAGAGCCTGCCTGGGAACCTTCGTGTGTGTCTCCCTTGCCTGCCACAGGCTAGCCTTAGGTCAAACTCAGGGAAGAGCATGAGCTTCTCCCAGATTCCCTGCAAGAATTTCAATGATGCAGCTAAATACTAACAGATGTGAACTCTCTTCCTCTGCACAGTCTGAGACCAGACATCAACTCCCCTGGATGGGGGTCCTCTTTCAGAGTGTCAAGCAGTAAGCCCCCAACAGAGGGGGATCGCATGGCAGAGCTTTGAGTTCAAACATGTATGTGTAATGAGTTGAGACTGCATAGGAGCCTAGAGGAGACAAATCCATTGTTCTTGCATCTAAATATGTTACTTCTGTAAAGCATGTATTTCTAGAAAGGGGCTCACTACATTTGGAAAGAGTTAGAGAAATGATCTAAGCTGCTAGTTTAGGACACAAAGTATACCCTTGTATCGATTGGTCCTTCCTCCTACATAGACTTGTATCCATTAGTCCCTTGTCTAATGGAAGGGTCTGCAGCAGTATGGTCTGGGGCACTTTTACAGCATAACAGCCTTTGCTGTCTCTGGAATAAGAAAGCAGCCATAACTACTTTCTTGTCCAGTGCCACGTGGCTGTTCTTCCAAACACTCTGCATCGGTTTGAGTGTGACATGCCCCCCTTCCTCAGTCTCTGTGTGTGAACATGTGATTCCCCCATGAACACTTGATCTACATCTTTTTTTTTTTAACTTTTACTTGATCTACATCTTGTGACGCTGTATTTGAAGATTGTAGAACTTTTGGGAGGTGATCTTACTGGAGAAAATAGGTCACTGGCGGGTTAGCCTTAAAGTTTTATAATACTGCCCCACTTTTCAGATCTCTGACTCCTGAATATAAACCCCATGTGACTGGTGCCTCAGATTTTCACTGCCATGCTTTAGTCTTCATTACTGACTGTCAAGCTGTATGGAGTGGGAACCTTTCCTCTATGGAGTTGCTATAACAAGAAATGTAACAAGTGTGTTGTCTTTCTGACACAGAGAAAACACTCTTTTGACAGTACAGCAAAGTAACAGCCATGTCTTTGAGTCTATTTCACTATATTAAAAAGGATACAATACTGACCTCTTTAACTTATTAGTTACCCTTCATCTGGAACTGATGCCACAGAGACTAATTATGTTGTCCATTATTTTATATAGTATTCCTACTGCAGTTCCTCGGGTAACAGACCTGGTAAAAGTAAGCACATTCTAAAAAGACCCTTGTCTCTCTCAATATGACTATGAGAATACTGAGATATGGACTCCAAAGAAAGGGTAATGCCCTGAGTTATCTTATTCTGGGATCAGACAAAAAGCACAATCGAGACTTTGTGTTCCTAGAAAGAGTTGTTTTTAACATAGTTCTAACAACCTGTCAGACTATGTTACAGGATGCAAGACCAAGAAACGGCTGGGTCACTGGTGGGTAGGACTGCTTCCATCTGCACATCCTGATCCCTCTCCTCAAACTTTATTCTCACTTCAGGGTCCTAAAAATGGAAAAGTCACTGGACCACTTTGTCTCTCTTCCATATGTTGTCACAATAAATACACCTACTTGTTCTGCTTTCCAATATTAATGTGGCTCTCTTGATGAGCTTATTGAAGGAGAGTTGCCAAACCTGGCTTGTTACACATGCAAGAACCTCCAAATTTGGTATAGATAACACATAACACACATAATAATCTCCCTTTCCCATGCCCAAGGCTGTGTGAGGAAAATTATGCAAGCTTCTTTGGGATAGCTCATCTTCTAATCTTAGGCCACTGATGAAACATGTTTGGTGAAACACCACAGCATTGGTAGAAGATTAAAAGGAAAGATCTCTTCCTGTTTTGCTCTTTAAAGATTTTCAGGAATTGGTTTAGTGAATGATGACATAATTTTAAAGGAATTTCAGTAAATAGTAATACTTCTGTGATGTGCAGGGAAACGTTATGCTTTTTCAGAAAGAAGGGAAAAATAAACCTGTGCTTGTGTTACTGTCTGGTGTTGATAGACTCTCCTTTGGACTGCCATATCCTCTGTCACAATGACAGAGGTCTGTTGCCTCTTGGGCAATGGGTGATTGCCAGGATGTTGAAAAGAATAATAGCGTGAAAATGTGATTTAAGGAGATAGGAAAAGAGTTATGTTCCATTTATGTTTTTCTCTTCTTTCTTTGGAAAATAAAACAGTAAGTGAATCCCAACGATGTCTACTAACAAGGCTTAAAGAGACAGAGCCACATTGGTGGTTTTCAGAAATGATGCTTTGTTCTTTTTCACATGTTTGTAGTCTGTACAAGCCACAGCATAATGTGTTTGGCCTAGGAGAAAGTAGCCGTGATCAATCTTACATTCACTTCCCTATGTGGACTCTTAAGGGCTGCTCTGGAAGGAAAAGAGTTTACAAGGTTATAAGTCTGGATTAAGGGTTAGATCTCAAAGTCTTGTGTCACATATGAGCAATCCTCAGTCATATTATGCTCCATTAGTTTTCAAAAAGAAGGTATAAAAAAGCCTTTATGCTTATCCAAGAGAAACTCAAAGGGCTTCATAAACTTTGTTTGCTTTCTGCTATGTACTAATTTTAGACTTCTTTATTCTACCACCAAATGCTTCAAACCTAGTGCAGAGAAAAAACAAACAGAGTCAGATAATGCCACTACTATGCTCAAAATTCAGCAGTGGATCTATAGTTCTTCCAAAGTAGCAGCTAAAGTGCTCACAATTACCTGTAGTGCCCTACTTGACTTGATACCATTACTTTAATAACCTTAGCATGTATTACAATTATCTTCATTCATTCTGTGTTCCAGCCATGCCAGGGTCCCTAGAGCCCACCTCACTGTGTTTTGTCTGCTAGGGCAAAGATGGAAGCTTTGGCTTAAATGTTTTTGCTGAACCTCCTTAATAATAACTTGACTGTTACTCTTAGAACCTGTGCTGTTGGTGTTCTGTTCAGGAAGATGTCTCCTGTACCAATGAGTTCAAGGCTTTTCCCCACTTTTTCTTCTAAACGATTTAATGTGTCTGGTTTTATGTTGAGTTCTTTGATCCACTTGGACTTTAGTTTTGTGCAGGGTGATGAGTATGGATCTATTTGCATTTTTCTACATGTAGACATCCAGTTAGACCAGCACTATTTGTTGAAGATGCTATCTTTTTTCCATTGTATGGTTTTGGCATCTTTGTCAAAGATCAGGTATCCATAAGTGTGTGGGTTTATTTCTGGGTCTTCTGATCAGTTCCATTGATCCACCATTCTGTTTCTATGCCAGTACCATGTGGTTTTTATTACTGTTGCTCTACAGTAGAGCTTAAGATTAGGGATGGAGATACCTCCAAAAGATATTTTATTGTACAGGATTATTTTAGCAATTCTGGGTTTCTTGTGCTGGAAACAACTCAGATGCCCTTCAACTGAAGAATGGATACAGAAATTGTGGTACATCTACACAATGAAATATTACTCAGCAATGAAAAATAAGGAAATCATGAAATTTGCAGGTAAATGGTGGGACCTGGAAAGGATCATCCTGAGTGAGCTGTCCGAGAAGCAGAAAGACACACAGGGTATATATTCACTCATATAGACATATAATATGGGATAAACCTACTAAAATCTATATATCTAAAGAAACTAATCAAGAGGGAGGACTCTGACTAAAATGCTCAATCCCCATCACAAATGGCAAAGAGGATGGACATCAGAAGAAGAAAAAAACAGGAAACAAGTTAAGAACCTGCCACAGAGGGTCTCTGAAAGGCTCTGCCCTGTAGACTATCAAAGCAGATGCTGAGACTTATGGCCAACAGTTGGGCAGAGTGCATGGAATCTTATGAAAGAAGTTGTAAATAGTGAGATCTGGAGAGGACATGAACTCCACAAGGAGAGCAATAGAACCAGAAAATTTGAACACAGGTGTCTTTCCAGAGACTTATACTCCAACCAAGTACCAGGCATGGAGATAACCTAGAACCCCTGCACAGATGTAGCCCATGGCAGCTCAGTGTCCAAGTTGGTTCCATAGTAATGGGAAGAGGGAGTGCCTCTGACATAAACTGATTGGCCTGCTCCTTGATCCCTGAGGGGGGAGCAGCCTTCCCAGGCCACAGAAGATGACAATGCAGCCACTCCTGATGAGATCTGATAGACTAATATCAGAAGGAAGAAGAGGGGACTTCCCCTATCAGTGGACTTGGGGAGGGGCATGTGTGAATAAGGGAGAGGGAAGGTGGGATTGAGAGGGGAAAAAGAGAAGGGTTTATGGGGGTTACAAAGTGAACAAAGTGTAATTAATAAAAGTTAAAAAATAATAATAACTTTTATATAAGGTATTCCCTTAAAGGGTTCCTATGTTAAACTTCCTAGGTGATGATGCTCTTGAGATCTGACTGGTCATTAAGGACTGGCTGGTCCATTAATGTGTTCATTCTATGCAGTATTTTGAGGAGTGGGGCCTAGTTAGAGGAATATTCCTTTGAAAGGTATATGTTGTCTGTATCTCTTCTTGTCTTTACTTCCTGGACACTATAGAGTGAGCCGCTCTGCTCTACTACACCCACTGGGGTGGTGCTCTGCCACACCACAGACCCAGGAACACAAAACTAAATGTCCTTTCAGAGGAATGGAGCCTCTTACTCAGTAAACTCAAATAATATAAATCTGCCTTAATTAAGTTTCTTTCTCCGGTGGTTTGTAACAATGAAAACAATGACAACAACCAAAATTTTACTGATGTTCTTATTCAAGCTGTAGGTAACCTCTCATACAAGAAAGACTAGCACAATCTTTCTTGTTATTCTACTAAAAACTTCTAATTCTGTTTACCCTGTACACTCTTACAAGTAACTTGGCATCTTTTACATGGCATTATGGTAATTATCTGCCATCATATCCATTGTTCTAGTCAATGAGCCCTAAGTAAGAAACTATGGTGTCCAACGTGATAATGTGTGGAGACACTACATTTAGAAAGATATTTGGTCTAGCTGGTTTCAACGTCAAGTATTTCTGTTGATTTTATTCTGTGATATATCCCAATTGCCAATAATAGTGCCTCCAAAAAAGCAGCACTTTAGTTTATATTTGCCTGAGCAATGAGTTATTGAGTTGTAGTGTGACTGAATGGAATCTACTGAGCAGTGTAAAGGTCAAGAAACTGTCCATATTTCAAGCCAGGTACACTGTGCATATAAAATACATGGTGCTTACTGAACTGAATCGCTTTGAGCTGCAATAATCCATTTCTCTCCTCTGCAATAAGGGTGATTTTCTCCATATGCACTCTGTTTATTTCTCAAGCACTGAATAATGAGTAAGAATCTATTCGAAAGGACAAAACTTGGTCAACATACCTAGAGATGTGGTCTCTTTACTTTGTTTCTTATATAGTGACCATGTGTTCCTCTGATCCTGGATGAAGATTATTAATAATCCCCTAGACAGTGCCCTGAGGACGTGGTCTGTCTAGTGCTTGACTGGATACTCTGCTTACAAAACAGATTGCAACCAGTGTTTACACAAGAAAGTCCTCCAGACGATCTGGTGTCTCTGAATGAGATATTGAAGGCAGCTAGAGACATAAAAGGCAAGTGCATCTGCCACTGCATCTGTTGGAATCTTCTGTAGAAGAGGCAATCTTCTCTGAAGTTACACATTCAGAAAAGAACTTTTTGGTTATGGCAAGTCTCCTCACAATCAACTTGAACTCTCATGCTAACCCTTGTCTAGAATAATAATAAAAACTGGTGTTCTTCTATGCCTTGTTTGAGCTAAAATTCCTTAGCTATCTTTCTGGTTGGCTGGCAGGCAGGCTTTGGGAGGCAGCACTAAAGCTGTAGCTTTCCTTTGCTTTATTCATTGTCTGTCCATATGGTCTTTAAAGGAGAATAAACATATTCAAACTTTATCCTGGAACCTGGGTGTCACCCTTCATTGCAGACCAGACTTCTCTATTGAGAGGAATATTGGTAATGAGTATGACAGTGCCTGTTTGTCATGATCAGACAGCCATTCATAACGGAGCAGTATAGGTTATTTCTAGCTATTTAATACTGAATGACTGCCTAAAATATTTTTAAAATACATTCTTTCAAAGTTTTGTTATTTGGATAGCTATACTATCCTTTTAATGTGGAAAAAACATTATCATTATCATGGAAGAGCCGATGTAAACCACATCCTGCTGAGTGCTCATTTATGCTTTCATTTATAAACCTGAAACTAGAAAAATATCCTGAGTACTCCAACCATCTCTAAATTCCCATGTTCATTATGGTTTTATCTAGGCTGTGTTCATCTTTTTTTTTTTTTTTTTTAATTTTGCTTAGAAAGAATTCTTCTATTTAAAACCTGGCCTTATTAGGGAGCATTAAGAACTCTTAATGGAAACCTCACAGTAGGATTTCTAGAGACTATTTTTAAACCATAGACTCTAAACTTTTAATCAAAAGGAATGTTAGAATTTTGCCCCAATGACAGAAGTTAGGATAAGCATGGGCAAGGTGGATGGGAAACTACCTCTGTGAGTAAGCTGCATCTATGGGCACCTTCTAGATGCTCAAAAAATCTGAGAGAATCCCCAGAATAACACTGCCTTAGTAGTGCTCATTTCTTGTTCCTCCTTGGAACCCCGAGCTTGCTAATGGAAGTCCCAAGGGATTATTATCCCTTGAACAGTGAACACAATGGTTCAGGGGATTTCCTAATTACAGTAGTGATTCTAGGCAACACTGAGTGATTTGCTAAAGGAATGCTTACTTTTCCTGTTATCTTCAGCCTTCTGTTTGTATGGAAACCAGCAGATTGATGACTCTCCTCCCACATGAAACTCACTTCCTCTGTCTGCTTTGACCTTATGACAGCTCCCATGTATTGGGCTCTTAATTGTGGCTGGCCTTTACTTGGGAGTTATGCTCAGAGCATCATATAATCCTCACAGGCCATATGGAGTAGATCCTGTAACTACTGTTTAACACAGAGGCTGAGAATCAAAGACTTAGAAGTTTCTCGGAGGCTTGACAAAAATTACCTGCCGGATAGTGAACTTTTTTCCTTATCTCTTCTCTATGCATTTTCTTATCAGCTCTTTCATTAATTGTTAGAACATATTGATGGACATTTAATGTCACAACAGGGTGTTATCTTGAGCAATTTATTTCTCCCTGAATCTGTTTCCCTTTTGGCAAAATAACATGTGGGATTTAAACTGCCCAAGTTCCAATACCTGTAAATCCCAAGGATTTAAATGACAGTAAGTGATGGTGAAATACACTAATTTGTAAACTCCCACATGCCTAAAGTTGCTACAACTATTGAGAACAACCAGCTGGCCATTTTACATGGCCCAGAAAGAATCGGCACTGGGGAATCTCAGGGCAGAAGCGACGAGAAAAAAAGGTCCAAAAAATGATCTTTAACTAATCATATTATTGGGAGAAACAGGTTGGAATTTGGGTACCTTTAATTTCTATTCTGTCTCTATGATTGTGCTATTGACCTCTGTGAATTTAGCAAAACCGTGTGATATCTTCCTATCTCTCTTTATAATATACTGTTTGATAATATGCTTTCAACTTCCCATGTTGCTTTAAAGATCAAATAGCCCCCACTGACATGTGCTAGCACTGAGGAGTCCCCTAAAGCTTGAACATGCAGATTTCATTGCTGGTCAATAAAACCCCTTTTAAAAAAATAATAGGAGGTTTACCTCACATAGACATCATTCTTGATCATTTTTTAAATTGAAAAAGGAAAGGTGATTAACTTTTTCCATTGATGATTTGAGGCTTTAAGAAAAATGAGAACCATTCACTTGTTCTTTTGAGCCAGCAAGGTGGAGGAAGTGATGGCTATTCAAAGCTTTCATTTTGTCTTTTGACAGTGAGTTTTTAACGCTTAATTTACTCTTGATTTTCTCTATTCTGTATTGAATATTGTTTGAAAGCTCCAATTAAATTTACTACTTTGTCCTCTCTTAAAGTGGATTTGTCTTTGGATAACCTTGAATAAGAATGAGAAACAAAGACATATTCAAAAGCCCGGTCTTACTTCCCAAAGCAATGGAACCCAACAGGACAGTGACCTTCACTTTTATTTGAGTCCACGTCTCTAAGCACAGAGGGAACAGGCACCCAGAAATGTGTTTTCCCACCATGCTTTGCTCAAAGGCCATACCCTCTCTGGTATTAGTCATTCTTAACTCATAACATCAAAACTAAACTTACATAAAAAACTAAAAATAGGCTATTTGTCACCCAGAAAGCGCCAATAAAATGAACTAAGACAAGCATGTCTTTCACTTAGAGATAATTTTCTCTGATGTCCCGCAAGTTACCATGTTTGTTCTGGGACAAATCCTTCCTGACCCTGAGAGCCAAGATCTGCTCTTCATTCCTCCTTTATGAGCCCAATGGCTCAGTCCTCACAGTAAAATGTAGCTCAGAGTTCTTTGTAAAAACTCAGTCTGGCTTCTTGAATTGGGCAGGTGCCATGAATCTTAGCTTGCCAAAACTGGCAACTGTCTCTGAACCCCACTCCCATCCCTAAGGAACCTCCATTAATTGTCCTTGTAGATTGCCTGCTCCCTGCTGGTACCATTTCTAAGCCTCTGTCCCTAACAAGGAAGGTCTTCTCATCTAATTTCTGAGGTAACAGAGAGATGAAGTCTTGCTTCTAGAGGACCAATTTTCTGGAAAAGATAAAACTTGGTTCTGGTCTACCTTTTCAGATGATTTTCAGCTTGTATTTACACTGCATCTGTAACTCATGCATATATTCGAAATTGGGTGGTTTTAGCCTTTGTATTACTAAATCGTATAGTACAGATACTAAGAATATCAACAGCCAGGCATGGTGCACACCTGTAATCCCAGCACTCAGGGAGGCAGAGGCAGGTAGAACTCTGTGAGTTTGAGGGCAGCCTGGTCTACAGAGTGAGTCCAGGACAGCCAAGGCTACACAGAGAAACCCTGTCTCAAGACAACAACAACAAGATCAACAAAAACATCTGAACAAAACAGTTTCAACATTTACAACAAATTTATGTTAATAATTCATACATATACTGACAAAAACAGTAAAAAAGCTACTAGAAATAATAATAATAATACCTATCATCTACTGAAAATTATTCTGCATGAGAGACTTTACTAGGAATTGTTATTTCGGCAATTGTTAGTGTCTTTTTTAAAATCTCTTTATTTTATTGGGTTTCTTATAAATCTTTCTCTCTACTCCACCCTAATCCCTTCCAACATCCCAACACCAGATAGGAAAAAAGGATTAGTGGGGAGAAGGAACCTGTTCACTTTAGCTACTTCCTGCTGTTTTGGGTCATTGTGTTCCTTGGGGCAATTCCAGTCTTTGTTTCAGAATAGCTCCAAGTTCTCTTCAAACCACATCAACAGCAACCAAGAGCAGCTTCAGAGGAGGGGCCCAGTAGCATTCTTCTTCCTTGGAATACCCTATGTCTAGGGTATAGCATTTGTACCATCTCAGAATCCCCAGAATTAAACTATACGAAGCTGGCAAATATCACACCCTTCTTAGAGTCCATAGGAGTCAAATAGTCTGCTGTTGTGGACAGTCGGAGAAGCCCCATATCCCACACTAGGGATTAAAACAAAAATATTTTTGCATACAATAACTGAGTTTTTAAATTTTATTTATTTTTTATAAATTACAGCTTATTGACTTTGTATCCCAGCTGTAACCCCCTTCTTCTTCCCCTCCCAATCCCAATCATCTCCTCCCATTCCCCTCCCCAAGTCCACTGATAGGGGAAGTCCTCTTTCCTTCTCACTGACCCTCCCCTATCAGGCTTCATCAGGATTGGTGGCATTGTCTTCCTCTGTGGCCTGGTAAGGCTGTTCCCCCTTTAGGGGGAGGTGATCAAAGAGCCAGCCACTGATTCATGTCAGAGACAGTCCCTGTTCCCATTACTAGGGAACCCACTTGGACACTGGGCTGCCATGGGCTACATCTGTGCAGGGTTTCTAGGTGTTCTCCATACATGGTCCTTGGTTGGAATGTCAGTCTCAGGAAAGACCTCTGTGCCCAGATTGTTGGTTCTATTGCTCTCCTTGTAGAGCTCCTGTCACTTCCAGGTCTTTCTATCTCCCCCTTCTTTCATAAGATTGATTCCCTGCACTCTATTCAAAGTTTGGCTATGAGCCTCAACATCTGCTTTGATACCCTGCTGGGTAGAGTCTTTCAAACGGCCTTTATGGTAGGCTCCTGTCCTGTTTCTTGTTTTCTCCATCTTCCTTTGTCTGTCCCATTTGCCTTTCTGAGATCATCTTACCCAAGGTCCTATTTCTTGCTTAGCTTCTTTAGGTGAACAGATTTTAGTATGTTTATCCTATATTATATGTCTAATATCCACTTCTAAGTGAGTATATACCATGTGTTTCTTCCTGTTTCTGGGATACCTCACTCAGGATGATTTTTTTCTAGTTCCCTCCATTTGCAAGCAAATTTCCTGATTTCCTTGTTTTTAATTGCTGAGTAGTATACCTTTGTGTAAATAATCCAGAGTTTCTATATCCATTCCTCAACAGAGGGGCATCTGGGTTACTTCCAGCTTCTGGCTATTACAAATAAAGCTGCTACAAACATGGTTGAGCAAATGTCCTTGTTGTGTACTTGAGCATATTTTGGACATATGCCTACGAGTGGTATAGCTGGATCTCGAGGAAGCACCATTTCTAATTTTCTGAGAAAGAGCCAGATTGATTTCCAAAGTGGTTGTACAAGTTTACATTCCCACCAGAAGTGGAAAAATGTTCCCCTTTCTCCACAACCTCTCCAGCATGTGTTGTCACTTGAGATTTTTTCCCCACTTTAAAAAAAATTATTTATATTTTTATACATTACAATTTATTCACTTTGTATCCCAGCTGTAGCCTCCTCCTTTATCCTGTCCCAATCCCACCCACCTTCTCTTATCTCCTCTCATGCCCCTTTCCCAGTCCACTGATATGGGAGGTCCTCCTTCCCTTCCCTCTGACCCTAGCCTATCAAGTCTCATCAGGTGTGGAGAGCCATGGGACACAGCTACAGACAGAGCCAGCCTGAGAGACAGTCCCGGATGCTCCAGGTAATATGGAAGCCTCCAGCACCTGGATGCAATTGGCCTCTTGCTAAAGCAACACACCTGTGGCCAAGCTTGATGAGCTGAGTTGGATCACTAGGACTCACATTGTGGTTTGAAAAGTTGCTTGTTAAGCTGCTTTGTTATGTTTTCACCTGGGGAAGTAGTTTTTGAAAAAAGGTTAGGTGGTTCCACACCTTTTTCTATTTGTATTGATGTTACTTGCTGGCCTATAAAAAATGAACCTTGGAATAAACCCATGTCAGATTGATAGCCCTCTCAAGCCGATCCTATGTGAAGTGTGATTTGCCCTCACTCCCCATTCAGGTACTGTTTGACTCTTCGATGAGCTCCAGCAATCAGGACTGGCTGCATTGTTTTCCTCTGTGGCCTGATAAAATAAACAATCAATAAACGGGACCTCAAGAAACTGAAAAGCTTCTGTAAAGCGAAGTGGACTGTCATCAGAACATAACTGAATTTTAAAGACACCAAAACTTCGACTACATTCAACTCTAAATTATTGTATGTGGATGATGCAATCTCTGTTTTCACACAAAAGTAACAATGTTTCAGAAACTAGGCTTCCTTGCCTATGGCACATGGCTAGTAAGAGCCAAGGACAAGATGAAGGATGAACTCATGAATTTCACTACTCTGCTTCTCTTCACATCCACGTAAAGAATAAATCATACATTGACCAAGATGGAGTTCGTTTCTCTGTCTTGTCAGGAGAGTAAATATGAAGAAAGATTTGAGTCAAACCTACAACCTCCATTCTATAGTAGTAGGCTATGTACCTTCTACCTTCTACCTTCACCAAAGTACAGTGAAATTATCCTGTTTTGTAAAGTCTTGGCTTTGTGTGTGTGTGTGTGTGTGTGTGTGTGTGTGTGTGTGTGTGCATGCGTGTGTATGCAGGCAGGCGTGTGCACGTATGTGCATGTGCGAGTGTATATAATATGGCTCCAAGAGTTTCTAATTCCCTGCTTGCCTGGTAAGGAAAACTGTGAATAGAAGGAAGAAGGAAGGCCAGGAAAGAACAGAGGAGAAAGTCAACTTTATTTACAATAGCAGTTAGACATGAATGAAACTTTGAAGTGAAGACATTATGCTCAGAATATGTACTCTAATTCGCTAGCCTTAATTCCAATAAAAAGAGAGTGTCTTTTAGGAAGTGAAGCGGTTTCTTTAGTTTGTCTGGATAGCCTATGATAGAGATAGAATTATGACCCAAAGCTACGTGATTATTCCCCACAATGCAACAAAGTCTCATAGGTGCCAAGTGATAGCTTATGGAGTATATTTTACTGTGTATACTAAGGCAGCAATTAACACAATGTCTGAGGAGTGTTTTCTTTTCTCTTCTTTTGAACCATTTATACTTATTTTAACTTACTCATTCTTACTCTTTAATACCTATCATCTCCCTGTGACGAACTTCTGAATAATTATCCCTCCTGGTTTGTTTCCAAATGCTTTCTCTTCCAAGAGCACATGTCCCTTATGCTTACTTGGACCATCATTCTCCGTTTTCGAGATTAGTTCCAGAGTCATCCCTTCCTGTAGTCTTTCCTGAAATTCTTGCCACTGCTTTGCTGTGGTGCGATGCTTGTACTTCCTTCACCTTCTGACTGTACCTCCACCTAGCTCTCCCTAAACTATAGTATGCATTTGAAAGGATATGTAAGTCTCCACATGAAGAAAAGCCCTGAAGGACAGAAATGTATAGTCTACTATATCTACTACTCAGTACAGTATCTGGGGAATAGAAGACATTCTAAAAAATTTCCCAAATAATGAATGAATGAATGCAGAATTAACTTGCAGGATGGTTGGAAAGAGTGTATAGAGAAACACTATTTGAGAATTATTGCTGGTGCTAAAGCTGAGGAAATGTTCTAAGCCATAACCTCTGACATCCCTATAACCTAGAACCCCTGCTCCAATGTAGCCCATGGTAGCTCAGTATACAAGTGGGTTCCCTAGTAAGGGGAACAGGGACTATTTCTGACATGAACTCAATGGCAGGCTCTTTGACCTCTCCACCCCCCAAGGGAGGAGCAGCCCTGCTAGGCCACAGAGGAAGATTTTGCAGCCAGTCCTGAAGAGACCTGATAAAACAGGGTCAGATGACTTGGAAAGGGGAGGAGGTCCTCCCCAATCAGTGGACTTGGAAAGGGGCAGGGAGAACATGAGGGAGGGAGGGTGGGGTTGAGAGGGAATGAGGGAGCAGGATACAGCTGGTATACAA
Organism: Psammomys obesus; assembly: GCF_907164565.1. NCBI lineage: Eukaryota > Metazoa > Chordata > Mammalia > Rodentia > Muridae > Psammomys > Psammomys obesus. The sequence goes on along the minus strand of NW_026591643.1, from coordinate 5,874,116 downwards.
AGTTAATAAAATGTAACTCAAAAAATAAAATTAAAAAAGACTACAAAGAACCCACAATACTTAGCCAGCTGAATTTTGAATGGAAAGAAATATATGCTAGAGAACTAGTAAAGAAACAGCGTTCCCACAGCTCATCAAATCTGACCCCCATCTATTGCACATGCGGAAGTCAGGGCACAAAGAAAGTGAAGGTCCAGCATTCCACTATAGCAAAGTGAAGACCAGAACCAGGTCTTGCCCCGCTGTTCTCCGTTTCTTTTCTCATTTTAGTATTTATAGAATAAAGTACTGCCCACATAAAATAGTCATTCTAATGAGGAGCCACAGGTTTGAATAGCTTTCTCTTAATGAAAGGAAGTCTGTAGAAAGCCAAAGCCAGCAGTTTGGCCAATAAAAGGGAGTAATGAGAGCCAGAGCCGCAGCTCGTGTTATACTGGGGTAATAGGACATGCAAACCATTCCTTAGGGAAGGAATAAGACAGAAAAACTCCTCCCAAATAGCCTACAATATCCCAAGGACTGGAAATTTAGGTTATGTCTCTGATGCTCTTGTGTAACTTTTTGGTGTTTCTTGCTTGTAAAACAGGTGAAAGTGTCTCTCCCTATTGTTAAGTTTTGTATCCACATATTCAACCAACCAAGAATCTAAAGTATTTGAAAAACAGGGAGATAGTTAATGGCTGCAAATGACTGACCAATACAAGAACCTGAGTTAGGGTTTCCAGCACCTGTGTACTCCCAACACTGGAAGGTGGATACAGGAGCAACCCTGAGATTGTTGATTGACAAGAACAAAACAACTAATGAGCTCTAAGTTCAGTGAAAGTCCTGTATCAAAAACTAAGGTGGAAAGGATTAACGAAGAATATTTACTCTGGCCTCCACATATGTATACATGTGAGTGAGCATCTGTGAATAATTACATGGCACACATATGGCACATACATGAACATAAATGTTTACATACATGTACACACGAAAATTGCGTTTATGCACAAAATGTTGCAAACTTTCATCTTATATGTTTACCCAAGTGATGTTCTCATTTATTACAAATAATAAATAACTTGTATGTTATTGAAAATATACAGAAGGATGTGTGAAATTCATATGCAAATAAGACACCATGTTATAGAGGAACGTGCATTCATGGGTTTGATATCAACAGGAAGACCTGCAGGCGAGCTCTTTAAGTGAGGACCATATAGGAGTTCATATTTGTATGAAACTGTATCTGAAATTAATAAGAAATCTTTGATAGCAGAAACACTTAAAGGTTTGAGTTTCAAAATAGTCTTTGAAATGCATGTCTTCTAGCATTGAGATCATTTCATTTTATAATCCAGACTGATCTCTCTAAACTCTTATTCAAGGGAGTTTACATTCAAAGTATTTATTCTGGGTCTTACTGCTCTAGTTGTCTCTTGTATTTTAAGTAAACAATTGAGACTGATCACCTGAAGTTGATGTCACATTTATGTCATTTTGCTCTTTAAAATCCATCATGTTTTTCTCCTAGGGTGCCATGTGATTATTCACCATGACTCAGAAGACCCTTAATAATCTAACTTTTCCCATCTGCTCTCCTTAATTCTCATCAGATCACATACACATTTGTCTCATTCTTCCCCATACACACACACACACACACACACACATATATATATATATCCTCTGGATTTTTTTATTTGCTATACCCTTTAAAGGGCATATTCTTGTACCTAACAATCTCTAAGGTTGGTGGTTCTTCATCTTTCTCATCAAATATTAAACATGACGTCCTCCTCACAGATGTCATCTGTGGCAGGCCTGGTTAAAGCAATATCCCTGCTGCCCATCATAATATTTGTTAATTTTCTCATCACTTTGAGCAAATACATGACAAAAAGCAACTTAAAGCAAAAATGGTTTATCTCAGCTTATTATTCACAGATTACAAGTCCATCAGAGTTGGAAACACATGGTTAAGAGAGCATCTTGGGCTATAGCAACAACCAGGAGGTAGAGAAAAGCAAATGTTAATCTTCAACTGTTTTTTTTTCTTACTTTTATTATTATTCAGTCCAGGACCTCTAGCCTCAGGATGGTGAGTGCTGCTGAACTATTCAAGGTGGATTTTCCTACCTTAGTGAAACCTCTATGGAAATGCTTTCACAGACAGCCAAAGAAGGGCTGCGACAATTCCCTAGTGCTTCTTAATCTATTGAAATGAACTACCACAGCCTCTAATACATTATTTCTGTGTGTAGTTCTTCAATAATATTCATTTTTACTTGAATCTCTGTCTTTCTCTGCTTCCTGTTCATTGGTTAACTCCTCTAAGGCATGGTTGTGTCCTAGAGCAACAGTTGTTAACCTGTGGGTCATAACCATTGGAAAAACACATATTTTTGATGATCTTAGGAATGCCCAAAAATAAATTTATGTTTGTTGCTACTCCATAACTGTAGGTTTGCTACTGAATGGTCTCTCTGTTCCCAAAACTATCAGAAATCTGTGATTTCCAATGGCCTTGACGCACAGGTTAAGAAACATTGTGACTCTAACTAGCAGTGTTTTCAAAGCAAAGACTCATGACCAAACCTTTGGCAGAGTACAGGGAATCATAAGAAAGAAGGGGAGTTAGACTGATGAGGAAAGGATAGGAGCTCCACAAGGACCAAAGATATCTGGGCACAGGGTCTTTTCTGAGACTGACATGCAACCAAGGACCATGTATGACTGTAACCTAGAACCTCTGCTCAGATGTAGCCTGTGGTAGCTCAGTAACCAATTGGTTTCCCATAGTGAGGGGAACAAGGACTATTTCTAACAGGAACTCAATGCCTGGCTCTTTGGCCTCCCCACCCCCCAAGGGAGGAGCAGTCCTGTTAGGCCACAGAGGAGAGCTTTGCAGCCAGTCCTGAAGATACCTGATAAAACAGGATCAGATGAATGGGGAGGAGGTCCCCCCTATTAGTGGACTTGGCAAGGGGCACGGTGGAGAGGAGGGAGGGAGGGAGGGACTGGAAGGGAATGAGGGATCGGGACACGGCTGGGGTACAGAGTTAATAAAATGTAACTGATAAGAAAAAAATAAAATACAAAAAAAAAAAACCATTGTTTTAGAGGTAGAGTCATAATGTTCTTACTCAGAAGAAAGTACTTAGTACCCAGAACACTACTTGCCACCTAAAAATAGTTTATAATGTTTCATTAGTTAATAAACCAAAAACTCACATAACATAAACTGATTGGTTATCTACATGCAAAGTATTGTAATGCATACTCTGGAGGACTAAGTCATAAATTAATCAGCATTTAAAAAGAAGAATTCTTATATACTCTCAGAAAAGGTAGTTCTGGCTAATGTCCATGAGCAAGTGTGGCCCTGCTGTAAGAGAGATATGTCTCAAGTCACATGAGAAGGAGAGATAAAATGATAGGAGATTCTGCATCTGTGGTCCCCTTCAAGGAGGGTCTGGAATAGAGGCAGCACTTTGACAAACATGGAAAGACGATAAGGGTGAGTACTGGGCCACATGCTCTGGGAGAGCAAGAATAATGTGGATGTTGTTCACTCTTTTGTCTTTAGAGATGAGCAAGCTAACTGGCACATGGCATGGTCATGATGCATGCATGTTGAGTGAATAAACAAAGACATCGATGAGCACACATCAGTAAAGAAATATATCTAAAGTATGGTTGTATCCTTAAGAAAACTAATTCCATGTTCCTCTGAGGTGCCGCTTGTTATAAGACTTTTTCACAGCTATTGAAGAAAAGTGCTCCTTCTTTCTCTACTTGTACCCACTCTACTTCCAGAAGTATTGCTTTGACAATGGCTTGTCATCAAGGAAAAACAATGGTACTCAGGTGTCTGTGCATTGCTTGTGGATTTTACAGTCATTTCAGAATGTATGTTTTGATCTCTATAGATATTCCTACTTTGAATATTTTCTGTAAACAGAATCACACAAGTTGACATTATTTTATCTCAAAACTTTGCACCTGTTTACTGTATGGGGAAGGGGGTCGAGCATTGTTTAGTCATCTACCTTGAAATCAATTTTTTCCTTGACTTTGTCCTTCGATGTCTCACTTCCTTCCTTTACCAAATGAGATATGTTCACGCTCGACAGAGGCATGTATGCTTGATGAATAGCATACACGGAATAGTCCATGGCTGCTATTATTACCCAGCGCGGCTCAGCAAGGCCAGCACACAGATACTCTGAAAATGAGCTCCATGGAAATCTGTGCAACAGCCACATTAACAGGCAAAGAAGTGTCTCTGGGAAAAATCCTGCAAAGGACACTTCTGTGATTTCCAGTGCTCTGTGTTTCCAATTTTTATTTTTATTTTTTTTTAGGAACAGATAGATGTGAGCAGCCATCTTATTCACTATTAATTTACTGCCAAGTAAATGATTTTGGAATCTGAGTGTATGTGAATGGAAGGAGAGGGTGTTTTTCTCGTTTATTAGAAAAGAAAGGAAACCTTGAATATAAGAACAAAGTGACAAGGGCAAGGGACTGGTATTCCCATTAAACAAGCACAGCAGTGTATTCATATCTGACTATGGCATATCCATTAACAGAAAAGTTTAAAAGCACAGACCTATATTAAAATGTTAGTGGAAATAAAGGTATATTATTCTGAATGAAGTAATTTCTTTCTCCTTTCAAGCTAAGGGGGAAAAAAAACATATAGTTGCTGAAATAGTACCTAGAGCTAGTCCCTGGAGCTGTCGAATCTGAATAAATCAATTCATCTTTCAATTCACACAAATTACTCTTCAAAGGAGTAATTTGTTCTCAGAAGGCCCTCTCCAAGGCCAACATCTATTTCTGTGGCTATGAGATTCTAAAAGTAAAGGCAAGATGGACGCAGAAGGACTAAGAGCCACTAAATTTCTTATAATTGGCTACTGGGGTTTAAGGGCCGTAGGCAGGTGCTGGACAAAACCCATTTCCTATAAAAACAGACCATTTACAGCTCCCATACTTTAAAATACAGAGGAGAAATATAAGAGCTGTAGGCCAACACTAGCCACCCTTATTTCTCATGTTTTGTAGCTGATGTTTTATTGGTCACACTCACTGCTTATTATCCATAATAACCATAAAATACTTACTTTTTCATCTTTTACAGAAGAATGGGTTTGTTGACCTCTGTATTAAAATTTTAATTAGGTTTGATAACCACTCTGAAAGTAGAAATGTTTAACAACAGATTGGACAGCAATGGATTGCATGGAGAGCAGTGGTCTTACTGTGGAGTTGAAAGCTTCCTAGTTTCTGTTGACAATATCCTAACATCATAGCACCATACAGCGGAGTTGCTGGTGTAATCAGACCTACATACTATTTTTTACAAAGCATAAGCAAACAACCACCCACAGTATACTAGACTGACAGTGGCAAAGAACACGTCAGTGATTGATGTTTCATAGACTAGATACTTTTTGTCATATAATACTTACATGACAAAAAAATTAACTATAGAAGAGCCTCAGGGCAGATCTTTCAGTAGATACTGTAGATAGGACAATGTTGTCATAGAGAAAGATAGGTCTTTGCTTGCTATTACCCCCAAAGATTTTAGCTACAGGTAAAGATACAAGGAGATATGCCTCTGTGCACACTGAGGCTAGTATGTGTGTTTATGTGTCAACAGATTAAAATAATTAAAAATGTAAAAATAGAAAAATTGTTATAGTAAGGATGTAAAGGCTGTAAATATTTTGTGTTTAATCTATACAATATATTCATATTTAGGCAAAATATGCAAACAGTGAAAAATTTTAAAGTGTCTAAGTTTGTGAAAAAAATCATGGAATGCTGAGATTAATCTCTTATACAAGAAAGGAAAAAATAATAAACAGTATAGCCAGGGAATGTTCATAGAGTCATGTCCTGTGCATTCACATTGGCTAAACACAAGCTGACTCACTTTCTGGTCCTGAGAGCTTTGTTCATGGTAAGTGTGTATACCGGTGAACATTTTCTATGTCTGCATATACACACACTTAGTACTGTGTTAAAGCTGCCCGCTGAATTCCAAACAGTCGCATGCTGTACAGATATGGAGCCAAGGGCCATAGGCTGTACCAAAGAGCATACGTGTGTAATATGCTAAACTTTAAATATTTTTGTGACTATGTACTGGGATATTCAATTGCAAAACTAGCGAAAATTGGTTCCCTAGAAAATATTTCCAAACTTGTACAACTGACTATAGAGTATATGCATAAACAGTCTCACCATACCCTGAGCAGCTTACATGGTTTGGCAGAGGTCATCCCGTTAATAAATGCAAAGAGAAAGCTACGTTAAAGGCTAACGACGATGAGATGATGATAGTGATGATGATAAGGATGATGAGAATGACTTGCTGAATGAACATGACAGTGAGTTCAATGTTTTATGCTACTTTTAAATGCTTTTCTGTTTTTTGAGATTATAATTGTGTCATATTTTATGTTATTGTATTTATGCCTCACAACTCAATCTGTTTTTGTGTTTGTTTGTTTGTTTGTTTGTTTGTTTGTTTGGTTGGTTGGTTTTTTGAGAAAGGGTTTCTCTGTGTAGCATTGGCTGTCCCGGACTCACTTTGAAGACCAGGATGACCTCAAACTCACAAAAACATGCCTGCTTCTGCCTCCACCATGTGAGGATTGCAGATTTGTGCCAATGCATCTGACTACAAGTCCATCTTTTTAATCTCAGCTGTCAATATGAGAAAGTTAAAGCGCTGGGATTTTAAGACCTATGATCAATCTCCTAAAGTTAAAAGAGCATAAATTAGAATATAGAAGCAGGTGGTCTAGACAAAGACTTCTGTTACAAGTGAAAACATAGTACACAAAAGTAAAAGAGGTTGCATAGAACTGCTTGTGACAAGAGGCAGGGGAAAATGTCTCTCTGGCTCTAAGACCAGTATTTAGGCCATCACACTTGCTATTCCATCTGCTAAATCACACAAGATTTACACAACGAACTGTTGCCTCTCTAGCCTCAATATGGTCATCAGTAGCCACTTCTAGGCTGTTAGGTATGAGAAGATAAAATAGTATTATCTACTTCATTTTCTAGAGCCCTTGTCACAACAGTACTTGATATAAGGCCATCAAATATTTACCAATATCACATGGTATTATGGGAAATTATTTTCACATTTTGCATGGTTAATCATTTTGTCCTTAATACTACATTGCATATTATAATTATTGGTACTATACTAAAATGTTTTAAATGATGGTATAGAGACTCAGAATTTTAGTGACAGCTCTAATACTTATATCCAGTGATTAGTAAAATTTTTTGTGAATTTGAGGGGTTGTAATCATGGTCTGTGGCCAGATCATTCAGTGTTCTTCACAGACAACAGGACATGACTTGAAAGGTAGTTAGAAACACAGACTCCTAAGCTTGTCAAGCGTGTTCTGCATTGTGTCAAGGTCCACAGGTGCTTTTTGTGCGCATGGAAGTTTGAAAATCTCTGCTCTAAATAAACTTGTTCTCCTCTATGTTGCATAAGAACAGGAGATAATGAATGATTGCTTTCTGGAATGCACAAGAGACAAACTGTTTAGATAAAATGTGTGCTCTAATGAAAAGATCAAAGTAGCCATTACTATAAATTAGACCCCGTCCAAATCTGGGCACTCTTTTCTGTACAGCTCATACTGATGTTACTGCCCTCACAGGTTCCAAAACCAACTCACTGGAAGTGTCTAAGATCTGTGTTTTACTCTTAGCTGCATGATAAATACAGGAGCAAATGCTTTAGGCATGAGTAATAAAGCTATAACTGTCCGGAGCTTTGCTTGTGACGCACCCAATGTGTGTTTTTAGACAAGAGGCAGAGAGGAAATTGTCATCTGTTTAGTAACTTGTGACTTATTATTTCCCAAAAATCTAGGCTTTTCCCAGATTCAATAACACGAATAAAATTATAAACTTAAGGCAATTGTCATGTTTGTCCTGGAAAATACCTCTGATTTTCTATGTGTTTCCAGGGAAATCAAAAACTGTAGGGGCTCATTCACAGCAGGATTATTTTGTACTTGGTTATCATGTGTTTATATTATCTTTAATAATCGTGTGTGCATGTGTGGGTGTGTATGTGTGCCACATGTGTGTGAGTACCCACAGAGGCCAGAAGCTGTTGTCCAGTTCCTGGGAATGAGAGTTACACTCAGTGGTGAGCTGCTAAAAGTGGGTGTTGGGAGATGAGCAGAACGTATCAACCCTTGAGCCATCTTTCCAAAACCTGCATTTTCAATTAAGTGAATATTTTAGTCTAAATTAGCTGTCTCCCGTAGATAATGAATTGAACCATTTGGAAAGGCGAGAAATCTGAGCAAATACCTTACTGTCATAGGAGCTGGAAAGTCCTTTTGGGTCTTGTGCTGGTACTCCTCAGATGACAGTAGTCCCAGACCTTAATTCAGGATATTTTCCTTCATTGTACTCATAAAAACTAATAGTCTGGATATTTTCAAACAATCAGGGTAAATAAAACCCTGTGAATTTACAAATTTTCAAATAGTCAATCTAATAGACTAAAGATAATCCCCTAGAAATCAGTGTTTTTGGAGCTGTTTATAAGGAAAAATTAACCATAGTGGGTATAAGCCGTATTTGGATATCTCTCTTCAACAGTTTTCAGCAACTTGCCAACTAACATAAATTCCATTTATTTGAGCAACTCTGCATCTTCAAAATATGGTAGCTCAAACTAGAAATAAACCATTTACACATAATATCACATTCTTTGGTATGCTGTGTCATGATGGAAACTCAAGAATATAGTGCAGTTCCGAGGGGGATAGATTACAGAGAGGCAGGACAAAGGCCTGAAAAACTTTACCATGGTCTGGGAAGGGCATCACTTAAATGTATTCATTTAAAACATATGTTGACCCAGCTTGTCAGTGATGTGGCCACTACTTTGTGGCAACACCGCTCAAGACACCCCGGAATATAATGTCCTGTTCCTAAAATAGCAGAAGATTCTTCCCAGAGGCGCATCTTGACTTGTTTTCATAAACAACTTTCTCTGGATCCCTTTGAACTTTTGATGATAGCTGTGATTGTTCACTGCAGAAAACAGTATCAATTTCTTCAAGATTTGCAATTGTCTAATTCTGTTTGTTTTGCTATGGCCATGGTTGCATGGAGTTGTGTAAATATAGATCACAGATCAGGAAGATATCCAACCATTCATCCCAAAGTGGCTTAACTGCTTCTTTTTGCTTTCTGCCTTTCCTACATGCCAGGTCCCCTCTACACTAATAATAAAAGCATTGGAAATATTTGTTATGCTATGTCTGTGTATATCTATGTCAAGATTCAAGATGAAGAGTTGATTTGTGGTTATTTCAGTAGTTAAAATCCACAATTGTGTACTGTGTACTAGATTTCAGGTACCGTGATAATTACAGTAAAAGAAAAATGAAAATTTAATTGTAGAAACTCAGCTATTAAGTATCAATAAATCATGTTAACATTTTTTTCATACTATGGGATTAAAATTTTACAAGAGTCCTAGTGAGTTATATGTTCTATTAAGAATTTGAAATTTAGGTAACTACACAAACTAATTGACAAAAGTCAAGGTCAGCTAGAAAACAAGTGTTACTATTCTGTCACTACTTGTTTACCTCCCACAGAGGGAATGTATATTATATCAGAATCTGCTGGGCAGATCAGCCTCCTGTTGTAATAGGAGAGTAACTCAATAGTACATTTCCCTCCGCCACAGTGCCCATAAATCCCTTAACCTAGCCGATTTCAAATAAGCAAAAATTAACAAATACCATGTGAGCATGTCAACCTCCAGGCCCCATTTACAGACCCAGCATAACAAAGATAAAGGAAATGCTACACACAGGATAGTGGGAGGTTATCTGTGACAGTGTGAGCAAACTCCGAAGTAGTTGATATAACGTGTTGTTTTAGAAATTCATATCCAATAATAAATACATTCAACTGTATGAAAAATTGATGTTCAAAACAGGGAGGGCAGACTAAGGGTTAGAAATATCATACTGAATGGGTGAAAGTTACTATTACTGAAGGACCAGGATGATAAAGGTTATGCAGTGGGTGGAGGGAGATACATGCTTCAACAGAAATACAGAACAAAAACTTTAACTTACCCATAGTTTACTAAGATTACCCATGGAGCCTCTAATCATTATGATGACAGGCTCCCAGAGCAAGATTTTTCAAGTTTCTTGTAACTCAATCCCAAGGAATTGCAACTATTGCCAGGACAATTTTGACCTGCCTGTCTCTTTAAACAAGGAGCCTATGGGGTTGACATATGTGTCAGCTGTGAGTAGATCATATGTAATTAATAGAAGGTGACAGCTAACTCTATTCCAAACACTACCCCCAAGCCATGTAGCCACAGAGAACATGTTTGTACCAGACTCAGCAGCTGAAATGCCGGTGTCATTACCTGTGGCTTATAAATTTTAGTGACAGCCATTTATATTAAAGAAGACAGGTCAGCTTCCTTGAGAAAATGTGAATTCTTTAGAGGAGGCATTCAGGTGCCCTTGGCATTCTTCCCCTTCACTCAGCCATCCGTCAGAAGACTACATATACATATGAAAATATAAAAGTGGGTCATCTCTTGAATTGAGGCTTGAGAATTCAATTGTTAATTACACATTTTTCTTGCTTTGAAACTCTTTTTTATTTGAGGAAACAAATATACAGATAGGAAACTGAATGAAGCATTATTATCTTATTATTATTTTCTTCATTATAGATATAATACATATCTTTCAGCTTACCTCCAAAATAAAGCAGTTTTTATTATTATAATTCATGGACAGGCATGTACAATGTAAGTCATGTAGCCAATATCTCAACGAGAGTGAGTTTAGTCATTCATTCATTCTTAAGTGCACACCCTCTTGAATTTTCCATATTAAATATAGGAAAACAAAAAGCAAAAGAAAGACCTTCCTATACCCTAAACAGCCTGTTTGTACCTGACAGATTTATGGTTTTTAACCAGTCAAGAAACATGATAAAATCTACTTTATGAGTATGTACTTAAGTTAATACAAGAAGTCATTTGAGTCCAGCGGTAACTGAGCATTGCACTGTCTGGATAAGGCACAGGCATCACATTTTGTCTCCTAATGTTGCAGTTATCAACAATATTGGAGAAATTGGTTATTTCATAGCCTGGGGCTTGAGATGAGAAAGATAATTAAGATGCCAAAAAAAAAAGAGATCTTATTGGACATAAGTGAACATTAGCTTGGAAGAAATCTTTTTGTTGTTGTTGTTTCCTGTTTTTAAATTATTCCTCTTCTTTTTATTTTTATACATTACAGTTTATTCACGTGGTAGTCCAGCTGTAACCCCCTCCCTTGTCTCCTCCCAGTCCCACCCTCTCTCTCTCTTCTCCTCCTATTCCCCTCCCCTGGTACATTGATAGGGGAAGTCCTTCTTTCCTTCTATACGACCCTAGCCTATCAAGTCTCATCAGGACTGGCTGCATTGTCTTCCTCTGTGGCCTGGAAAAGCTGTGCCCCCCAGAGGGTGGTGATCAAAAAACCTGCCACTGAGTTCATGAAAAGCCCCATTCTCCCATTAATAGGGAACTCACATGGAGACTGAGCTACCTATGGGATACACATGTGAACAGGGAGTCTAAATCCTCTCCTAAGTGGTACTTGATTGTAGTATCAGTCTCTGCAGGACCCCCCAGGCCCACATTTGTTGGCTCAGTTGGTCTCCTTGTGGAGCTCCAGTCTCCAAAGCAAAGGACAATGTCATTAGAATCAAAAACAAACAAACAAACAAATAAACCACAACAGCCTACAACTAGGAAAGGATCTTCACCAACCCTATGTCTGACAAAGGGCTAATATCCAGAACATATAGAGAACTCAAGAAGTTAAACACCAACAAACCAAATAATCCAATTAAAACAAAATGGGGTACAGAGCTGAGCAGATAATTCTCAATAGAGGAAAATCAAATGGCAGAGAAACACTTAAAGAACTGCTCTAAGATCAAAAACTCAGGTAGGTAGAAATCTTGAGATTCTGGGCTGTTGATTGTGGCATGTTGGTCACTATGCCTTTCTGGTTGAGCAATACAATAACATTAATTATTTTCACATTAGAATATTACTACCCATATTGGCATTATTAAATATCATGTTTAATGATACCCACAACCCACTAAGATAAAGGATTTGATCATTATATTTTTCACTAATATATTCCCATATATGGAAAGATCAGTAAATGGCTCATTGTAGAACCAAATAAGTCCTTGAAGATTAAATTTAGAACAAAGTTACCTCACTCTGGTGATGCATGATACGGCCCAGAGCTAAGTCCCGGGTGCTATTAGAATACAGGCTCAAATAGTTCCTCGGAGTCAGGACGTGTTTTTCCTCAGAGTGACCCCAGTGACTAGTGAGTGCAACTGGGTGGGAACTGGGGTTCTAACTGTTGAACTGTTACAGTGGAGCTTCACTTGGCTTCTGTAACCAAGGATCACGCAGGCAGGCATTAATACTTCCTCCATACTGCTGGGGGTAAGGCCTTCATCATCACCCTGAATGTTTTAGTCATGGTTAGCTATGGCCAGTGACTCGGGACTACTTAGCTTGTCGTGTCCTGTTCCTCTCTCTTTTTATCTCAGATCACCCTCCTGCTTCCTCTATGAATCCACAGACCATTCTGGCATGTCTGGAACATTTAGCTCAATTAACCTGGCCTATCTTCACGAAAAAAAAACCAGCTCTTCCTGTCTACTGGCACCATAAGTATTTTCCCAGCGGCAGCGTCATGTCACTGTGCAGGGCTGAGACGTGCATGTGTAAGAGTGTTCCTTTTTAGACACACATTCTGTCCAAAATATCTCTTGTACACTAGAAATAATAATGATTCAGTTCTCTGAAGTGTATTTTCTTTTAAGCCATACCCACTTGTTGTGCCACTGATTCCTGAAGGACAAAATTCTACATCAAAACTCACACATTATCTTCTCCCGAACAACTCATATTTTGCTATCCATATCACATTTTGGTTTAAAACCTTTTTTTGTCCCAGCTGCTACTCTCATACAAAGCAAAGTCATTGACTTAGTTGGAGCTACTACTGCTGTGATGAAACACCATGACCAAAAGTAACATGGGGAGAAAAAGGTTTGTTTTGCTCAGGGTTCCATGTAACAGTCATCAGGAACTCAAGCAAGACAGGAACCGGCAGGCAGGAGCTGAAGCAGAGGCCATGAAGGGGTGCTGCTTATTGTCTTGCTCCTCATGGCTTGTTCTGCCTGCCCTCTTATAGAACCCAGGATCACCTTTCCAGCACTGGTCACACACAAAGTGGTCTGGGTCCTCTCCCATCAATCACTAATAGAAAAAATTCCCTACAGGCTTGTGTTAAGCCTGATCTTAAAAAGGCACTTTCTTTTTTTTTAATTTTAATTTTATTTTATATTTAATTACACTTTATTTACTTTGTGTCTCCCCTTTAGTTCCCTCCCTCCTCCCCTCCCAACTCCTCCCTTCCTCCCTTTTCTGCCCCTCCCCATGTCCACTGGTAGGGGAGAGTTTCTTTTTCTTCCTTCTGATCCTAGTTTGTTAGGTCTCATCAGGCGTGTCTGCACTGTCTTCCTCTGTGGCCTAGTAAGGCTGCTCCCCTCAGGGGTAGTGATCAAAGAGCAGGCCAATCAGTTAATGTCAGAAGCAGTCCTGTTCCCATTATTATGGAACCCACTTGGACACTGAACTTCCATGGGCTACATCTGTGCAGAGGTTCTAAGTTATCTTCATGAGTATGAGTCTTTGGAAAGACCCCTGTGTTCAAATTTTTTGATTCTGTTGCTCTCCTTGTGGACCTCCTGTCCTCTCCAGATCTTACTATTTCCCACTTCTTTCATAAGATTCCCTGCATTCTGCCCAAAGTTTGACCATAAGTCTCAACATCTGCTTTGATAGTCTGCAGGGCAGAGCCTTGCAGAGGCCCTCTGTGGTAGGCTCCTAACTTATTTCTTATTTTCAAGAAGGCACTTTCTTAATTGAGGCTCCCTCCTCTTAGATGACCTTATCTTATGCCAAATTGACTGTCCAGCACAGATATCAAAAACTGCCATGCTGCAGTTATCTCTGTGCCAGTTAAGGTTCACTACTGAAACAAAAGTTACACACATGGACACACGCACATATACAATTCACACAACACCACATACACACATGCTACATGCACAGGGAAATACATACATGTACATATACATTATATATACACATATCCACACACACAAACCATATACATGCATTTTTAAGGAAGATTTACTCCCTCATTTAAAGTGACTAAGGAGCTTGATATGTGCAGAGCAAGCAAGCAGACTGAATGCTAGGACAAGCTTTCCACATTGCTGTCTTGAGACAGAATTTACTTCGCTGAGACACCTTATGCCTTCAGCTGACTAGATGACACAAACTTCTAAGGGTGATGTCTTGTAATTAAAGTAATGCATTGGAACAATAATCATGCATCTACAAAATCTATTCACAGTAACATCTGATGACTAAGCTAGGCAATACAGCCTAGTCAAACTGGTAAATAAAATTAATCATCACAATTCAGGAGGAATTAAATGTTCATGTTTCTTTAAAATATATATGTGGAAAATATCACTCATAACATGTTGATATTAAAAGGCAAGGCCTTTGAGATGTAGTTAGGTTATGGGAGTAAAAGCCTTATCCAAGAGATTAGTGCCCTGAGAAGAAGACAGAAAGAGTGTTGTTCTGGGTTATACCCTATAAGGATGACACAGCAAGAAAGTCACCTTTGAACCTTAAGCAAGCCTTTACTAAACAGTGGATCAAACCTAACACACCTCTGATGTGTATTTCTAAAAGCAATTCCAACTACTTTTCTTTCCCATCAACTATTCATCATTACCTAAGATTCTTTATCCAAACTGCTTCATAAAATATGTTTTTTGTTTTTTTTTTTTTGTTTTTTTTTTTTTTTTGCTTGGTTTTAGAGAAGTGGTTTATTTGTGTAGCCTTGACTGTCCTGAACTTAATCTGGCCTCAAACTCATGGAGATCTTCGTACTTTTGCCTCCCCAAGTGTTAGGATTACAGGTGTGTGCCACCAGACAAAGATAAAATATTATTCTCTCATAAGATTCCCCGCACTCTGCCCAAAGTCTGGTTATGGGCCTCAGCATCTGCTTTGATACCTGCTGGGTAGAATCTCTCAGTGCTCTCTGTGGTAGGCTCCTGTCCTGTTCCCTGTTTTCTCTGATGCCCTTCCCATTTGCTTTTCAGAGTGAGGATTGATCTTACCCAGGGTGCAGGGAATCTAATGAAAGAAGGAAAAGATAGAAAGACCTGGATGAGATAGGAGCTCTACAAGGAGAACAACAGAACCAAGAAATTTGGGCCCAGGGGTCTTTTCTGAGACTGATAGTCCAACCAAGGACCAGGCATGGAGAGAACCTAGAATCCCTGCCCAGATGTAGTTCATGGCAGCTCAGTCTCCAAGTGGGTTTCCTAGTAAGGGGAACAAGGACTGTCTCTGACATGAACTCAGTGGCTGGCTGTTTGATCACCTCCCCCTGAGAGGGAAGCTGCCTTACCAGGCCACAGAGGAAGATAATACAGCCACTCCTGATGAGACCTGATAGTCTACAGTCAGATGGAAGGGGAGAAGGACCTCTCCTATCAGTGGACTTGGAGAGGAGCTTTGGAGGAGATGAGGGAGGAAAGGTGAGATTGGGAGGGAATGAGAGAGGAGGCTACAGAGGGGATGCAAAGTGAATAAACTGTAATTAACCTAAAAATAAAAATTAAAAATCTTCTCATAATGTATAAAAGAAGTTTTGTTTTAATCAGGAGGATTTATTGGGAAAACTGGGTGTGGCATTCACATCTATAACTCCAGCATTTGGCCAGCATGAGCTGCCTGGAAAGACCTGTCACCAAAGGTTTCACTATAGTCAGCACATCATCTCTCCTTCCGAACTGTGAAAGAAAACTCCTGCTCAAACACCTGTAAGTGAAAAGTCAAATTCTCTAAAACTTATTTAACACATATGACTCAAACCATTCTGAACATTTTTCTTACCCAGCAAGATTCAGGAATGCAGATTTTAGGAAATGTCTGTCACACAGAACCTTACAACATTTCCTATCAGCTCTTTCCGAACCAACACTCTTTGAATAAAATTGTGAATTGAATGTTCCCTATGCTACCTTCACCTTTCTTTCCACTGATGTGTTTTTGTTAATATCATTCTGTAATACGTCAACGTTCCCTGTGACAGAAGCAGTGCTAAGTGAACTGTGACAGTTTCCCCCTCTCAAGCATACAGAAAGAAGGCATTTCCCAGCCCCCTTTCTTTTTCTTTTTCTTTTTCTTTGAATTGAACTGTGCAGTCAGTGTCAACCATTCGAAGGATTCATTTTTAATTTTTTTAATGAATATTCGGTGTAAGTGGACAGAGATCAGAGAGAGAGAAATGGACTCATTGCTTTGAAGGAATGATATGCAACATTGTAGAAGATGAGGAGGTGGTGAGTCTGATGCAAAAAGTGAGGCAGAGGATAGAGAACAAGGTAAACCAAAGTTACAGTACTGTCCAGATATAGTACAGCGCTCCCTAGACCAACCTTACAAACATGCATTTTACATGGAGGCCCTTGCTTGTAATGCCCATGCTCAGGCTCCACAGATAGTGAATAACCTTGCTCATTTTCTTTCTTTGCACTACAGAACATGATGCCCGAGAGCCTTCACCTGTTCAACAGCATCTGTAATCACAAGTATTTTGCAACCAACCACCTCCACTGTTCTGTTTCTTAACAAAAAGGATCTCTTCCAAGAAAAAGTGACCAATGGGCACCTCAGCATCTGCTTTAGGATACACTGGTAACATTGTTTCCCTCAGTTCTAGAAGGTGAGCTTGTGTAAGGCCTATGCTCTCTCTCAGTCTGTGTCTGTCTGTCTCTCTGCCTCTCGTGTGTGTGTGTGTGTGTGTGTGTGTGCGCGCGCACTTGTCATTGTGGACACATGCAAGTGCCCTTTTGGTTGCACGCCTTTGCAATCTCAAGACTGGCATCTGATGTCTTTCTTTAATCATTCTCCACCTTTTAAAAGTTATTGATTTTTAACATGTGTATGTGTGAGCTCACATGAGTTTATGTGTAACTCATGTGTGTGGTGCCCTTCAAGGCTGGAAGAGGCCTCTGGACACATTGAAACTGGAATTACAGACAGTTGTGAGTCTCAGTCGGTTCTATGAACCAAATCTAGGTCCTTTGCAAAAGTAGTGCTTTTAACCTCTGAACAATATCCTAACCCCTCTACTCTGTCGTCCCATTGAACAGCAACATACTACTGAGTCAACTGAAAAATAGGCTGGTCCTGCTCAGAGCGTAGGGGCCAGCCTCCTCTCCTTTTATCTATCTTTCTTTCTTTCTTTCTTTCTTTCTTTCTTTCTTTCTTTCTTTCTTTCTTCTTTCTTTCTTTCTTCTTTCTTTCTTTCTTTTCTACTTATATACTTTAATGATTTTTAAAATTTTATTTATTTTTTTATTTATTACAATTTATTCCCTCTGTATCCCAGCTGTAGGGGACAAGGGAGGGGGCTAGCCTCTTTTTCAATTGTCTCAGGTACATGCTGCTGTCCACTGGGATGAGAGTAAAATTAAGTTAGCTGCTTCCTAGCCTGATTTGTGTCCTTTCACTTAAATGTCTAGTATTTAATTATCTAATTTAATTAGATAATTATTAGATAAAAATTTAATTATTTAATTAAATATTTAGTATCTTCTTTGTGCTTGAAACTTAGGATTATCAATTGGTATCAGCAAATGTCACAAGAAAATACACATTGAGGCTTAATCACTATATAGAATAAGGAAACTATTATCATCTTAAAAGCACTGATATTCTGGAGCTGTATGACATAGCAATCAATGTAAGTCACTGACTATTACATTCTCCGTTGAAGCTTAGCGACCCTCTTTTCCCTGGTTCCTATATTTTGACTCGCTCATACCACTCATCATTCTCTACTTCTCATCACAATAATTTACAACCTTGTTGTTTCTCTGCTATTGGACTTTGAGATCTTGAATAACAAAGTCTAAAGGACCTCATCTCTAAAGCTCTGTAATTCACTTTGAGAAGCTGCTATTTGGCACATCAATGTTTGCTCAGTAAAAGACACCATCACGGGCTTTCGTATTCTAATAGAAAATTTTATCATGATTACATAAAGTTGTGCGAGTTATCATTAAGGGTTTTTGGAAACTAGAGACCAAGGTCAGGTGCACTCTTTTAATTGTTTCTAATTTTTTTGCCTCCAACTCACTCATGTTTGTGCTTAAACAATTCTGCCCCCCTTTAAAATAGTATTCATTCTTTGAGAATTCCACAAGGTATACAGTGTAATTGATTATATCAACACCCCCTTCCACTAATTATAACTCGTTCTAGATTCCAAACCCTGTTGCAGCCTTTCTCAGCTCCGATTTACAGCGTACTGGGTTAGATCAGTGCTGTCCCTACGTGCCTAGGTAGAGTCCATACAGGAGCACTGATAACCGAACAGAAGCCACTTCCCCGAAGAAAACAACTCGCTCCATGAGCCTTCAACTGTCAAAGCACCTCAGTTTTCCACAGGACTTCATGAGCTACACCCTTCATCCGTTCTGGATTTTTGACTGGGTTAAGCCTGTGTAGACATGTTACGAATGTAACAAGTGCTTTCTGCTTGATTTACTGGAACTTATGCCTGGTGCTGTAAAGCTGGCTGAGACCCCACGGCTACGGAAGTCATAGATCCTTGGGGAGGACTTATTACAATTATTTTGCTTAAGAGACATGATGCTTCTTTACATAAAACATTCAACTAAAAAGGAGAAAACTCTCAGATGTTGGAATTAAAGAGATGGCTGGATCCCAATTCTCTCGCTTGGTCTTCTTTGAGTTTGGAAAAATAACTTTATACTACTAAGCTTCAGTTTCCTTGCCTTTGCATCAGAGAGTAATTCCAACCTTATGGTCCCAGCCCCCATGTAAATTAATCGAGCCCAGTAGAGAGACTGGGACACTAGCAAGAGCTCACAAACAGCAGCTGCAGATGCCTGGGCCTGGAAAAGCTGTGGCCACAGCATGTCAGCAGGGGTCATCCTGCCCAGGGATGCTTGCCAGAGCCCTAAAGGAAACTGGATAGCTTTTGAAGCAGACTTGATTAAATATGATTTTGTAGCTCCTGCTGAGAGATGGGTTACAAAGGAGAAGCTGGGTTGCTTTATTGAGGAATCAAAGATGTTGTGTTACATTAAACCCTTAAAAAAAAAAATGAAAACTAGTTAGTCATTCTTTCAAGCCGTTTGTTTAGTAAGCAAAATCCTCATTCAAAGAGTCATGGCCACATGACGAGGCCTGTACAAAAAGGTAAACACAAGTCTTCTTTCTTCATTGGTTTTGATGGATTAAGACATACACATTGATGCAGCATCCTGCCTCAGACCGAGTTACTACCGTGCGGGAGAAAACCTGTCTCAGTGGGAAAAGGACCCGTGTGGGCATAATCTCCCAAACTTTACACAGACATGTGAGACAAGGCAGTCCCTGGATGCATATTTTAAGTGGAAGCTGGTGCTGTGTTACTGTAGTCACTGCCATTCCCCAAAAGGCCTATGGAGAATGGAAGAATCATGAAATTGAGATGTAACTGTTTGGTGATTGTGAGAGAAAATGTGTTAAACCTATTTTCAGGTAAAAGTAAACCCTCTCTGAGCCTCAGTTTTCCTGACCTAGCAAGACAGCATGCTGCACAATCTACTCACCCTCTGCATTCTCATTCAGCTTCACATTTAAATACTCATTTTTTATAAATTTCTTATGGGTTTGGGGAAATAAGTAAAACAGTTACACATGAGATTTTTGTCTAAGAAGGAACATTTACTCTGGGAAAATAGTGTGAGTATTTGGTTCAGTTCTCCATTAAGAGACAATTGCCAGATTTAAGCCAACCAAATAAAACAGAGAGGACAGCCTTATGGAATGCTCTGGTGCCCACTGAAGTGCTTTTCATCATTTCCGACACAAGCACCGAGCACACTAGCAAGGATTCTCACCAACCCACAGTTCTCGCCCTCTCTGGTCAGAATAGCTGTCATGGTGTAGGCACTGTAGTGAGTGGCTTATAAAGTCTACTTCATACCACAGCCTGAAGGAATTATAGACTGTTATTCTTTTTTTCACTGTTTAGAAATGTGGGTTTGTGAGTTTTCCATCACTAAAATAAAATACTAAAGATAATTAACTTATTAAAGTTCAACAGTTACTACTCGAAGAGAAATGTCATCAATAGTTTTAACCAGCTATGAATCTATAGCATATAATATAAAAGTGGTACAAAGTGTCTTATGATTGGATTTAAAGCCGCTTCCACAGGACAGAACTCATGCCTGGTATCATTAACTGGGTCAAGCTCTAATGGGTAGGTTCTGGGGGAAAAAAAAAGTCTACTACTGTGTGGTATTAAACTGCCTGCAAAAACTTAGTCTTTGCCCATGTATAAGTACTTCTCTCAACCCTCATCAGAAAAGCCTCTTTTGTAATATATGATTATTAATGTAGAAAACAACAACAGATGAACGTGTTGTGGGAATAAGAAACTGAAGTATATCCAATCCTAAATGAGGCATCTATATCACGGCCCTTCCTCCCAGGGATCATGATGGCAGAGGGTGTAGAGTGATGGCTGGAGTCAGGGGGATTAGATGACAGTGTTTTCTAGCCCTAAGAGGGCTATTGCTCATGGAAATTCAGAGAAGCTGTGCCTGCATGCAAAGACAGACAAAGTAAGAGTAGAGGAAGTGATGAGGTCCCACCTTTATCTGAGGAGCTATTGGGAATTGGTGGTAGAAATCATGTTTCTTCAGATATGAGTCTCCTGGAACCCATGCTCCCGTGTATCATGCTACACACCCATGTGAATACTACTCACACTAAGGAGGATTCCATGGACTTAAAAATAGTCACATGAAGTTGGGACAGAAAAGTGGTAGTGGGAATAGAGAAGGAATGGAGGAAAAGTAATGGGTTGTAGATTTGAACAAAATATATTGAATGCATGAAAAAAATAAATTAAATGCTTGTGAGTCCCTAATGGTATCACTGCTTTACGCCAGATGTTGTGAGTGCAAGCTGGGATGTTATCTGTGCAGGTAAGAGGCACAGGATGATCTGTGAACGGGCTTCCAACAGGCCGTGTGAATGTGCTTGGTGGTGAGAGGTGCATGATACAGACAGCAAGCTTCCTAAGGAAATGATCTCTTCAGTACCAGAGATATCCAAGCAGAAGCTTAAAGGAGCATGTCAGGGTACAGCATGTTCCCTAAAACATTGGTGCAAGGTTTCTGTAATGTTAGGTGTGTTGGTTTGAAAGACAATGACCTCAAATGTTGGAGGAGCTTTAAAAGCCTTTCTTGTTGCTCTGCTGCCTGTGGAAGAGGAAGTAAAACTAATAGTTTTACTCCTCCAGTGGAGCCACCCTGGTTTGCTTACCACCATGATCATTATGGACTAGCCTTTTTGAAGCTACTAGCAAGTCCCCAATTAAATGATTTCTTTTTGTCAGAGTTTCACAGTTTCTCTTCACAGAAACAGTAACTAAGATGCCACTCACTAAGAAGTCACCTTCTGATGAAATATGCCATGACGGTTTCCTCTGAATGTATGTGCCCACAGAAGAGAGAACACATTCGGTAAAGTGAACTGAAATGCAGCTCTTTTCTTCTTTTCCCACATACTCATTTCTTGTGTTTGATGTATTCAACCTAAAAAGTTACCATCCTTCCGATTTAAATCACAAAAAGCTTCAGTCAACTCCTGCAACAGATATTTCCATATAGAGATCAACAAGGGAGAAAACAGTTGTTGGAATAGTGGAAGAAGGAACAGTGAGACCAAGGTTCAGAGTGGAAGCTAAGGATAGAGCTGAGAAGATGAAAAAAGAAAAAGACTATTTCATCTTCTGTCTAGGGCCACCCTCATACTTGTAAAAGTATCTCTTGGGAAGTATTTTCTGATATAACTCATAACCTTGAAAAATAGTCTAATGGAGGAAAAAAAAACTCCTTAGAGGTAGGCAATAAAGCTGATTCTGAGAGAACTTACCTGTACCTAAAGAACAAGAAAAAAAATAATATATTTCCTGAAAACCCAGAAATGCAACTTAGACAGGTAGTAAAGAACCAGCCTTTCATCTTCTTTTATATATGTGGATTCATATATATCAGCCTGTGAAAGGTCTTCAAAATACAAAAATAAAAGATTGGAAATAAATTCCTGAAGCCTGAGGAAAAAGAGGCCTGTTCAGCATCCTGGAGGCTGAGCAGATGCTGTTTTTGTATTGTGTATGTTTGATTGAGGTATTGTAAAACACAGGCCAAAACAGAGATAGTCCTTAGAGGGCTGGCTCATGGGAGGCACAGTTGATTCACAGTCTTAGTGGAAAGTAGAAACTCAATACTGAAAGATCAGGCCCTATAAACAAGAGTATTTATTAAGAGAAACTCAGGAGTTATAAGGGGGGTTTTCCTAGTGAACTAAAGATTCTGTATGTGAAGTGTTCTCAAATGAGGGATGACAGTCAAGTTAATATGTCAAAGACAGAGCATCACAGAGAAGCAAAACCAAACAAAACAGATCTGAGATGTAATTCGTTTTCTACTTTGATGACCAACTTGGTTCTCTTTTCTGGATCACCTACTTCCTCTACAAATGTCCAGATTTTATTTTCTGGAGAGTTTGAATAAGATACTATAAATAACCTTCAGCCCTTAATGTAATGTGAAAGTTCAGTGAATGTGGTGACTTCTAACATTCTTATTTTTGTACTGCAGGTTATGCAAACTTTTATTTATTTTTGGAAAATATTTTTATCTTTTATATCTTAAATCTTTACCATTCAGTCTATCTGTCTGGATTAACAAAATTGGAAATAATCAGAATAAGGGAGATGACTTAGTTAATAAAAGGCCTGTGGTGCTGGGAAAGAGTGAGACTCGCAGATGCCAGGTGTATGTAAAAAATTTAAAAAAATAAAAAATAAAAAAGGTTCCCCTTTCTCCACAACCTCTCCAGCATGTGTTGTCTCTTGAGTTTTTGATCTTAGCCATTCTGATGGGTGTAAGGTGAAATCTTAGGGTCGTTTTGATTTGCATTTCCCTGATGGCTAATGAGGTTGAGCATTTCTTTAAGTGTTTCTCTGCCATTCGATATTCCTCTGTCGAGAATTCTCTGTTTAACTCTGTTTCCCATTTTTTAATTGGATTACTTGATTTTTTGCTGTTTAACTACTTTAGTTCTTTATATATACTGGATATTAGCCCTCTGTCAGATACAGGGTTGGTGAAGATCTTTTCCCAATCTGTAGGCAGTCATTTTGTTCTGAGGACAGTGTCCTTTGCTTTACAGAAGCTTTTCAGTTTCATGAGGTCCCATTTATTGATTGTTGATCTTAGAGCCTGTGCTGTTGGGGTTCTGTTCATGAAGTTGTCTCCTGTGCCAATGAGTTCAAGGCTCTTCCCCACTTTTTCTTCTAAGCGGTTTAGTGTGTCTAGTTTTATGTTGAGGTCTTTGATCCACTTGGACTTTAGTTTTGTGCAGGGTGATGAGTATGGATCTATTTGCATTTTTCTACATGTAGACCTCCAGTTAGACCAGCACCATTTGTTGAAGATGCTGTCTTTTTTCCATTGAATGTATTTGGCATCTTTGTCAAAAATCAGGTGACCCTAAGTGTGTGGATTTATGTCAAGGTCTTCTATTCGATTCCATTGTAATAGAAACAGGGACTGTCTCTGACATGAACTGATTGGCCTGCTCTTTAATTACCTCCCCTGAGGGGGAAAGCAGCATTACCAGACCACAGAAGAAGACAATGCAGCCACTCCTGATGAGACCTAATTGACTAGGATCAGAAGGAAGGAAAAGAAGACCTCCCCTATCAGTGGACTTGGGGAGGGGCATGCATGCAGAGGGTAGAGGAAGGGAGGGATTGGGACAGGAGGAGGGAGGGAACCATGGGGGGGGGGATACAAAGTGAATAAAGTGTAATTAATAAAGAAAAAAAAACAATGGAAAGAGTAATATCTAAAACCTGTCAGAATAGAGAGGCAAATGTAAAAACTTTATATGGTTGAAGTTTTAATGTTATTAGGCTAAAATGGCCTATTGTAGTCATAAAATATTATAATAAGCCCTCAATAACCATAAATAAAAAGTCTCAAGAAGCACCAAAAAAAAAAAGAATAAAAAAGGTGTCTAAAACCCTAGTGCTTGGGGTGAAGGTCGGAGACAGTCAGAGCTCTGCAGATTGCTGGACAGCCATATGTATAATAATCAGTAAGCACCAGGTTCAGCAGGCAGAATGCAATGGAAGATTACTGAGCATCAGGCACTGACCTCCGTACCCACATACACACATGTATATACACACCCACATCTACTACATATACATGAAATAGACACACACACTCACTGTGCATAAACCCCCAAATCCAAACAAACCTTACACACATGGGCATAGACACACACACAATCATCATGTGACATCAGTTAGTTGCTGTCATGAATCAGCTATCTATTTATAGGCCAGTCAGAACTTAAAAAAAAAAAAAAACAAGCCTGAAATACTTCCATGAATCAAGACTATGAACATGAAAGCTTCCAGTAGAAACTTATTTGGTCACCTCCACAGACAAGCCAAATAAATGTACCTTTAAAAAATTCTTAAGAGAAATTCAAGGCATGTCAGAACTTTCTACCTACCTATGAGAGATAGAAACTCAAGGTATGCCAGTGACCCGAACAAAAATAAAAACAAAATTCCACTAGAGAGGCCACCATTAGCCTTTACTAGTTGATGACATTTCACTAAATTCATGTTGTTCTTCATTTGAGAAGGCTGAGTTCAGTGAAAGGAACAGCTGCGGGCAGGCCTATAATCTCTTCAAGAGCTGGCTTGAGCTACCCAAAACCCTTCTCTAGCTTCAAAGTAGCCTACCTCCTTAGAAGGCCTTTGTCTTCCCCTTGAAGACTCACTGATCTCAGGCAAAGAAGTATTTTTGGCAGTGCTATAGGATAGGCTGTAGGCAAAGATGACAAGACACTGGGCTTCCCCTTAAGTGCTTCATAGCCTAGATCAGTGCAATCCTAACAAGCGATGTAGGAATTAGGGATGTTTGGATCAGTGCCGAGTGCTTGACTAGCATGCATGAGGCTCTCGGTTCAATTCCTAGGTGCAGAAAACAAAAGATACGAAATAAAAACTGAAAATATTTTTCATTAAGCAAACCCATTTTAAAAATGATAAAATATGGAATAAGTGCATTTCATTTAACACTGTTTATTTTAGTTCTAAAATGTAATCATTGTAAGATAATTGGAAACATTCTACATTCCATTTATATTAGAGTTTTTGCATTTGGTGAAAGGTTTTTACATTCCTAGCACGTCTTCATCAGGGTAAGTAGTGCTACAAGGGCTTCACAGCGACATGCTGCTAATGATTACCACACTGGAAATTCTAAGTCCACATAGAAAAACAAACAGCAAGCTAAAAAAAAGTAAGCAAGAGTTTAACAAAGAATGGACAGTAAGTAAAAAGTAAATGAACACATAAATGCAGAAAATTGGCAGGTATACAGAGACAGAGCAATGGAGAGGGTATTACATGTCCTGAACTCAGTACTGTGGGTATACACAGGCACATGTGTGTTGACATCTCCTCACAGCCTCCTACGTCAGGAAAGTAGAATGCTCTGAGAGATAACTTCATCAGAAAAAAAGAGTTTCCGTCTCCCCCTTCTTTCATAAGATTCCCTGCACTCTGCCCAAAGTTTGGTTATGAGGCTCAGAATCTGCTTTGATACTGAGGCCCTCTGTGGTAGGCTTATGTCCTGTTCCCTGTGGGACAGGAGCTCCACAAGGAGAGCAACAGAAACAAAAAATCTGAGCCCAGGGGCCTTTTCTGAGACTGATTCTCCAACCAAGGACTATGCATGGAGGTAATCTAGAACCCCTGTACAGATGTAACTCGTGGCAGCTCAGTCTCCAAGTGGTTACCCTAGTAATGGGAACAGGGACTGTCTCTGGAATGAACTCTGTGGCTGGCTCTTTGATCACCTCCCCCTGATGGGGGAGCAACCTTACCAGGTCTCAGAGAAAGACAATGCAGTCACTCCTAATGAGGCTTGATAGACTAAGGTCAGATGGAAGAGGAGGAAGACCGCCCCTCTCAGTGGACTTGGGGAGGAGCATGGGAGGAGAAGAGGGAGGGAAAGTGGGATTGGAAGGGGAGGAGGATGGGAGTTACAGCTGGGATACAAAATGAATAAACTACAATTAATAAAAATAAATAAATTTTAAATAAAAGAAATAAACAGTTTCCACACTACAGTTGCCATGATTCTTAATAACATTTTTATTGAAATATCATAAAATTCACACTTCTTTAAGATTTGCTGCTCCAACAAAGTTCTAAAAAGTTCAAATAAGTTCCCTATTTGAACATCCAGAATAAAGATTCCAAGCTGAAGGATATTTTGAAAAAGAATGCAAATAACTAAAGGAAGTTATAAAATTTCATATTATTTGTGTGTGTTCATGTGTGTGTGTGTGTGTGTGTGTGTGTGTGTGTATGTGTATGTGTGTGTGTGTGTGAGAGAGAGAGAGAGAGAGAGAGAAAGCAAACAGGATTTCAGGATAATCAGTAGATGACAGTGAGGAAGTCAGATGCCAGAGACTTTGCTCTCGAGGTAATGGAAGGTCTGTTAGAAGCCATTTAACCACAAATGTTTTCAGAGACTAGCAAGGTCTCCATACATCAGACTAGGAAAGTGAAGCTGAAGGACAGAAAGACTGGTCTACTGACAGCTTAGTTTCTTTGGAAACTAAGTTTGCTACTTAGTCTATCTTGTATTTCTACATATCCTACATCTCAGTGTTGTATCAAATAGTGTGCTCCCCACTAAGGGCACTGGCCATTTGTTTTGTTTTTTTGATCAGTGGTCTTAGTCACTCTAATTTCTTTAGATGTTTTTCAGCTGTAATCTGTACTGTGACCAGAACAAGAAAGCTTTAATTCATACCATCTTCTGATGACAAAAGACAAGCAAGTTTGTAATTTAATAAATGCGGTCAAACCTGACCTTTGCAAGCAACAACAAACATCTTGTAGCCTGAAATTTAGTCTCAGAACTTGCCAGGAACACTGGATAATATGATACCTTGATTCTGCACATAACGTCCTAGACACGCAATTTTAAAATGTGTTTTCCAAAATGATAGTTGTGGAGTCCTTTCTTCAGATGCTAATTAAAATGATGTCTTACAAAAGGCTATGTCAAGCTGGGCCCAATATGTTGGGAGCTAGCTTCATAAAATGATAAATTATAGGAACAATAAGTTGGGACCTGCCAGATGGAAGTCATTGCCTGATGTTTTTACCATGGCGGATGTGTTGCCTAAAGGAAAAAAAAAATGTAGAGAGCAGATTGTGGAAAATTTATGCCTCAGTGAAGCTCAAACACCAGCCTCTGATAAATGGTAATACAAGTCTGTTGGATACTCAGGCATGTAAACAAATAATGCTGTTAACATGCCACCAGGCATCCCTAATCCATATGTGTGAGTCTGTGGAATATTCTTCTCTTGCCTCATCTGTGTTGCTGATTAAAATAATCATAAGAATTAGCTAAGCTGTTAGAGGAAAATCTTGAATAGTTCAATACTAATCAGGACTAGCTGACCATGCTCTTTAACCTACAGAGCCACAGGTGTATTCTTTCTTGGAAAGTGAGTTTAACGGATAGATTCCAAAAGCCTCAGCAAGAATCTTGGAATATTTGGATACTCTTCCACCATGGCCTGGCAAGGCTGCATCATCAGGGGCTAGTGATCAGAGAGCAGTCAACTGACTTCATGATAGAGGCAGCCCCTGATCCCCTCACTCAAAATACTCACAATGTAAGTAGCCAACAAATAGAATTACTCCAGTAGAACTGTAGAGAAGAATTTAAATTATATTACACCTTTTCACATTATATGTTCTGAGCAACTCAACTGAAGGATCGGGACCACATTGAGACATTAGGAACCCATCTTCCAATCAAATAAAGTGAGTCTCTAAGAAGTGAAAAGCTAGGATCTGCTCAGTCTAAGGCTTATGTTGCATACATCTTGTCCCTTTATCATCTACCCAAGAGGACTTAAACAATCTGCAAGTCTTAGGGTTGGCCATTATCTACATGATTTAACATACTCCTCACTACTCATAATATTCTTTCTGGTTTTTGCCTTTGACTCCTTATAACCTCATTTTCTTCCATGCTGAGAGTTTTTCAATATACAGAGGACCACTTCACTTACTATTGAACTTCCCACACAAAGCTTGGGATGACTCCTTTGTTTACCTAAATCATATGATCACCTTGCCCAATTCAAATTCCAACTTAAAATTAATTAGTGATTTCTCACTGCGCTTGGACTGCTGTTGATTAATCCATTTTGTCTTTCAGCAACGAGGTACCACTGATTTAACCACTGTGCTCGTTCAAGTTCTTCATACAACCCACTGTCAAGGATTGCCTTGCGTTTGATTTTCCAACCACACATCTTGTTACACCCAACTTTATATGCTGTACTTCATGCTTTTGCTGCCATTTCCTGCACACTCCTGCAAATCCCATGCTCTTGTTTAACCACAAGGAGTTTGGATCTGGCTGAAACACACCATTCATCCACTTTCCTGACTTGTATTTATTCTTTTCAGTGTCTGGCCTCAGCAGTCTTCATTAAATTCTGCTTTGGGGACCAGAGCAAGGCCCATCTCTGTTTCTCATTCTGTTTGTCTTGATTGTGGAAACTCCCTCACTCTTTATCTATTCTTCCACTGGAAGATAACAGTCAAGACAATAGAGAGTATAATTTACTCATATATAAATCCTTAGCACTTAGCATAGAAATCAGATTACAATGTGAGCTAAATACATATTTTATAAATGGATAATTTATATTGTTTGAATCAATAAATATGGAGTTGGAAAAAAATAAAATGATATTGAGAGTCACTATGTTCTGGTTACAGAGGCTAGAAGGATATCAATATCAAAAGACAATGAGTTTTAAGTCAAATTGATGGCACCATAATTTCCCATGTTTGGCTACTTAGAAAATCACATACTCAAACACAAGCTCAAAAAGGAGGTATAGGTTAGAGAAAGTCAATATCTCTGACCAAATTCCACATAAGTGAGAGACATGGAAATGTGGAACGGGAAAGGGAGGAAAGGCAGCCTTTAGGAGGAGATTTGTAATAATGACTAGAGATTTTCCAAATTCCCAGGCGTAGTATACTTTCCTACTGGAAGTAACACTTTTCAAACCTATTTACTCAGGGAAAGCCCCACACCCAACAGCACACCCAACACCACCTACGCTGCCAAATCTCATTTTCTTCTGATGTCACTGAATTGAGTAAAAAAAAAAAAAAAAATGAATTGAGCATCTGCATGCTCAGGTTCCAGCAGCATTGGGCTCTTCTCCTGTATTAGTCGCTAAATGTATGCTTACTTTTTCACATTTTTCTCTTAGAGCAATGTTTGAAGTAAATATTGGATTTTTTTTTTCATTCTATTGATTAAAAAACTTGAGGCTAAACCCTCTGACTCTAGAGCCTGTCCTTCCCACCCACATGCTACATCTTCTCCTTGCCATGTATACTATGTACTTTAGCTCTCTAGTAAGTACTTTGTTGTCTTTATAAGAATGAAAACAATCTCTAATTTATTAATTCAGACAATAATTTATAATACTGTAGCTGAAAATAGGCAATCTGTATAATTTCCTTTCTTTTGCTTTGATTTCATCTCCTCACTCTGTGAGTAGCATATGGCAGACATACATTTGTTGTAGGGAATATTTTACTATTTCATCATCTTTGCTTTCATTTCATTCAACACTACATCGTTTATTCTCTCGTTCTATATGGAATCTCATATCATAAGTGGATATGCTGGGGTTTTAGATCTAAGAAAAATAAATCTCAGAGGAGTGAGTTAGAAATACACTTAAAGTAAACGGAGAAGTTGCTCACAATTCTATACTGTATCCCATGATTAAAGACAGTTATATGTTACAGCTTCATGTTGGGGTACTTCTCCTCCAGTTTTTGGCCACAGGTGTTCCAGACACTGTAAAACAATACAGGCTGTTGTCATTGTTTTTACTTTGTTACCAAAACCTGATGGTGAGGCACTACTTCTGATGAAACCACATAATGTGTTCACAGAACATAGAACAACCAAGTTGCTATGTAACAGGAATCATCCTGCTGGCTACCTTCCATAGGACCAGAAGGTAATTTATCGGCATTTGGGGGTAAAAGATACTGGCAGTCTTACCCAGCTGGAACCCTTTAAGCAACAATAAAGACCAGTAGTAAAGCATGGTCATGGGTGCAAGAGTGACACAAATGGTATGGAATTAAGCAACCACTTGCTGATTATATTTAAGGCTCTTTCTACCGGAAGGAACACATGCCTGGTACTTACTGTGACTCTTGCCAATAACCAATGGCTGTGAAGCTCACAGACTCCAGGGATGAACCTACTAATTTTATTTTCTTAAATGAACATAGTATCAAAATGCTTTCTAGAAACTTTTTTTTAAAAATCCAAGATGCTGGTTAATGCAGAAATTCACACCTGGTAAAGTAATGAAAGTAAGTAAGTGTGTGTAGAGTATTCACTCAGCCACAGATGTGATAGAAATGTCACACTGCCTCACTGTAAGTATGAGTGATCATTGTGGAAAAGGATGCAGAAATACAATAATATCCAGAGGTTGGGGAGAACTGGAACAAAAGTGTTCTCTGGACATGATAGGATCACTGTATGCATGAACTCATAGCAGCTTTGACTCCTCTGCACAACACTCAAACTTCTAGCATAGAGGTAGATATGCTTATGAGCTCAGCCCTACCTGAGGAGTTACTGATGCTTTGTAAGGAAGGGAGACTCAGCTTTCTTTCTAAAGAGCATGGTCCCTATTAGGTCAACTCCGTTCCAGTGTATATAACCACATCCATTGTACATTGTGAACACAAAGCAGATTCATGGAGTACTGAAAAGAGGTATGAAGCGGAAAAGAAGTAGAGAAGTGTATACGGGAGTAATCAGAAGGAGAAGTAGGATTAATATTATCAAAATGCATTACATATATATATATAATTCTCAAAGAATTAATATAATATTTAATTTGCAAATAAAGCTATATGTTTGAAGTCATCCAAAGAACAATCAGAATCTTTCTTTTTCTTAGCTATTAAGGATATAGGTTCACTTTCATCATCATTATCATCATAATCATTTTCTTTATCTTCTTCCCTTCTTTTTTTTCATTCATTCTTTCTTTTTTAAAGGGCGGCCTCCAACTCATGGATATCCCCAACCCTGGAATTCAGATATGCATCAACTCATCTGGCTACAATTCTAAGAAAAAAGGAAAGCAGAGGAGATGGAGAAAATAAAGAAAAAGAAAGAATAAAAATGAGAAAGTTCATGAGTCCTATCCTAAAACACAAAATTCTGGGAAACCAAACTTACCTCTGAGAAGATATGTCTGTCAGGAATGCCTTCAAACAGCTATTTCTTTTCCTACAGAGACTAGAGCTTGACAGAATAAACAGTTTTTCAGCTCAGAGTTTAGTCTTCATATATGTCATAAAACTAGCACTTCAGGCCTGACAAGGAAGAAAATAGTTTCATGATCGGGTAAATGATGAAGCAATTTTATCTATCCAAAGTCATGACTGTCTGCTGTGCTGGTGAGTTTGAAGAGATACTGACAACAAGATTCCAGAGATGCATTCTTTGAATCCCAGCTAAGCGACTGGTGTAAGGAAGGATGCGGCTCACCATGGCATAATGAGCAGAGATAAAGTCAAATTCTGACAAGAGGCAAAAACAACATATGCTCTTTGAGGATCTTTCTTCTGCTGGGTCCCAGTGATGCTTATATATGTAGGGAAGTTGGACAAATATCCCGTTATATTATTGGCAGTGCTTTATGCTAGACTATCTATACAGTGAACTTATATTAAAGACCCACAAAAAAATGGCCTTTACCCTATTTAACAAGACATTAAATCTAAGGGTAGATTTGCTCACGATCTCCTTAGTAACTATATAGCATTGGCTCTGATCAAAAGCCAACAGGGCTCAAACCCCACATTCTACCCTACTTGCTTTCTTTATTGCAAGGAAAGATAAAAGAATCAAGAGTCTGTACCAAAGAGGAGAATCTATACAATCTATAAAATTTTAGTGAAAAACTCATAAGAATCTAGTTTATAGATGTGGATCTCTACTTTGACTTACTCATTAACATATTTAACATGCCATTCAAGCACTGAATATCCCTGGGCTTCATTTACTAAAGAGAAAATGAAGGAGCTAAATTTTCATTGTAGCTATTGTTTTTCTGGCCAAACATGGATAAGCATGAGTAATAAAAACGGAATATTTCTTTTTTTCACTTTGTTTACCTTGTGTGTTAGCATGTATCTCTGTGTGTGTGTGTGTGTGTGTGTGTGTGTGTGTGTGTGTGTGTACATGCATGCTGTGCATGCACAAGTGCCATGGCGTGTGTGTAGAGGTTATAGGATGATTTTTAGCAGCTGGTTCTCTCCTCCTACCAAGTTGGTCCCAGAGAAAAAACTCAGGTCCTCAGGCTTGTCAGCAGGTGCTTTTGCCCATTGGACAGCCTATAGACCCGATCTAATTATTTTGTAAACATTAACTATTATTACTTTAATAAGCACGTCTGGTGTGATGAAATATGAATGGTATTGAGTGCTGATATGTGTGCTATCCTGGAAAATTAAAGATGTTTATATTTATTCCATGGATGTGCATGCGTGCCTGACGGTATGTGTGCACCACATATATAAAGCTGCCCACAGAGCCTTGAGGAAGGCGTCGCATCCTCTAGAACTGGAGTGGCAGGTATTTACGAGCCCTCCAAGATGGATGCTGAGAACCGAACCCAGATCCTCTGCAAGAACAGCTCCTAACTTCACCATCTATCTAGCTCTATAAGGAAATGTTTTCGGAAACCATGCTTTTGCTGGACCACTTCATGATCTCATTTTCCTTATTTGTAACGTTAATGTCTATGACTCTGATTTCACATTCTGCTGAACTAAAGTGGAAGACACTAATAAAGGCTTGTGAAAATGAATACAAAGAAAGAGGCGCATGATAAAGATTAGTGAGGTGGGATACAATTAGTAAGGATGATAAAAATCAGAGTGCATTTGGCTTGATGCCAGAGATGAAATACCTTTTCAAGGCTGGGTTATGAAGAATAAAAGAGGTTTTTTTAGAGCGCTTTGAAGACAAAGTCTTGTCTTTGCTTTAAAAGATTGGTAGCGCAGCCACTGTCTGCAGAGGGAGCATCACATTATGCATTCTCCTTTCATAAGCATTCTTTCTTTTCCAGCACCCTCATCACCGCTTACTCCATCACTTTCAGCTCATTATGGGATATGACCTTATGACTGATTATGGGAAGTGTCTTAGGGTGTTATTTCTGTGAAGAGAAATGGTCACCATGGCAACTCTTGCAACAGAAAACATGTAACTGGGGCTGGCTTAGAGATTCAGAGGTTTAGTCTATTATCATTACTGTGGGAAACATGGCAGAGTTCCGGCAGGCATGGTGCCAGAGGAGGAGATGAGAGTTCTACATTTTGGTCCACAGGCAGCAGGAGACTTTCCACTACACTGGGCTTAGCTTGAGCATGGGAGACCCCAAAGCCTGCTGTTACAGTGACACACTTCCTCCAACAAGGACACCTTCTAGAGATGTCACTCCTATGTGCCACATATTCAAACATACGAGTCTGTGTGGGCCATACCTATTGAAACCACCACGAGGTTTCATTTTTGCTTTCATATATCTCAGTTTAAAGAAAAGATCAGGGCTTAACTGCTGTTATGTGCTCAAAAGGTCACAGGTTTGTTAGAGCCTTTGCTTTAATTTCCACCCACATTCTTCAGTACAAAATCATACACTGTGTCACAGCGTTGTCACTCAGGGAAGGTTCAGGTTCAGTGAACATCCAACTGTGCTTGGCCATCAGCATTTGGTTTGTGGCATTTACAGGAAAGAATTCAAACTCCCCCTTTAAAGCATAAAAACAACTTCATGATGTGGCTTCATCTACCTTTTCAGTTACATCCTGAGCATCCCTTGAGGTCAAATCTGTGTTGCAGGCCAATCTATTATTCAATTTCATATGCCCTTTCTAGTCTCCTTGTTCATCTCTTGCTGTCTCTCTCTCTCTCTCTCTTTCTTTCTCTCTCTTTCTCTCTTTCTCTCATTCTTGCTCTCTCTCTTACCTGAGGAATGCCTTCTTCTCACTCCTGGGAGTCCCAGTGAAGCTGCTTCTCCTCCCAAAAACATTTCCTAGCACATATGCTCTGGTAAAATGACACGGTGCCAGATATCTTCCCCAGCTCCTATTTCCAGTAACATGGTGATTGTCCAATATTGCACAGAACCTTTCCCCACATAGACTATGAGCTTCTTGAAAGCAGTAGCCAGGAGTGACTTGCCTCTGTATACAGGAAGATCTATCTAAGGACAAATCAGAGGATCTAATTTGTTCACAAAAGTACTTACTGGGTGTCTATCATGTACCTAAGGCTGCTAAGGGAATCTAGATAAATGAAAGAAAAGCAGTCCAGATATTAACCAATAAGTCATTCAAAAACACCTATTTTGAATGAACAGGTTTCAAGAATAGAAGTGCAACTCTGATGCAGAATGAAATACAAAATAGTAGCATGAAAGTCGCCATGCAGGCAAACTACAGGGAGAGAGAGCAAATCAACAAGGCTTCCAATGCCCACTACAGTAGGTTTCTCTCTAACACACACTGAGCCATTGATTTCTCCATCAACAGCACTAGGAGATGATACGTGCCTTAATGGACAGGTATAGTTTGTGTTGGGTTTAGTTGGGAGTGGAGGTGAAATTGTATTTGATATTCCCTTAACAATCTTTGACAAAAGTTTCTGCCTGGAAAATGCCAGTGCTCAAAATCTTATGCCTTATGCCTCCATTTTGCTCCTCGTTAGGATAGGAGGTAGACAACATGGATGCTTTCAGTATGTAGAAACTAACATGAAGTGTTCAAGCTACTGTCCACCTATAAATATCTGTGTACATAAATATTCATCCATATATTTGCCCATCGGTCCGCATGGCCATCCATCCATCCTTCTTTCTTTTTGTTTCTGTCCCTCTCTGTCTCTGTCTTTCTCTATTCAAGTGTTTAGTTTGTAGAGTTAAGATTATTTAGGAGACTTAAGTTTCAGTCTTTGATTTTTTCTTTTTTTTTATTCTTTATTAATTACACTTTATTCACTTTGTATCCCCCCTGTGGTTTCCTCCCTCCTCCCGTCCCAATCCCTCCCTTCCTCCACCCTCTGCATGCATGCCCCTCCCCAAGTCCACTGATAGGGGCGGTCTTCTTTTCCTTCCTACTGATCCTAGTCAATTAGGTCTCATCAGGAGTGGCTGCATTGTCTTCTTCTGTGGCCTGGTAATGCTGCTTTCCCCTCAGGGGGAGGTAATTAAAGAGCCTTCGATTTTGATATTAATGTATATACAGTTGTTGTCTAGAAATTGAATTCTATGGTGAATAATTTCAGTGGATTTTACATTTTATTATTTCTCTCCTCTTCTTCCTTATCCTGTCTCCCCTCTTACCTCCTCACTTCTTTGTTTTCTTTTTTCGTTCTTGGTTGTCTTCTATTTAGTGTTACACTCAACAGTACTGTTATGGCCTGGGTGGTAAAAGATGCATTGAGAATACAGAGATGACTAATCTAATCAGGCTGTGGTCTTCATGGAGCTTGCAAACATCTGAGAGAAACATACATTAGCCATGCCACATAATTACAATGGGTAAAACAACAATGATAAAATTTAGGTTTCTAGGGAAACAAGTAATACAAATTTGTCTTCATTTAGCAAGTCTGTGAAATTATATTACAAGTGTATGGCAAAGAAGGGTAGAAGCTAAAAAGAGGAGTTGGGGCAAACCTTTCCAGGATAAAAGAACAGCATTTTCAAAGACCATAAGAGATAAATGGCTTGCCAGAGGAACTACGAGGTAGTCAGCATGATTGGGCTACAAATACTGAAGACTTATAGAGATGAGATGAGGGAGGGAAATGGGAAGTTACTTAAGGCCCAAACTACCAGGGTACCTTAGACAACTTGAACTGTATCCTAAGAGCAATGAAAATCACATAAATTTGAGTTTCCTTCTCCTCTTCTAAGGTCTGCTTTTATTTCTCCAAAAGCCATAGCAATAATTCAGGGAAACCATTTCCTTCTTTTTCCTCTCCTCATCCACTCATGCCTGAAGAGACCCACCCTAGATTTTCCCCACAGCCTCCACTAACAGGGCTTAATTGTAAGGCATCCAGCTTGGAAAATTGCCCTTGAAGCCTGGGGCAACAGTTAACATTGCCCACCACATAGCTGACCCAAATATGAATCAACCAGGAATTACTGGGTGAAGCCAATGTCCTGGCTGTGCCCCATTCTAAAGTCACTGTGGGAGAACTGGTCCCAGAAAGCAATCATGCCTGCCCATCCAGTAACATCTGAATCAATAGTCCCATTCACTGGCCTGCCCATGCCTCCAAGAACTCTTTGTTTCCAGAGATATATGTACAGATAGCCATGTATGTAGCTGTCAATGGAAAATCAACAAATGAGTGGGGAAAGTGGAAAATATCTTCCTTTCTGTAAGTTTATGGAAAGCAAATATCCAGTCTTTCTTGAAATGCTAAATATAGCAAGTAATAGACAGTCTTCCAAAAAAAAAAAAAAAAAAAAACTTGCAAGAAGCACTGGATTGTTGGGCTTTGCTTTTCCTTTGATTATTTTTCATGTAAAATGAATAGCAAAATCACAGAAGACAGGCAGATCTGGTAAATGTTTATAGTCTGATAGACATTCAATAGCCAGTTCTTTATAGCTAGGCTCCAAACCGTACATGCAAGGAATGGCTGGCATACACACAGTGCTTGCTATTAGCACAGATGTGGTCACTGTGAGAGCATTCTTTGCCAGGCAATTAGCCCTTCCAAAAAGTACTTTCCTTTATCATTTCTCACATAGGAAGTCCATTTTTACATGCTTTCAGACTCTGGACTCAGTCCTTCCAAACATGACAGTTTTCCTTAGATTAGTAACATACACACACAAGAACATTTAGAGAAGGAGAAAACAGGAAACAAGACAGGCCCTACCACAGAGGGCCTCTGAAAGACTCTACCCAGCAGTGTATCAAAGCAGATGAAGAGACTCATTGCCTAACTTTGGGCAGAGTGCAGAGAATGCTTTGAGAGAAGGGGGAGAGAGAAAGACCTGGAGGGAACAGGAGCTCCAC
Organism: Psammomys obesus; assembly: GCF_907164565.1. NCBI lineage: Eukaryota > Metazoa > Chordata > Mammalia > Rodentia > Muridae > Psammomys > Psammomys obesus. The sequence continues at coordinate 5,836,566 of NW_026591643.1, read as the reverse complement.
AAGGAGAGCAACTGAATCAAAATATCTGGGCACAGGGGTCTTTTCTGAGACTGATTCTCCAACCAAGGACCATTCATGGAGATACCCTAGAACCCCTGATCATATGTAGCCCATGGCAACTCAGTATCCAAGTGGGTGTCCTAGTAAGGGGAACAGGGACTGTCTCTGACATGAACTCAGTGGCTGGCTCTTTGATCCCCTCCTCCTGAAGGAGGAGCAGCCTTGCCAGGCCACAGAGGAGGACATTGCAGCCAGCCCCGATGAGACCTGATAAGCTACGGTCAGATGGAAGGGGAGGAGGACCTCCCCTATCAGTGGACCTGGAGAGGGGCAGAGAGGAGAAGAGGGAAGTAGGGTGGGATTCAGAGGGAATGAGGGAGGGGGCTATGGCTGGGATACAAAGTGAATGAACTGAAATTAAAATAACAATTTAATTAAAAAACAATTTTATACGGATCTCTAATCTCTGTATTTTTATGTACTTGGTCATGTGTGTACACGTGTGTGCAGATGCGCATGTAAATGTGTTTCATGTTTCTGGGGGCCAAGGGTGGACATTGTACATCTTTATTAACAGCTCTCCATTTTATTTTCCTTCAAATTTTCTTCCTTCAAGTAAATTCTTTAAAAATTATTTATACAGATATATGTATATTATACTTCAACAGTATACTCCCTTTACCCTCTTTTATTGTCTTCCTTTCCCACTATACCCTTTCCTTTCTTCTTCATAATATCTAATCCTAGTTTGTCTTGTTGTATATGTTCTATGGCATGCAATAAGGGTGTTTGCATGACCATGGGTAGGAGTTTTTTTACTTGAAAAGGGAAATTTACCAGTGGCTACACTACTGAAGAATATGTACACACACACACACACACACACACACACACACAGACACACACACACCATTAACTGCCTGGAAGGGGTAAGCTTTATTTGTTTGAAATAGAATATCTTAGACTGGAAGACACTGATTAAGTTAGCATAGCTGGTCTGGGATCCTCCTGTCTTCATCCTACCAACATTAGGAATACAGATTGGCCAAGCCTGGCTTTTTAGTGGGGTTTTGGAAGGACGTGGTTAAACTCAGGTCCTCAGGATTGTATGGAAAACACTTAACCAACTGAATCATCTCTCAAGCCCCAAAATCAATATTTTCTTTATCTGGGTTATCTCAGGATGATATTTTCTAGTTCTTTTTTTTTTTTTTCATTTATCTGTCAATTTAATCTCTGTACGGCATGATTCCCATCCCTCTCTCCTCTCCTCCCAGTCCCACCCTCACACCCTCCTCTTCCCCCTTTCTTACCCCTACCTTTTCTCAGAGAAGGTGAGACCCCCCTGAGGTATCAACCCACCCAGGCACCTCAAGTCACAACAGAAATAAGAGCACCCTGTCCACTGGAGCCTGGAAAGAAAGCCCAAGTAAGGGGAAGGGATCCAGTAAACCCATAAGGAACCCCATGAAGACCAAGCTGCCCATCTGCTGCATATGTGTAGGGGTCTGGGTCCAGACCATGCATAATCTTTGGTTGGTGCTTCAGTCTGTATGAGGCCCCATGAACCCAGATTATCTGACTCTGTAGGTATCCTTGACTCCTCTGTTTCTCTCTATCCTTCTTACTCTTCTACAGAATTCCCTGAGCTGGGTATGGGTCTCTGCATCTGTTTGCATCTTCTGCTGAATGTAGTCTCTCAGAAGACAGTTATGCTAGCTTCCTGTCTGCAATTGTAACAGAGTATCATTAATAATAACAGGAGTTGGCTTCCTCCAGTGGGGTGGGTCTCAGGATGGGCCAGCCATTGGTTCATCATTCTCTCAATCGCTGCTCCATTTCTATCCCTACACTTCTCATATGCAAGAAAAATTTGGGGATTAAGGTTTTATGGATGGTGTTCTCCCTCCACTGGAAGTCACACAGGGTATGTACTTACATACAAGTGGATATTAGCCCCACAGTACAGAATAACCATGCAAAAATCCAGACACAAGGAAGCCAAGGAGAGTCCAAGGAAAGATGCTGAATCGCACTCAGAGCAGGAAATGAATAGACATCTGAAGTAGATGGAGAGAGGGAACTAGGTGGAGAGAAAGCGTGGAGGGTAACAGAGGTGGAGATCAGGTGTGTGGAAGCAGAAGTGGGTGAGGGTTTGGGGAGCAAGAGAGAGAACAGAAATCTGCATCTCTGGGGCAGGAGAGGCTCCCAGGAATCTATGGGGGGACCCTAGTGGAGACATGTAGCAGTGGAGGTTAAGGAGACTGAAGTGACCACCTCCTGTAGCCATGAAGATCAGTAGTTTTTAATCTATTGTAAAATTGCTCACCATCAAGATCACTGATGGTTTCAGCCAGTGCTATTGCTGCTTGCAGTTGTCCTGTACACCAAAAGATATTTTCATAATCCGAGTTATCTCCCAGATGCCAGCTATACTTCCCTTTCCTCCTATTCAGAAGCCGTGATGAACAAAATTGCTGACTACTTTGCCAAATATCTGCAGGGGCCAGAACAGCTTCATGCCACTGTTCTGTTTTAATCTAAAAAGTGACAGCACCATGTTTAATGTCTTATATAAACACAAGATTCAGCTCCACGCCATTGGAAAATTGGTATATATTGCTCTAGTTCTCACATTCTAACCATGCAGTAATTGGAACGTTCTCTTCATTCTTTTCTACGTCGGATACTTTATTGTTGCATCTATTTATAAATTCTTTTTCACCTAGAGGGCAATTCAGTACAGTAGTGAATAAGGAAGAAACACAATATGAATCTCAACTCTGACACTCGAATGATATGTGACATTTCAGCAAGCGATTTAATGTCTAATAGCTTCTTCAGTAAACCTGAGATGAGCAAAGGCTATACTTTAATGAATGCACTTGCAGGCCTAGAATGTAGATATTATTTGTAAATGTTCAGCTGCCTCCCTTCCTGTTTATAAGTTTAGTGTACTTCCCATGTCTCTCATTATTCCTCTACTCACATGTCTTCAACAATCCTTACATTGAAAATGTGCAAAAAGCTATTTAAATGTTCCTCTTCCATATGTCCAAATGTCTAAGAATCTTGAATGCCATTGAGATATCAAAACCAAAATGAATCCAATTTTATCAGTGATAAGTTAGAGAAAAATTATTAAAGGAAAGCTAGAATCATAAATTGTTTGAGTATTTTAACCAAGGCCAGCATTCTTAGTGTTGCAAAATACGAAATTTATTATGAAGCCAAGACTAGACTTGACACAATCATAGTTGTTTTATATGATCATTGCAGCTTGGATTGTCAACAGAATCCAGACTGGAGAAGGACTTATTTTGAAATCATCATTTCAGTCAGTTGACTTTCATCACAAAAAGTTAATCACATGTAGATATTTAAGTTATCTAGAACATGATGGAGACACTGTCTAATATCATACTAGAAAAGGGGACCTAGAAGCTGCATACCAGTGGTATTAGTTACTAAGGTGAAGTTAGACAATGATGATTGTTTCATTCTTTGGGATCAGAACTTTTATCATAAAAATCTCTTTAGCATTCTCCTTTAGGAGATGGGAAATGGAGTCATAGTTAAAAAAGCAATCCTTTATGGGTGGTTTTATTTTCAGCCAAACCTAGACTTTACCACCAACTAGCCATGTGGTGTTTGTTAGGGAGTTCACCTGCCTAATTCCCAGTCTCCTAATGAGTCTTCTTGGGACGGTGACTGGTAAGACTAAGTCCCCTAAATCTTGTGAAGCATTTGGCATAGCGAAAGGAGTGAAGAAAGCACTCCACAATAGGCTTCTGCGTAGGTTAGCATGGACTAGGAAAACAGATGGAATTCATACCCTCTAGTTCCATGACACCAACAAAAGAAAAAGAAAAATAAAAGGAAAGAAAACTCTTAAAATACAACTAAAATGTTGTAAGTGGGAGCTCCAGTGGTGGCTTAGTAGATAAAGTCTGACATGCAAGCACGCAGACTAAGTCTGGATTCCTAGCACCCACAGAAAGGCTAGGCACATTAGTGCATGTATTTAACTCCAGTGCTGAGGAAATTTGGAGTGTGAAGTAGATGTATGCCTGCTATTTGCCATTGCATGGGTTCTGGGATCTAACTCAAGTCATTAGATTTGGTAACAAGTACTCTTTTTATTTTTAAAATATATATTTTTTAATTTATTACAATTTATTCACTTTGTATCCCACCTGTAGCTCCTTCCTCCCGCCCCTCCCAACCTTGCTCTCCCTCCTTTTTCTCCTCCCATGCCCCTATCACAGTCCACTCATAGGGGAGGTCTTCCTCCTCTTCCAAATGACCCTAGCCTATCAGGTCTCATCAGGACTGGCTGCATTGTCCTCCTCTAAGGCCTGGTAAGGTTGTTCCCCCATTAGGGGGAGTGATTAAAGAGCCAGCCACTGAGTTCATGTCAGAGATAGTCACTGTTCCCATTACTAGAGAACCCACTTGGACACTGAGCTGCCATGGACTACATCTGTGCAGGGGTTCCAGGTTATCTCCATGCATGGTTCTTGGTTGGAGTATCAGTCTCAGAAAAAACCTCTAGGCCCAGAGATTTTTGGTTTTGTTGCTCTCCTTGTGAAGCTTCTGTTCCCTCCTGGTTTTTCTCTCTCTTTCTTTCATAAGATCTCACTGGCACTGTCTAAGATTTCCTGATGGATTATACTCCTAAAGCACAGTGACATTTCTTCACTTCTTTGCTTTCTAATCACCCTGATCCGAACCTGCTGCTTCTTTAGTGTATGTTCTACAGCTCTTAAGTGTCTGTCTGCTTGGTTCCACTGTGTGTACCCTTCAAGAATCTTGCACAAATTATTATGAAATATCACACATCCTTATTTATATCACTAGTCTCCTTCTTTATTTCACCTCTCAGAGAAGGTGATTTAATATATGAAAATTTATTATAATTTGATGTTAATATAAATAGAATCCAACGTGAAACGAAGAAGATGTTGTATTCTGTACAATTTTTTTTTTTTATAAAATGAAGCTTTACTTATTCAATTACCTTCTAGACTTTTCAGTCAGATGATTTGAAACATCGAATTATTGACTTTTTACTTGTGTTTCAAATACAGATAGTCCTGGGATCCTTGCTTTTCCCATATCCTTATCTAAATATCTCTCATAGTCAAGTTTTATAGTATCTATTCTATAAGTGCCAATAACATGGTCATTAACCTTTATTACATGTTTTTTATTTTTTATATTGATTTATTTTTATATTAATTACAGTTTATTTACATTCTATCCCAGCTGTAGGCCCTTCCCTCAATCCCACCCTCTCTCCATCATCTCCTCCCTTCCCCTCTCTAAGTCCACTGATGGGGAGGTCCTCCTCCCCCTCCATCTGACCATAGCTTATCATGTCTCATCGGGACTGGCTGCAATGTCCTCTTGTGTATCCTAGCTAGGCTGATCCTCCCACGAAGGGTGTGGAGGTCAAAGAGCCCGCCACTGAGTTTAGTTACATGTTTTTAAAGAGTTGGTATTTACATCAGTTCTTTCTGGAATGACTTGAAATCCAAATCCTAAATTCTTGATTCCATCTCTTCCTGGTTGCATTTCTTTGCCTTATGCCTATTGCTCTCCTAGTGGGAAGATTTTTATTTATTTAATTTTATTTTTTAGTTTGGATTTCAGCTTTTTAGAGAGTGTAAGCATGTTATCTTAATATTTTTGGAACAATCTGTTATGGTATAAAATTAGTGGGCACAATGTTCTTTTCACATCTTGTACACATGCTCTTCTATCTATTAGCCCTCCGTGTGGTTTTGAGGAAGTAGCACATGCATTTCCGTCTTTATGTCTGAGTTATTTTATAATGGGAGTGATGTCGTCAAGAGAGCTTGCTACAGGTGGTTGGAATGCTTCTTCATGCTCCTCTCTGAACCACTACCAAAAATATGTCCCTAACAGTCTATAAAAAGAAATCCTTTTATAAGACTGCATGTTTAAGACAGAAGGCCAGAGTTCAGCAGGGATCTGACAGACAAACAGTCGGCTTAGAGAGAAGGGAGACTATCCCATGCACTTACCATCCCATCTCTCTTGTGGATATTCACAGTGAATATCTTTTTAATCCAAGAACAAAGAGATATTTGCAGAAACAAAAAATGACCTGCGCAAGATGAAATTGTTAAGTGGCTAAAAGTTAACGCTTTTTATTTTGGTCAGTACACAGTACCCAAGAGTCCAGTCTCCCATGCCTCTCATTCCTCTCAAGTGAGAGTGAGATAGGAAGCGAAAAGTTTAGTCACCACACTCACAATTTCTGTGCCATTTCTGAAGATGGCCGCCTATGGAAGACATATGTCACCTTCTTTGGAATTCATCTATGTTAAGTATTTTCCTTAGGTCTTTCATTTAGGGTTTTTGCCATTTCTTTAACCCTTACCACCTTCTATTGTCACTTGATTTTTACTACAATGCCTCTATAGGCTTTGGGCTCAATATTTTCGTGCCAGGGCAATCAAGGTGAGTAATCTAGGGTGACTACTAGCCTCAAGTAATGTGCATTCCTTTCTGTATGTGCCTTTATTCCTTTGTTAGTCAGGGGCTTTACTTAAATTCCGTGTTCCCTTCTTAACTAATTTTAAAAAATGTGACAAAGTACTTGCTGACCAATGATGTGCATAGTGAAGGCTGCAGAAGCAAAACTTTGGGGAAAGTTCTCTGAAGCCCTTTGAAGACGGTAGTCATCTTGAATTTGACCTTGTTTTCCAAAACGCATTCACTAAATTTAACATTTTCATTCCTGTGAGCCTGTACCCATTCCTTATGTTTTGAGAATTTGGAAGATCGTCTTAGCTCCCACACAGACTCCACAGGTCAGAAGCCTTTTGAACCACCGAACGCCACCTTCACTTGCCACTATATGGGTTCACTTTTCTCTATTACAGACATAAATGGTCATACTAGGTGAAGAGAATTAACTTGGTGGGTTAAATCACAAAAAGCCATGAACGGCATTAAGCAGATCCTGCCTCCGAACCAGTGTTTTCCATCCATATCATCTCACCTTTTCCTACAGCTGCTAAGAACCTTTGAGTCTCCTTTTTCAACTGATGTGTTGGTGAATGTTCATTTCAGGTACAAAATCTCTGTACTTCGTTTCAGCTCCAGTGAGTTTTGGTATTATTTTGACAGGCCAAGCTGCACCATGCTAAGTAGAAATTTATCCAAGTTCATGGTATACTTTCTACTTTCACTTAAGATAAATTCCATTTTCCCTGTAGGTTTTGTTTGTTTGTTTTCTCTTTTATTTTTTTCTTTCAGTAATTTCTGGAAGACTCAGAAATAATGTCTTGTCTTTAAGTGAGTGTGTAAACCAAATTCTCTTCTTGGAATGCTCATAAATTCTCTTGTTAAGAATCAACCACAGTGCCCACATAATTTCTGAAGTTCTACTTCTAACTTCAATAAGCCAGAATAAGCATGGGGGGTAGTGGAAATATGTACCTGTGACAACAGAATAAAAAAGTTTGTGCTCACCACCCATTGCCCTGGCCCAATCCTCCTTTTTAAGAATAACTCTCCTATCAGTGGACATGGGGAGGGGCATGGGAGGAGATGAGGGAGGGAGGGAGGAGGAGTGGGATTGGGAGAGATTGAGAGAGGAGTCTACAGCTGGGACACAAAGTGAATACACTGTAATTAATATAAAAAATTAAAAATAAAGTTAAAAAAGAACAACTGTATTTACTCAGCGTTCTGTAATGAAAGATAATCATTTTTTTAATTTTTATTTTTTTTAATATTAATCACAGGTTATTTACTTTGTATCCCAGCCATGGCCTCCTTCCTCATTCCCTCCCATTCCCACCCTCCATCCCTCATCTCCTCCCTGTCCCTTTCCAAGTCCCCTTTCATCTGACTCTAGCTTGTCAGGTAAGACAATCATTTTAAAAGACACTTTTTCTTACATTCCACTAAACATTGAACAGTGGACTTGGGGAGGGGCATGCATGCAGAAAGGGGAGGGAGGGTGGGATCGGAAGGGGAGGAGGGAGGAGCTTATGGGGGGATACAAAGTAAATAAAGTGTAATTAATAAAAATAAAAATTAAAAATATGTCATAAAAAACATTAAACAGGAGAAAACAGCTCTATAGTTAGTTCTTCATGGCCTTTTTTGTTTGACCTGTTCCTGCTAAAAACTACTTTACCATGTCACATGGAGAGTGTTGGCGCCTCTACCGTGTTGAAGCACAAAGCATGATGATTTTAAATGGTCAAGAATTAGGATATCAATTTAAATCATTTAAAGCACTAGTTGTAGAAAGCAAGCTCTAATTTTATAAGCTAAGCTCCATCTTTCTCTAAAAACTGTCTCTTCATCCCTGTAATTTCCCACTTCAATTTCTCTTTCTAAAATACACAAGGCAGCAGAATTGGCTTTGCTGCATCAGTGCAGGCAACACCAAGTGGTAATGAAAATATGCCAACTTAAAAAGTCCATTAAGTGTGATGAGAGATGTCTAGAAACAAGAAATGATATGCACATGGTGAAATCGTTTCCTTTGCTAAAAATTAAAGGCATTTCATTCCCATCTTTGTACAAAACTCAAGAACCCTGTCTCTTATTCAGTACAGTCTTGAAGTGAGAATGAAATATTAGGTGAAAAGTTTAATGTCACTACACTCAGGATCATCACCCTATTTCTGGAGGTCTCCTATGGAAAGCATGTGTCATTTTCTTTTCTGTAAAGTCATCTCTCGTTTTTTCCCTTCTTCAATTCTCTGCACTGAGACTTGGGTGGGGCACTTCTTTGCACTCACCCTTAGTGACAGAGCCTTCTATTTGGGGGACTTTATGCTTTACAGGATCTAATTCTGATGTCAACTGGAAATTTTGTCATACAGAGTGACTCACGATCAAAAACGACCGTTTGCACTTGGCTAGGTATTAAGACAACCAATACTTAAGCTCTTGAGTATTTGAAGGCCTACAAACTTCAAGTCTTCACTTTGTCACTTGCTAGCCACATTTCCTTAGATAAAGAAAAAAACCCTTAATGACTTCATATTTTTATCATAAAGCAGAACTAATAAACTTATTTCATGTAAGCAGCCATGCAGAATTTTAGCATAGTGTCAGCTGCAGGAAGAAAATACCCACTAGCATGCACAGAATCTCAGTATCTTTCTCTTTCTCCTCTCCTCCACCGCTCCCATTCCTTCTCCTCCTTCACCTCACTTCTCTCCACACCATCCATCTAGATCCTTTAGCCACCTCCAGGAAAATGGTATTTATGACTACTGTTTTGCAGAATCGTATGATAAGATGGCTCACAGAGCAGTCTTGTCACCTATCCAAGGAATTTGATCAGAAGGTAATCAGTGGAGCTTGTGTTGGAACCTGGATCTCTGACTCAAAGCATATGTTCTTAGATGTTCCAACTGCTTCATTTCAGAATAACCCTCTATCGATACAAATCAAAGTCCCTGGAATGCCCTGATCATCAAGTTTATAAAGAGAAATTTAAGCGATAGATCCCATATTAGCCAAGCAGGGATGTGCTCATGGAATGGCAAAGCCACTGCAATCCCCATCTCCGTGTCACCACACTGAAAGAAGCTTAGCTTTCTCTTTGCCATACATTCTTCACCCACTTCAGAAGCCTTTCACACACGTAAAGGCAGAATCACGATGAATAGCATTCTATAAGCAGAGGTAGATTTGCGTCTTAGAATCACTATGACTTTTTCTTTAACACATATTTTCCTTTTCTGTTCTTTTACAGGAAATGTAACTCTTCATTAATAGATCCTTTAATCAAAATGAAGGACAGGCAATGAGGACAGATTTGGGTGACCAAGAAGAAAAAAGGCCAGGAAAAGAGAGACATGTGGAAGGAAGGCAAAGTGCCATGGAACAATTTAAGACTGAGCGCAGTTCTGCCATTCACGGCTCTTAGTTGGCAGTGCCACATGCTAGGCTGTCAGCATTTGGAGCAGGCAAAACCAGAGCCCTCACTGTCTGTCTCCGAGGCCATTTCCCAACCGTTCTACTGTCTTGGCTAGCCAGGGGGTAACTGAAAAATACACTGCCCCTGTTTGGCTCTGCGTCCTCTGTTCCCAAACACTGAGCCATGTCTTGATCCAACACAGCTTTTCTTCCTCAGAACTCCTTGCACAATGAGTATGTGACCATCTGTCTCCTGCTCTATTTGCTTTCCTGCTGAAAATCAAAATTATCTCTATAGCCCAAACAGCCCATAACTCAAGGTCTGACTCAGACTCGGTGCTTAGTGGCTGCCAGTTTGCTTGAGAGGCACATAGGTATGGAGAAAAATGCATAAGCCTTAGAACCAGCTCTACATAGAGCTGGGAGTGAACCCTGCCACTTAGATATGGTGATGCATTCAGAAGCAATGTCTTTTCCCCAAATGGTGTCACTTCATTATTTAGTATTATAAGTAACAGTAATTTGTTTGAGTCAATATTGCTTTGTAGATCACATGAAATTATCCAAGAAAATGATTACAAGCTACAAACTGGTGAATAGTAGACTCTTCTGTGATTCTGTATTAGCCTAGCGTTCCTCTGTTAAAGCTGCCATTCTGATTAAAGAGCACTTTAGAGGCTCTGGATGTGCTGCCTCCCAAAGGTTGCCTCATGCTTCCTATGTGCTTTTAAATGTCTCTTTACACAATTATTTTAATCTCCTATATGCATTCACCATTCATTCACTTATTCATATTTCACTCAGAAAATGTTTGTCACTCGTTATTGGCCAGAATCTAAGGTAAGTTCTAAAGATACCATAGTGGGCAAAGAAGTAAGAGAATTTTGTGTCTTGTTGCTTATAAATTAATGGGAGAGAAGACCATTTACAAATCAATTGTTTTATTGACTAAATTAATGGAAAATACAGGAAACCAGGGAGCACACAACAGAGTCTCTCTGTGTCTGTCTCTGCCTTTCTCTCTCTCTCTCTCTCTCTCTCTCTCTCTGTGTGTGTGTGTGTGTGTGTGTGTGTGTGTGTGTGTGGCCATGGTAATTGAGTGGGGACAGAATGCTTCAAAATAATGGTGTCGTTCCTGAACACAAGTCAATTAAACCATTTAAAGAGTGACTGGTATATAAGCAGGTTTAATGTGTAAGTGTGGCTATTGATCGAGTGAGGAATACACACAAGCCTCCCTGAAAGACACAGACTTTCAGGACAATGATCCCTGGGCTACAGAAGAACTTGACACTCTATAACACTGATTGCTGGAAAGATTTTTAAAAGATTGTTTTGTAAGGTCTTCAATCTGTCTTTTTCCCCCTGATGTCTTATATTAATTCTCCCAGATTTGTTGAGAAAAGAAATAGCAACAAGAAATAAGAAAATGGATAGAGGGAACAGCAAAAGCAAGCTGAGGAGTGATGTAGCTGAAGTGCCCCTTGTAAGTAGCGAGCATTAATTTTAATTTTCTCCAAGCTTGCTCTTGCTCCACGGTTCCGTGACTCACCAGCAGCCCTATAGACTCTGATGCCCAGCCCACTCCCTACCAATGTTCTTTCTGCCTAAGATCAGACACTGAGCATCCTGTATCTATGACATTTGTGAGGGTTTCTCCATAGACTCCCACATATCAGTCTCCCAGAAACAAGCTAAAAAAAGAGTTTCTGAAATCTGACTCAGGCCATGCTCTCTTTGATTAAAGTCATGTAATGGAAATTTGTTGCCATGAACAAAACCCCTAAAATCCATTTCTGGTCACCAGGATTAGCCATTTAATTCTCATGGCTCGTTGCCAACTGTGAAAAATATTAAGAGTTTCAAGAGAGTGAGAGCAGTGAATTTAATAAAGCATAAGGTCTTTTTATTAATTTTGAAAAGCTGTATGAAATAATTGGTTTCTTTATATATTTTCATATGTATATACCATTTTGCTTTGCTCACAGTGACCTCTTGTCCTCCACCCCTCCCTGGTGGTCCTCATTTTGCTTTCAAATACTCCCCTCCTGCTTTAGTGTCATATATATTATATTACATGTAGTGTTATTATATAGTACATATAGTCTCTCTTATTCTAGGATCTACACACAAGAAAAACACACAATACTCATATATCATAGTCTGAGATATGTTACTTACCACGATGACATTCTGTTTCTTCCATTTTTCTGAATATAACAAAATGTTGTTCTTTATGGCTAAATAAAAATATACAGGCAGCACAAAGCCTAAGTGCAAGCATACAAATGGCACAACACACACTTTCCAGAGCAGAAAGCCATGAGTTACTAGGCCTTGTGTGCATTTATTTGTTCCTTTGTGTCTCGCAGGATCTCACCTGCTCTCAGGTAAAATCAGCTTTGCGTGCTGCCCCTTCTAAGACCACTTCCTTTTCTGGGTCAACTAGCTCTTATTTGGTCATATTTATTCAAGACTATTGCTTTTCGTTGTACTGACAGACATAGGTTCTGACTTTGGACTACCACTCTTGCCCTTTCCCCTGCTAATGGAACTTACTGAATATCATTGACAGTGTTAATTTTGCATTTTCTTAACCAGATTTTAAATTCTAGAGTGGCAAAGACAAGATTGTCTGGTGCTAAACCATGAATAGATCCAGGCCTGATGCTTCTCGGGTGTCTATATAAATACTTAGTTAATATTATGAAGTATTTGTGCTACAAAATATATGCACATAATATTTATATTTATATTTATATGACTTAGCTATGCTTTGAGTGTCTAATCCCCAATGTGGCAGAATTAAGAAGTAACAGATTTTTTAAAGCCCAAAGTAAAGTTTAATATGAAGTAATTAGAGCAGTGGTTCTCAATCTTCCTAATGCTATGATCATTTAATACAATTCCTCATGTTGTGGTGACTCCTCAGCCATAAAGTTGCTTTTGTTACTACCTCATAACTGTAATTTTGCTACTGTTATGGATTATAATGTAAATATCTGGTACACAGGATATCTGATGTATAACCCTCAAGAGGTCACAATGACTGCTTGAAAACTGCTGAATTAGAGTATTGGGATTTCTACCTTCAAAAAGGATAAATGTGGTCCTAATGGGACCTTAGTGAGTTCTCATGGTGAAAAATCTTGCTTGCCCTCTGATTTCTCCTTATTACCATGTGATACCATCTCACAAACCTCCCTATTGATGGCATGAATGATAAGGTGTTCATGCCAGAGGCTGAACAGATAAGGCAGTCTAGACTTGGACGTTTAACTTCCAAGTCAGTTGGCCAATTCAACCTTTTTTTTTTTTTTTTTTTTGAATAGAGTGTCTAGTGTCAGGTATTTTACAATAGCAACAAAAGAGAGAAAGACACAAATTAAGATAACTGTAGTAGTTTTCACAAATAAACACAGCTGGCAAATGATAGAGATAGTACTCTGAGCTGACTTCTTTTAATTCCAAATTCTAAATTCTTAGTAAACATACTTTACCCATTCTAAATCCTCAGGCAAGTACATGAATGCAAGATGTGGTATGTTGAATCACGACTCTGAAAATGATATGCTAATGCTTGGGCTTTATGAGTGCTTCATTATGTGGTGAAATAAAAATTTGCAGATGTGAATGTTAATGATTAGTACATAAGGAGATGATCCTGGGCTTTTTGGGACATTCTAAATGCATACATATATGTCTTTTGAAGAAGTAGAAGGAATGTCTAAATACAGAACACAATGTAATGTATCCACACAAGCAGAGACTGGGATGGTATATCATAGTTGGAAAAATGATGGCCCCAGAGACCAATAGACATAAACCTATTATTCCCCAGAGCCTCCAGAGAGACATCACTAACTGATGCTTTGACTTCAATTCAACAGTACTGATTTTGAGCTCCAGCAAATGAGAGAGAACAAATTTCAGCATTTGAATCCACCAGATCTTTAGTAATCTGTTCTAGCAGCCATGGGGAAAAAAGCAATTCATTCACGAATGAATGCTTACTTGGAAGAATGAAGAAGGGGGAATGTCTAGAATAAACGGACTCCGTGGTGGTTGATTCTTACTAAACCCATGTGCAGCTTCCAAGGTGAGCACGTCTTTATGAACACATGAAAACCACGTGAGCAAAGGTGATCTTTTAAATTCACCCTCTAATGGGCAAAGCATTTGGGTGTAGACAGCAGGCTGCCACTTCCTCTCCCTTTGCCTTTTTTACTATAACCTTCTATCTTTCCTCAGTAACAACAGCCACAAAAAATCACTGAAGGTGTGACAGTCTGTAAGTATATTTTCTACCTCAGACAGTGCAGCTGCTTTTCACTGTGCATCCATGTCTAGCTGATGAACTCCTGGCGGGGACACGGATCACGATCACGCAGTTGTGAAGTCCGTGAAGGTGGGAACCACCTGCTCTTTGTTACATTTTCCTTGGATCCTGGCAATGCTGCATGAGTATTTGAATAAATAAAAGAAGAAATGGATCAAAGAAATTTAGTATCAGACTTAGTTTTGTGATTTAGTGTTTTTCCTCCTGTCATTATGACCCTAGATTCCGCAGTCACTAAAATATTGGTTAAAAAAAAAGACCAAAAAACAAAAAAATTCTCCAACAAATGGAAACCATTTGGTCATATTACAGTTATAGATGGGCTGCCTCACCACTAGCTAAGAAAACTCCGTAGACATTGTTCTTTGTCTCTCTCCCTTCTTATAAAAAATATATAAATAAACTTTATGTGGTGCAACTAAAGACAGAGTGAGGATTCTTTCTATGCCCCAAACAGGCAAAGATTTTGTGTTTCAGAAACTCAAATTTGACAGCTTTCCTCCTGGCCTCTGTACAGCAATTCCATCTTGAACATAAGCAGCATTTATCTCCTTTCAGCCACCATGTGTCTCCATCACTGAATGTAATTGAGAACTAACTCTGACTTCCTTGGGGAGGAATTACATATGGAAGATTCATGCCTTTGGGATTTGCTGGTCCCAGTTGAAAGGCCCTTGTTAATTTATATGAGGCCATAAATCAGCAGGAAAAGAAACATTGGCTCACAGTCCATGAGAGGAAAAGACATCCTTCAGGACCAAATGAAAAACAGGCCACAAGCCTAAGGATGATTTAAGATCCTGGGCTTCCTTTCCTGTCCCTGGCTGATTTGAAATCCTTGGAACTTCTGTGCTTAACACACAGAAAAGAAGTGTTTTGAACTGACCAATGACCATGAAAAATGGGGACACAAAATGTCATTTAGCTCCTGATACATCACTGGCAGAGCCTTTATCCTCAGAAAAGCAAGATTCTCCTGTGGATCATTGGTTATGATCTTGCCATTTGGCTACAACTTATTTGGACCCTCAGTTTATGTTCTGTACTTGAAAAGAGATGGTTCACCCTCTTTTATTACTTAAAACTGGCATTCTTGGATTTGGCCAAAGTATTCAGAAGAGTGTTGTTACAAAATTAGCAAAAGGAAAAATAGGTGGGAATAATATTTAACTTGTAGTTATCCAGGGTACACAAATCTTAAAATTGGTAACCACACTCTACATTCTAAGAGCTGCACACATTGTTATATGTAAGACCAAAACAAAAACAAAAACAAAAATCTCCAGTAAATTCCTTCTGGAGATAAGAAAATTGTTTCTTGGAAACCAGTTCTTGGGGAAAATGACTTATGTAGCTTGTGATTTGAGGTGAGGGCTTGAATATTTCCTGATCATTTTCTTATTATGGGGCCAATTCCACATTAGACGCTACATATAGAAAGTCCCTTCCAACAAGAGGATCTGGAGCCAGAAGAAGAGAATAGGCATGTGAATGGGCATTACTAGAGGCAGTGAGCAGTAAGTGCTGTGAAAAGTAGCAAAGAGAAATGCTAGGCAGAACCAGGGAAGGCCTATTCAAATCACTTGGAAAACAAAGGGAAAATGCAGAAACTTGAAGTAAGGGTAAACGTTTTCGATGCAGATGAAGCCTAAGATGCCCATCAGACTGGCCTTCTTGAGGTCTGTGCACTGCGGTGTGTCTATCATGTACTATACGACTAAAATCCAGTTATAAGTAAACATATATGATGTATGTCTTTCTGGGTCTGTGTTACCTCATTCAGGTCTTTTTTACTTCATCTATTTGACTGCAAATTTCATAATTTGTTTGCTTTAAATGACTAGGTAGTATTCCATTGTGTAAATGTACCACCGCTTCTTTATACATTCTTCAGTTGAGAGACATCTAGATTGTTTCCAGTTTATGGCTATTACAAATAAAGCTGCTATGAATATCGTTGAGCAAATGTCCTTGTTGTATGATGGAGCATCTTTCAAGTGTATGACCAGGAGTGGTATAGCTGGGTTTTGAGGAATGGCTATTCCCAGTTTTCTGAGAAAACTCTAGATTGATTTTCAAAGTGGTTGCACAAATTTACACTCCCACCAGCAATGGAAGAAGGTTCCCCTTTCTCCATATTCTCTCCAGCATGTGTTGTTTTGATTTACATTTCTCTGATGACTAAGGACACTGAACATTTCTTTAAGCACTACTCCAGCATTTGAGATTCCTCTGTTGAGAGTTCTCTGTTTAATTCTATATCCTATTTTTAATTGGATTATATGGCTTGTTGATGTTTAATTTCTTGAGTTCATTCTATATTCTGAACATTAGCCCTTTACCAGTTGTAGGATTGGTGAATATTTTTTCCCAATCTATCACTTGCCATTTTGTTCTATTGATGGTGTCCTTTGCTTTACAGGATTTTTTTTTAGTTTCAAGAGGTCCCATTTATTAATTGTAGATCTTAGAGCCTGAGCTGTCGGTATGCTGTTCAGGAAGTTGTCTCCTGTGCCAAGGAGTTCAAGGCTCTTCCCCACTTTCTCCTTTAGCAGATTTAGTGTAGCTAGTATTATGTTGAGTTTGGACTTCAGTTTTGTGCAAGGTGATAAATAGGAATATATTTGCATTTTTCTACATGCAAGCATCCAGCTAGACCAGCACCATTTGTTGAAGATGCTTTCTTTTTTTTTTTCCATTGTATGGTTGTGACTTTTTATTTTTATTTTTTTGTCAAAAATCAGGTGTGCGTAGATGTAGGGTTTATTTCTGGATCTTTGATTTGATTCCTTTGATCAACCAGCCTATTTCTTTTTTTAAATTTTATTTTTCTTATTAGTTACATTTTGTTAACTGTGTCCCAGCTGTATCCCTCTCCCTCATTCCCTCCCCAACCCCACACTCCCTCCCTGGACTCCTCCCTGCCCCTTTCCAAGTCCACTGATAGGGGAGGACCTCCTCCCCTTTCATTTGACCCTGTTTTATCAGGTATCTTCAGGGCTAGCTGCAAGTCCTCCTCTGTGGCCTAACAGGACTGCTCCTTCCCTGGGGGGTGGGGAGGTCAAAGAGCTTGCCCTTGAGATCCTGTTAGAAATAGTCCTTGTTCCCCTTACTTTGGAAAACTACTTGGTTACTGAGCTACCACGGGCCACATCCGAGCAGATGTTCTAGGTTATATCCGTAGATGGTCCTTGGTTGAATGTCAGTCTCAGAAAAGACCCTGTGCCAGGTTATATTTGGTCCTTGTAGAGCTCCTATCCTTTCCATATCATACTAACTCCCCTTCTTTCATATGATTCCCTGCACTCTGTCGAGGGTTTCAACCAGCCTATTTCTATGCCAGTTCCATGCAGGGTTTTTATTGTTGTTGTTTTGTTTTGTTTTTACTATTGCTCTGTAGTATAGTTTGAGATTAGGTATGGAGATACCTCCAGACATTCTAAATTGTATAGGATTTTTTTTTCCGTTATTCTGGGTTTTTTTTTTTTTTTTTGATTTTCCATATAAAGTTTAGAATTGCTTTTTCAAGGTCCGTGAAAAAAAAAAAAAAAACTTCATTGGTACTTTGATGGGGATTGCATTGACTCAGTAGATTGCCTTTAGTTAAAGATGGCCATTTTTACTATGTTCATCCTACCGATTCATGAGTATGAGTATGGGAGATCATTCCATCTTTTGGTATCTTCTTCAGTTTCTTTCTTCAAATACTTGAAGTTCTTATAATACAGGTTTTTTACTTCCTTGGTTAGAGTTACCCCTAGATTATATAATTTGTGGCTATTGTGAAGGGTGTAGTTTCCATAATTTATTTTTCAGCCATTTTGTCATTTGTATATAGGAGGGCTACTGATTTTTCTTGTATCCAGTCTTTTTGATGAAGGAGTTTATCAGCTATGGAGTTCTCTGTTGGAATTTTTGGAGTCACTTATGTATACTATCATATCATCTGTAAATAGCAATACTCTAACTTCTTCCTTTCCAATATGTATCCTTTTGATACATGTTTTTATAGTCTTATTGCTCTAACTAGAACCTCTAGAACTATATTGAAGAGGTATGAAGAGGGTGAGAAAATTTGTCTTGTTTCTGATTTTAGTGGAATTGATTTACATTTTCTTTATTTACTTTGATATTGGCTATCAGCTAGGTGTATATAGCGTTTATTTTGTATAGTTATGGGCCTTGCATCCCTGATTTCTCCAAGACTTTTATCATGAAGAAATATTGAATTTTGTCAAAGGCTTTTTCTACATCTAATGAGATGATCATGTAATTTTTTTTCAGTTTGTTTATATGATGGATAAACATAGATGGATTTTTGTATGTTGAACTATCCCTGTATTGGTGGGATGAAGCCTATTTGATCATGGTGGATGATGCATTTGATGTGTTCTTGAATTCTGTTTGCAAGTATCTTATTGAGTATTTTTGCATCAATGTTCATATAGAGATTGGTATGAAATTTTCTTTCGTTGTTGAGTTTTTGTGTGGTTTAGGTATCAGGGTGACTGAGGCTTCATAGAATGGGTTTGCTAATGTTCCTTCTGTTTCTATTTTGTAGAATAGTTTGAGGAGTGTTGGTGTTAGCTCTTCTTTGAAAGTCTGGTAGAATTCTGCACAAAAACCGTCTGGCCCTGGGTGTTTTTTGTTGGTTTGGTTTGGTTTGATTTTGGTTGAGAGATTTTTGATGACTGCTTTTAGTTCCTTAGAGGTTACAGGGATGTTTCAACTGTTTACTTGCTCTTGATTTGTCTTTGGTAGGTGAACTCTATCAAGAAATCATCCATTTTCATTAGCTTTTCCAATTCTGTGGAATACAGACTTTGCAATAAGGCCTAATGATTCTTTGGATTTCCTCTGTCTGTTGTTATGCTCCCCTTTCAATTTCTGAGTTTGTTAATTTGGGTACTGTCTCTCTGTCTTTTAGTTTAGTTTGACTAGGGGTTTGTTTATCTTGTTGGTTTTCTCAAAGAACCGGCTCTTGGTTTCATTGATTCTTTGAATTGTTCTCTTTGTTTCTACTTTATTGATTTCAGACCTGTGTTTGATTATTTTCTGTCATCTATTCCTCTTGGGTTTATTTGCTTCTTTTTATTTTTTTCTTCTAAAGCTTTCAAGTGATCTGTTAAGTTGCTAATATGTGATCTCTCCAGTTTCTTTATGAAGGCACTAAGAGCTATGAATTTTCCTTTTAGCACTGCTTTCACCGTGTCCCACAATTTTGAGTAAATTGTGTCCTCATTTTCATTGAAATCAAGGAAGCTTTTAATTTGTTTCTTTATTTCTTTCCTTACCCAATGACCATTGGTCAGGGAGTTGGTCAATTTCTGGGATTGTGTAGGCTTTTGTTGTTTCTGTTGTTGATGAAGTCTAGCTTTAATTTATGGTGATATGATAAAGAACAATGGGTTAATTCAATATTCCTGTATCATTGAGGTTTGCTTTGTGCCTGACTATATGGTCAGTTTTGAAGAAGATTCTGTATAGTGCTGAGAAAAAAGTATAATCCTTTGTGCTTGAGCAAAAAGTTCTGTAGACATCTATTAGGTCCGTTTGATTCATGACTACTGTTAGCTTCACCATTTCTCTATTTAGCTGTATTTCTTGATGATCTGTCCTTTGAGACAGTGGGGTATTGAAGTCTCCTACTATTAGTGTGTGGGGATCACTGTATGATTTGTTTTAATAATGTTTCTCTTATGAATGCAGGTGCTCTTGTATTGGGGGCATAGATATTCAGGATTGTGATGTCCTTTTGATGGATTTTTCCTTTGGTGAGAATGAAGTGTCCTTCCCCATCTCTTTTAGGGTGGCAATTCCAATTTGCTTTTTGGGTCCATTTGTTTGGAAAAGCATTTTTCAACCCTTTACTCTGAGGTAGTGTCTAACTTTGTTGCTGAGGTGTTTTTCTTGAATCCTCAGAATGTTACATCCTATTTCCACAACCATTTTGTTACCTTGTGTCTTTTTATTGGAGAGTTGAGTCCACTGAGATTGACAGATATTAGTGACAAATGATTGTTGGTTCCTTTTATTGTAGAGTTGATGGTGATGTTGTGTTTGTGTACTTGTATTCTTTTTGTCTTGCTGTTGTGAATTTATCTATGCCCTCTGTTTTCTTGGATGTAGTTGGGTTGGTGTTTTCCTTCTAGTATCTTCTGTAGGGCTAAGTTGGTGCACAGATATTGTTTAAATTTAGTTTTATCATGAAATATCTTGTTTTCTCCATTGATGGTGATTAAAGTTTTACTGGATATAGTAGTCTGAATTGGCATCTGTGGTCTCTTAATATCTGCAAGACATCTACCCAGGATCTTCTGGCTTCCATAGTTTCTGTCGAGAAGTCAGGTGTGGTTCTGATAGGTCTACCTTTATATGTTACTTGGACTTTTTCCCTTGCTGCTTTTAATATATTTTCTTTGTTCTGTAGATTTAGTGCTTTAATTATTATGTGGTAGGAAGAATTTCTCTTCTGGTCTAGTCTATTTGGTGTTCTGTAAACCTTTTGTATGTTTAAGGACATCTCTTTAGGTTTCATCTTTTCAAGATGTCCTTGATTTCTTGGATGTTTATGTCATGAACTTTTCTGTCTTAATGTTTCTTAATGTTTTCTCAATTGATATTAAGATACATCAATTTTTTCAGCTGTATCTGTCATGCCTGAGATTCTGTCCTCCATCTCTTGTATTCTGTTGTTGATGCTTAATTCTGTGGTTCTTGATCTCTTCTCAAAGTTTTATGTGTTTAGGGTTTTCTTGGTTTATGTTTTCTTTATTGATTCTAATTCCATTTTCAGGTCTTGAACAGTTTTATTCATTTCCTTCACCTGTTTGATTGTGGTTTTTAGGCTGTCCTTGATAGTCTTTTTTCATTTGGTTGTATTTTCCCGTAATAGTTTGAGAGATTTGTTTGTTTTCTTCTTATATGTCTCTAATAACTGCATAAGCATAGATTTAAGGTAATTTTCCTGTGTTTCAGCTACATTAAAATATCCATTACTTTGGGGGTTTTCTGGTGGAGCCATGATGTCCTGGTTTTTGCTGATTGTGTTCTTATGCTGGCCTTTAGCCATGTGAATGTAGGTGGCCCTAGCTGTTTGTTCCTGGAACCTGCACCTAAGATTGTATCCTTCTATCTCTGTTGTCTGGGGTAGTCTTAAGGATGACAACAGAGGTACAGGGAAACAAGAATGGTGCTGGCGTTTTGTATGCAACCCAGCTGGGGTGGGAGTTTCAAAGAACAGGGTACAAGGGCAGGTGCCTTGAAGGGTAAGGAATGTGGGCATGGATACTGTGAGGGGCAAGGGCCAGAGTTGTGAGTGCTTTGAAATGCAAGGGGCATGGGCACCAGTGCCTTTCAGGACATGGCATGGGAGTCTCAGGTGGTAGCTGAGGGGACACAGGCACCTAAGGTAGAAGCTGGGGGATAGAGGGCACTCACCTCAGGTGGCAATCTCCTGGCCTCTAGTACCTCAGCATTTCCTATTTGTCTGGGCTCCACCAGTTTGGATCCAGGATTTTGTTTTATTTTATTGTCCACCTGGTCTCCACAGGGGGACAGGTAGAACAGTGGTTTGGAGGTTGGGATGCTGTTCCAGGAATCTCGACGCCAGACTGTTGCCAGTGGGAGGGACCCAGTGTCTGGATGCTGGACCTGGGGGCCTGTACTCTCTGGAGTATGTGGAAAGAACAGTTCTTTACTCTTGGACTTAGGACTCAGCCACTGAGTGCCTGGATGCGATTGTAACCAACTCCCTGGATATGCCCTCTGGTCCAGATGGTACCAAAGTCCGTGTTTTGGATTCAGCACCTGTTTACCCACTTTATCTTCTGCCCCTTAGGTACCCACTGGTTGCTGCCCTCTTGAATCCCACACACAGGTTTTTTTTTTTTTCCATTAACATGGTTGTGGGAGACATGAGGGTCTTGGGTATGAAAGTACAAGGCAGGAGAGGGTAACCACTGGCCTGGAAATGTTAAGAAATAAAAGTTTCCCTGAAGAATGGGTATCTCAGCTTAGTTCAAGCAGAGACTATGGCCACGTTCTGGGGGCCACAGGGAACAGGGCAGCCTGTTTGCCCTGTTTTACCCACTAGTGTGGAAGAACACAGGAAGAAAATGATGAAGGCAATGTGTACAGGAGCGAGGGATGCAGGCTGCCTAGAGACGAAGAAATTCCAGGTCCTTTTCCTCAAAACCTGCTGTGTGACTTCAGGCATGACTCCATCTCCTTCAGCTGGGCATAGGAAAACCTACTTCACAGACATAGCATGAGGTATGTACACATAATAGGTAAAGTATTATGGGTTTTGTTTAAAGATACTTATATAAAAACAACTTGTTATCCAATTGATTGATTAAAGGTATAGGAAACAATTTACATAGAAACAAAGAATTTATATATGTCAGATTGTTTCCAATATTTCATTGTACCATATCTGGTAGGTGACCTCATGTACAGCCCATAGCAAGGCAGTGATAAAGATATGCTTGCCTGGATGCAACCATGAATACAACCAGATAAAGGTGCCCCGGTTTATGAAGAAGGAAAGAGTAGCCTAGGGACTGAACACTGCTTACGAGAAATAATGGGGAAGGGTTGTGGACTTGATAATTTGGGGGGACTCTGCAAGATTCTTAATTTCCCCTTTGTGGTAAGGCATTGAAATCATGTCACATTTCCTGCTCCAGAGCCTTCACACAAAGTAGGAGGCAGGGCTGTGATTCCCTGGGCACCATCCAGGAATGAGCATAGCATTTGGCACTGTTGAGACACCACAGGCTATTGAGAGACATTGAGTGCCAACCCCATGCCTTCATTGACCCATCTTAACGCTCTGATGAGGCCCATATCCTGCCTGTAAATGGAAGACCCCAATCTTCACAGGGGTCCCCCATCGCTTTTCTGTGGGAGCCATCCAGTCCTGCCCAATTGATTGATTTCTCCGGATACATCTAGGGTGGTCCTTGGGAAGGGGATCTTGGCAGCGTCTCCCCCCAATATTCTTAGCTCATTTGCCACTTTGCCATTGCCAAGTTTTGCTTCCTGTGCATTTCATCAGATCATTTCTTAGTCTGTCTCCTTAAGGCACATTCAGAGAATCTGAATTAAGCTTCAATCAGCCCTTGACTTCTCCGAGAAAGCGTTGTTAGGGAACTCATCTACAAAGACAGCCTGGGCACTGTCCCAGATCCAAATCTCCCTTTCCTCTTCTCCTCCTTGCCTGCCTCCCCATCAGTCAATTAATTCCTAGCCTGTGTTTCTCTATGACCCCTGCTCTCCTAGTCACTGGACAAACCCTTGTGTATCCTGAAGAACTATGCCAAAAATCTGCCCATCATAGTCCTTCTCTTCTGTTCACTACATCTGGGACACTTTTGTCTAATTATCTCTGGATCTGCAGTTTCATTTTCTGGAGAAGAATATACAAAATTTGGCCCCCAGCTTTCATTAACCGAAGGCAAACCCTTTGACTATGGGGTGCTACAAGAATCGTCTACCAAATTCTCCCATCTACCCAGTTTAAACCCTTCCCTTAGATTTAAAAAAAAATGATTTTAAAGGATTTTAATTGACAAATACCCAAGTAGTTTATCACAGTGAATTCAGACAGTTGTCTGTTTCCATGGCCTTCACTAAGCTGAGCAATTGTTAGCAAACATTTTCTAAAACACCAATAAAAGCTTCCATAAAGTGTTTATTTTAGGAACACTTCCATGCTACCTACAATAAGCAATCAAAATGAATCTCTATGTCTGCAGTTATCTCCACCTCCTTGAGCTCCCTCTAGACTAACCCACCATTAGCTCTTACTTGATTCATTGTATTTACAGCCCACATTGTCTCCTTATTGCCACTTTTATGATTCTATAATCCATTTTGTATTTGGCAGCCACAGAGAGACATTAAAGATATGTCTTATCTCTGGATTTTCTCTTTTGCTCTGACCAAAACTCACTTAACCTAAAAATTCAAACTATTTTTGCTTACAAAACCAAGCTTCCCTAACCAAGTCCCTGTTGCTCATCTCTCCCACTTTTTTCAGCTGTCACATTCATTACTCTTCCAGTGATTGGTTGCCCATGGGATTCTCTCCTCAAAGTCCTGTTGCAGCACTTTTTTTCTCCTTTGGTGTTCTCCCTTCTGACCTTTAAAAGTATCTATCTTTATTTTATGTGTATGGGTGTTTTCCCTATATGTATGTCTATGCACCACATGTATACATTAACTAAAGAAGCTACAAGAGGGCATTGGATCCCCTAGAACTGGGGTTACAGGGAGTGGTTAGCTATAATGTGGGTGCTAGGATTCAAACCCAAATCCTCTCAAAGAGCAGCCAGTGTTTTTAACTGCTGAGCCATCTCTCCAGCAACCTGCTCTATTCATTTTGATTCTTGCCTACTCAGCTTCTTTTGCCTTTTCAATCTCAGCTCCTTGGAGAAGTCTTTCTTGCCTGCATAATTTAAAGCATCTGACATATGCTGTTATGTTGACTCATGTGAAAGTACTGACTTATATGAAAGTACATATGAAAGGCTGAAAATGGAAAGTTGCATAAGGTTTAATTTAGATGCCACATACTACTGTTTCATGTGAAACATGAGATTCTGTCTATCTATGTTGTTCACATTGCTTTTACATACTGT
This sequence comes from Psammomys obesus, assembly GCF_907164565.1. NCBI lineage: Eukaryota > Metazoa > Chordata > Mammalia > Rodentia > Muridae > Psammomys > Psammomys obesus. The sequence continues at coordinate 5,811,660 of NW_026591643.1, read as the reverse complement.
GTGCTATTCATTTGGCACACTGTAAGAAACAAAAGGTAGTTTCTGTTTCTATCACTGTTGTGGTCAACAACACTATCATCTCCAGCAGCAGCAGCAGCAGCAACAGCAGCAGCCTCCTCCTCCTCAGTCTATGCTACCTAAGAAAATATAGAAGATGAGGAAGAATTAATGAAGGCAACCCCAAACCTAGTTTGGAATATAGAAGACAGTGTGCTTAAGATTAGAGCTTACAGTGCTGCAAAACTGCATCATATTGGATAAGATTATATTCTTTAAAGACAACACAGAGACTGGATTTTTAAATTAGATGGATAAGAATCAAATATCTTACAAAGTATCAAGCCCTACAAATTATTCCATTAACAAAAGTTTCTGTAAGGTGAAACAAAAATAGAGAACAGTTCTAGGTAGTCAAGGCCATTCTTTAAGATACTTATTAATGTACGACTTTGTCTAATCTACATGAAAGGCAGTTGTTTTGATCATAAATATCTTCAACACATATCTTCAGTATGCATTCCAGGAATTACAGAGGTTACAGGACTCACTTCAGAGCCCTTAGATCCCAGCCTTAGCGTAAATCATCCTGTACTGATTAAGTACACGGTGCTTGGAGCGTCCCAAGATAAAGACTTTTCCAGCCACGGATGATTTACCCTGTTTACAACAAGATTTGACTTGGTCATATTTTCCCCAAGGAAATCCCTAGGCCTTTTCTTTACTTCCTCCTAAGCCTGAAGTTTCTTTTATCTATTAACTACAAAGTTTGCTCCCATATCTGAAGACACAATGGTCCTAAATATTATTGAACCTATGACAAGGGAAGTTGTTACTTAAATATACCAAACAAGGTATGTGAATAACAGGACAAAAGAGATTCTCTATGAGGCCAATTGTTAAATACAACATAAAAGCGGCTCCTCCTCCCTCCCCCCCCAACCATGTGATAGAAGTAACTGTGCAGTCAGAGGACTGAGTTCAAGCCTCGGTTCTCCTATACAGTTACATAGTTCCCATTTTCATTGTTTGTCAAGGAACAGCATCTGCTTCCTGGGTAGAGATAAGTTTTAAGCCAGACATTGGTGAGTGTTAACATGCAGCAAAATGACTGGCATAAAATAACTGGCAGTGTTGAAACCGTTTTTGTTTTTTTTTTTTTTTGTTTTTTTTTTTTTTCATTCATGCCATTTTATGGGCTGGGTTTTCCATGAGACCTTTCCATATACAAAGTCAACAATGTACTACCTTGGAGTAAGAAGACAGGTTGGGCACCACCTGAAGGACAGGATTAGAGCCTATTTCCTGTGCATCTCGTCTCTCCTTTTCTGCCAAGCTCTAGCTCCAGCCCACGTGTCTGCCTCTGAACCACAGGTAGGAGCTATTCTCTTATTGATAACTCTCCAAAGATGATCAGTTTTCTTACAGATTATCCTAAACTGATTCCAGTGACTAAGTGGTCATTTTATTCCCTCTAAACTAGGTGCTAGAATAAAGAAAAATATGCAACATAATACAATAAAAATGTGTTCATGTCTCCAGGTAATGTGTTGAGCTGAGCACAAGTAATTGCCCTGGGAAATACTTGTTTCCTTTGGCCTAGTGTGTTATACTTCTCCAGGTTTTCAGAGCTCTGTGCCCCCATATATTCAGAAAAAAAGAATGGCTCAATGACAAGTTTATTCTTCTGACCCAAGAAACAAGTATTTTTGTCTTACTTTATTGTCCAAAAATAGAATCAGAATACCATTTTGCCTAATGTCTAAAAAAACAGAGAACTAGGTGTTGATCAGTATTCTTAACCCTTTTCCTTTTCCACTGATAGGCTAATTTGATTCTAGGCTTCCTTTTCTTCTCCACACACCATTCAAGCCCAAATTCCCGTGAGTTGGTCCCTGCTTGTCTCTTGTTAATCATGCCTCATATAAACATCTTTTCTTTTTCCTTCAGTGTTTAGCCAACTATTATCTGCTCCTTTTTGAGATCTTTTAACTCATTTCCTTTGTAGTACAGCTAGACTTGGCCACACTATCACTTTATTCTAGTGTGTTTATCTGTATACTTGTCTACTTTCTAAAGTTTCAGATCTTTCTGAGCACAAAACCCTCTATGACAATAATGTGCCACTGTGTTCTCATTTTGTATTACACATTCCAGTACACAGGGAGGGCATTCAAAGGGGACAAGGAATAATTGTTCTTATAATAATTCTCAACATATAATAATTTTCAGCATATCCAAAAATAAAGAGCTAAGTGTTAAGAGCCGAATTTAAAGCCAGACCACCTGCTTTTGAAAGTCTATATTATTTCATAACCTTAATCAAATTGCTTTTGCCTGAATCTCAGGAGCCTCATCTCTAAAGCCGGAAGAATATTATCTGTCTCTATCATGCGGTTGTAAAGAAATCATAAATTAATGAATGTAGAGCTTTTGGCATCATGCTTGTCACACACAAGGAATGTTCAATAAAACACTGGATTATCAAATCCTTTTGACCTGTTTTTGTGGATGAAAAGATGAATGCCTTTCCCTAACCTTGTGAAGCCCTGAATTAAGAGAGAGAACCTCACTCTGAGGGCATGTGATCCTCAGGGGTGACTCAGACAGTCTGAGGCCCTGGTACGTTCCGATTGCCTTGGAAGGGTTCCTTAAAGGAGTTCTGGCAGTGGCAAGGAGAAGCTGACAAATTAAATGATTTAGTCTGCTCAGCAAAGCAAACGTGGCTTCAGGAAGTCAGAAGTAACTCAGAAGGGAAGCTCCAACTGCCACTGGGTGGAGGGAGTTTTTCCTTTCCAAACTCAATTTGTTTTCACTTGAATTGCTTTATTTCATCAACATGCTTTCTGCAATATTGGCTTAAATCTATGGGAAAAAAAAAGTTTTCTCTTTTTAAGTTTTTCCCCTTCCTCCTCTCTAGTTCCTCAAATGCAAATTAATAATAATTAAACATATGGAAATCCAGAGAACGCCCGCCTCAACCCAATGAAACAACCCACTAGGTCAGCATAAATATTCGTGTGTGTAAGTTGTTGGCAGGAATGTAGGTTTGGATGTAAAACTGCTAAGAGAAGCACAGAGGTGTAGCTAAATCGTTTCCTAAAATGTTCTTGCCCCTGATAAATGGCTTTCCCTTCACAGAAACCCTTTATCGAGGTCAGTCCCGATTGAGGCTTTCCAAGCTTCCCCCCATTTCAGCCCCAGGAGGAAGGAAACAGAACGTCATCTACACTGTACAGAAGGTTTCTCCATCAAGGCCCCAGCTGCTGTCTGTTCTCTGCTCAGGCATTAGGGAAGGGGCCCTTTACCTCCTGTCTTTACAAACATGACCAGGGTGGGGCCAAAGGAGGCTGCTTTAGAGGAGCTTCCTTGTTTGTTACCTGGAATCTCTTTCAAAAGACAATAATAAGCCAGCAGACACTGCTTGCACTGGCCCGTGGAAAGCTCTGTGGTGATGTAATCTCCCCAGGCCAGAACCAGCTCACTCCAGACCAGCTAAGATTCCTCCTGTCCATGAACCATATTACTTTTAAAGCTTCAGTTGCCAAGGTTTGGAGAGGAACATGTCAACACAAATGTCTACAAAGAGAATATTTCTTTTCTTTTCTTTTCTTTTCTTTTCTTTTCTTTTCTTTTCTTTTCTTTTCTTTTCTTTTTTCTTTCTTTTTCTTTCTTTCTTTCTTTTTGCCTCTCCTGCCTCTTCAACCTTCTTGTGTTTCTGCAGGAATTTGGCAGACTCAATAAATGAAGCAAATTTTTCCACACAAGGAACATAAGAATTCATTGTAAACCATGGGCAGGAGTTAACCTGACTAGAGCAGCCTAACTCATTAGGCAGATAATCCCTATCTTTTTTTTCTTTCTATATTTAATAATTATAAAAATAAAAATTGTTTGAGAACAATTACCATTATGTTGATATTTTTCTACAAGACTGGTTCTTCATTGTCATTCTCAAGTTTTCCTATAAAGCTCTTTCTTCAGAGAAATGTAATTCTTTAAAAAAAAGCCAGGTATTTTGCTTAATGTCCCATAGGGAGAAGTATCACATCCTGGATTATCAGATCCTAACAGCCCAGTCACACCCGGGACTGTGAATATCCTCACTTTATAGTTTTTCTTTTCAGAATAACAATGTACAGAAATGTGACCTACCTCTTGGATTTGTCACAGCAAGCACACACACACACACACACACACACACACGCAAGGGAAGAGTTGATAAATCAGTACACACACACATGCACGGGAAGAGTGATAAGTCAGTGTGGTATGCACCTTGCAAGCACCAAAACCTGTTTGGTCTCCACCACATCCTCCCTGCTACCCTTCATAGTGTCTGAAGGTGGTGTGCAGACGGTCAGGGGAAAAGGTCGTTAACAGTCTTGCCCAGTTGTGAACCCTTGAGAGCTACTGTAATGACCAGCCTGGCAAGAGGTACCATTGGTTCAACAGTGGCATGAAAGCTATGATATAACCAACAACTTTCCCATTTGGTCAAAGTCCCAGTACACAAGAGGGACCTCATTGCCTAATACTGCAAACCTGGCCAAGTACTTGTGACCCAAGAGGTCATAGACCCTAGAGTAAAACTTACTACTAATATTTTGGTATATAGACATAGTATCTAAAAGAAATAATGAAATGTTCAGGCAAATGGATAGATCTAGAACTGATCATACTGAGTGAGGTAGCACAGACCCAGAAAGACACAGATGGTATGTACCCACTTGTAAGTAGATTTTAGTCATATAGTACACAATAGACATACTGCAATGTACAGACCTCACAAAATAACAAGGAGGACCCTAGGGAGGATGTGTAAATCTCAATCAGAAGAGGAAATACAATAGACAGAGGTAATAGTAAAAGAGTGGAAACAAGGACCATCAGAGCCAATAAACCAGGGCCCAGAGAGGCCTATGGAGTCTGAAGCACCAACCAAAGACAATGTATGATCTGGACTTAGGTCCTTTACTTTAAATACCCGATGGGCATCTTAGGCTTCATGTGGGCTCAACAGGGGAGTGGGATATATTTCTAACATGGACTATGCTACCCTCTTTTTTATCTCTTCCCCCTGATGGGTCTGCCCTACCAGGCCACAGGGGAAGAAGACAAACTCAATCCTCATGTGAATAGATGATCTAGGGTGTCTGGATATGGGGGCTCCCCTACTCTGAGGAAATAGAAAAAGGGCAAATTCAGGTGGGTGAGACTGGAAGGAGAGGAGGGAGGGACTTATGACTGAGATGTAAATTAAATTACTTAATAAAAAAGAAGACATAAAGTTTGTCTTGGGGGGGGTGAGGAGAGGAGTCCAGGAGAAGTAGAAAGGTCGAATGAAGGGAGGATATGATCAAAATACAGTGTATACATGTATGAAATTATCAAAAAATACTTTTAATAGCCAGATATGTTGGTGTGTGCTTGAAATTGCAGTATTAGGATACCAAAGGCAACAATTCCTTGAAGCTGGCTGGCCAGCCTAGGTTCTTGGTGATATATAAACCAGTGAGAAATCCAGTTTCAAAATAAAGGTAGATGATAGCTGAGAAAGTACATCTGAAATTGTCATCTAACCTCCACATGCAAGCATACACAAGTGTATGTATGTTGACACAAACACACACCTATATACACATGAACATATGATGACACACATACATATACACGCACAATAAAAGTCCAGTGCAATCTGTCTCATATCCATTATGCATTGTCATACACCAGTATTTACCAAAATAGAGTCTAAATCCTTCTGCCTCTGGAAAAGTACAAAATAAGAGAGCATAAGTAGAGTCCTCCTTGACTTCCATGTGACCTACCATCTCACCTTAAGGCAAGTTGAGGAGGCTGTCTTGTTCCTGCCTGACACATCACAGGAGGAGTATGCCAGGCCTAGATTTTCAGACCTTTAGTCAATAAGGATTATACAACTACATAGTTGTAAATACTGGTTAGAAGTATAGATCATATATATTGTGTGGGATATTAGCTGGAGTCTCCCTGGTAATTGAGATCACAGGAAATTTAGCTTCATCCAACTGCATTCTCACAAACTTTCAGAGATTCTTCACTCTTAATTTCTTCTCTCTAAATAGGTATTTCTATTCGAGGCCCTAAAGAATGAAATTAGAGAACTTTTGCCTTTTAGTCTACAAATACCTACACATTTTCATGTAAAAAAAAAATAGACTTTATGCAACAACAGGAAAAGAAAGCCGGTTCAGAGGTGAAACGGCTACTGCCACCATGGAAACAGCTGTCAAAGATGAGAATTGCCAGTCTAGAAGTGTTTTCAGGCCACCTCACCACTTTTTTATAGCACCCAGTGTCAGTTTCCGTCTCTCTCCGTTGTTCTATCTTACACTCAGCCAGAATTTGTTCAGTTTAAGGAGCAAACATCATAACTCAAATTCCTGACCCACAGAAAGCTCAGACTCATCCATGAATGTCTGACATCTCTCTGCAGCTGCTTCTTGAAGATCCTAGTTTCCTTAGGAAGATTTATTCAGCCCCACTCATCTCCCCAAAAGGAATTCTCACGGTAGGGAACAACATCATTAAACAAATAACAATGACACCTTTAGTCCTTAAGACAGGTGCTACTATAAACATTTTGTGTTTGTGAATTATTTTAATCCCTGCAACAACTCTGTCAGGTGAGTATATCTCCCCTTACTGGGTGAGAGCTGTGGCACAAAGAAATTAAGCATCTTCATTAAGATCACATAGATTGCAATGGTCCTGTGATTTCATCTCTGGCAACCTGGTTTCAGAGCATTTCCTGCTAGGGCTTCTATGTACTCATAATAAAAATAAAAATGATGAAGAGCTAGATATGCTGGTATGTTCCTCCCCCTGACTCACAACAAAGTTAATTAGTTATTTCCAAAAGTATGCAGTAAAATTTAGGTAAAAATGTTTGAAGTTTGGGAAAAAAAATGTAAAGTTGTAAACAATAAAAGATAAACATCAAACTATCAGGATTTTAAGAAAAATGAAAGAATCAAAAAGATTATGTTCAGAAGACCAAAAGTAGCTCTTGGGTAGAAAGATCATAAAGAGACTTTATCAGGCTTCAGGTAGTTACATGGAGTGGTTAGGCTGGTATACAGCTAAGCAACTGTGTTTTAATAAGTCTCATCTATCTTTCATACTGACAGCTAAAAAACTATGGCCACCAAGCAGGCTCCTTCCTTTGGGGAGAGAAGTGGTGTCAGGAAGGATAAGAAAATAACTCTAAGTTACAAGAAGGCTGCTCTAAAGGAAGAGCTCCTCGACAAAGGCAAACATTCGGGAAAGTTTCCGTCTTCACAGCATCTTTGTTTCCTAGTTGGAAACCATGGCAGCGCCTGTACCTGTCTGCACAGTGCTGTCTGCTGTAAGAACAGAACAGACTGGGCAAGCAGGGCTGGGGCCCCCGGAAAGGGGTTACAGTGTTCTCCGCAGGCTTTCCTTCCAAACACTTCACTCTTGTCAACAAAGGAAAAGTGAAATCATTGTGTATATAGAGATCAACTCTAGAATAACAGAAGGACTCTGATGCTCAGGCTCCTTGACATTTTACATTGTTTTAAAGTTTCATCCAGAGAAATAAAGGTCTTATTCACTGAATGAGTTCACCTTTTCCATTTAGCAAATGATCCTGTTTCACCTTTCCTTCCAAAAGGATCAACTGAAAGGCTATCTCATTAAGCACAGTGTGTTCTCCGGGAGGTCCAGCATCACATATTCCTACAATTCTAATGAAAACATTGTTCTATGGTATATATTTACTTTATAGCTACAGCGTGCTGTTTGGTAATCACAACACTCAATGCAAACTTTGTTGCCATTTTGGAACAGCACTGAAGAAAGTAATAGAATCCTAATTTTACACATGAAAAACTAAGTTCAGAGAAGGGCCTACAGGCTGGGTAAAGCATGATTCTGCTCAGGTCAGTGTGACTCTGAAAGTTAGCTACTTTCGCTATTTGCTCAGGTTGAGGTATGCTCACAGACAATGGTGGAGCATACTCGGAGTTTGCCAAGGCTTCTCATTACCTAAAAGCCTACGTTCTCTCAATGGTAGTATCCTTGAGCAAGAAACCCTCCATGAATCTCACCTGCTGAAGACAGGAAGCAGCTCATCCATGTGGTGATTCTTCTTCCTGCTTTTCATGTCACAAAAGGATTGGAATGTGTGTCCTCCTTGTGTGCAACAGCAATTCTGATAAGATTTCCTTAGTCCTCACAGAGTTTCCACTTACTACAGGTATTTATCAATGGATCCTTTAGATACAGTTTTCTGTGGTTTTATTATTATTATTATTATTATTTTAACATTGACTATCACAAAAAGACCTTTGGTTCTGGTAACATGCCCTCATTAGTTAAAGATAATCTGGCAGTTCTGTTTACTTTCTTTTGTTGTGATAAAACACTAACCTGTAGTGAGAAGTCTGGTTTCCTTAGAAACCCAGTTACGTTACATGAATACATTTTTGTTTTAATTCCAGGTGTGAGATACGAGGCTGCTTCAGATTCTCCACAGCAGCCACCATGTTTGGTCTCGTGCTTTAGGAGAGGTGTGATTTTTGCCAGCTGCAGATATTTTACGTTTGAAATTCTGGGGATTTTTATAAATGCCACAGCCCTGAGAGGGATCGGAGTTGCTGTAAAGAGATGACTGCTGCTCCCCATGCTGCTGTGTTTTGTCTTGGTTTGTCAAGTAGTTGTGCTCAGGGAGATGAGTAGTAGAAATTGGATCATCTGTCATCTAAGATCAAATTTGCCCCAAGGAACTCAACACCCTTAATCAGCAGGAAGTAGTCTAAAGAGATCTATGCCCCATGTCCCTTCTATCCTTCTTTCTTGCCTACCTAGCGTTGGGGGCTTGGAAGGGATTGGGGTGAAGAATGGTAGTAGGGAAAAGAAGCCAATAAAATAGTCCAAAAGCTCAGTTACAATACCCAAAAGCAACTTGGGGAGGAAAGTGTTTACTTCACCATAATATATATGCCATTATGAGGTGAAGTCAAGGCAGGAACTGGAGGCAGGAAATGAAGCAGAGACTATGAAAGAGTTCTTACTGGTTTGCTCTACAAGACTTGTCCAACTTCCTTTTTAAAAGTAAAACTCAGGGCCACCTGCCCCTGGGATAGCACTGTCCACAGTAAGGCGGGACCATCCATATCAAATATTCATTAAGAAAATACCTCACAAAAAAAAGAAGGAAAGAAAGAAAGAAGAAAAGAAAATGCCTCACAGACTTGCCTACAGGCCAAGCTTATCGAGGCTTTTTTTTTTTTTTTTTTTCATTTAAGGTCTTTCCTCTTCCAAGATGATGTTAACATGTATCAAGATGGCAAAACCTTACTAGTATACCACCTTTCTACCCATTAAATGAGTGTGTGTGTGTATGTGTGTGTGTGTGTGTGTGTGTGTGTGTGTGTGTGTGTGTGTGTAAAATCTTTGGTGACTTAAGTACTGGGTAATCCTTCCACCATCCTGGTCTTTCCTATACCCTTTTAGTCTCCTGTGATTATCTCCCTCTCTATACTTTGGCCATTTTATCTCAATTCAGTTAACTCAAATAAGCCATTTCATTGCTCCTTTAGGAGCTTCTAGTTTACAGACTCTTCTACTTCCTCCTCATTTCTCAAAATAGCCTGCTCACACTTCATTATCCAGGCAAGATTTCATTAACCATCACACCAATCACATCTCTGCAGAGCCTGTATTTCTTGTATTATAATTATCTTATCGTGAGTCAGATGAAAACCACAAATGTGAATAAACTGAGCTTGTGATATTCTCAACCTTGCCCACTGACTGCTAGGTCTTTGCAGCAGAAGAGTAACAAGAACCAGTCTGAATTCGGGAAGTTCGTGGTTCTCAACATTCAAATGTGACCTTAATAAAATGCCCAAGAGTCCCATTATGCTTTTGATGTTTGTGTTTTCCTCTCTTCTGAGGTTACATATGTCAAATTGTCTTCTTTGCACTTAAATGTATGATCTACTTCTGCCTCAGTCTCCATTTGACCCCCAGCTCTCAGAAAATAAAGGAGACCTGGCTCAAAACACCTTCAACTTCCTGACATAAAAGTCACTTATATATTTCCATTTTTGCCCATTTCTTGTTCCTTACCTATTGATAGAGTATAAGAAATATTTATGTATTTATTCATAAATTTATTTTTAATTATATGAATTAATGTATTTGTTATGCCAGGTTCACGGGACCCTCAGAGACCACCAGGAGACGACTCAATGCAATTGCAAGAGAACTTTATTACGAGAGTAATCGAACTCGGGACCCAAATCTCACTGGCACAGCAGTAGAGAAGTGGGACCCCGAGCTCTGAGTGAACAGAATTTTTAAAGGGAAAGTCTGTGAGCTGGGGGTTTCCATGGCAGCAAGCAGGGGGGCACAAGCCTTGGCGTTACAGAATTGGGTGAAGTTTAGCAGGGCGGGGTGACCTTTTCTGAGGCACATAATCACAATGGCTAAGGCATATAATCACAATGGCTATTTTTCTAAACCATATCTGAAACATTGGGGAGAATTTTCCCACCCGATTCTCAACCGATTCCCATTGATTATTGCCAGGGAGTTTGTCTCTATTTTCTATGAAGCATTTATTTTGTTATATTTCTTGGAGGCTGTTGCTAGGAGAGTTAACTTTGTTTTCTGCCAGGTGTACATTCTGTGATATTTCCTGGTACCTGAATTCAGTTCCCAGTCAAGATCTTTATTTCAAAATGGAGTTATATTCAGGCTATCTTAAGCTCTTCATTTCCCCCTTTCCATGTAACTGAAGAGGCCAATCTTGGGCTCTTACAGTTCAAGGTCTTTAAGGTCATCTTCAAGCTAACTGTATTGGGTTTTTATTACCATTAACTGTATAGTTCCTAGTCTTTTCTAATATTTTAACAACTTGTTAAGTAAGCCTGATCCAAAAATGGCCTATAGCAAAAGATTCTGCCCTTGAGTTGCTATAATTCTGGCTTTGTACATCCAGTATTGTATTGTAATACTAGTTTTTGCTCCAGCTAAGTGATCCCAAGATAATAGCTAATATCAGGGAGCCACCTTTGACTTAGCATTTCAGCCTGTAGGAGGGATTTTGGACCGGTGGTCTTGTCTTATGAAACTACTTCAACGCTGACAGTAGGACCGTTGACATCAGGGGCTAGGAAGGCTGAAATGCCAGTCAAAGGCTGGGCAATGGGGCAGTCCTCAGAAACGTCTGGTTAGGTGGTCCACCCGAGGAGGCAGTGAATAATCATGACAGCTTCCAGGAAGTTCAGATCTCAGCTTGCAGTTTCAACCAGATGAAAATCTGCTGAGACAAGTTTAAACTAGAAACAGAAATTAAAATTTGTCTAATAAATGGGAAAAATGAGGAATCACAAGACTACGGAAAAACTCATCTGGGGTCTGTTTGAGCTATGACAAATTCAGGTCTCATGACTTTTTGATTTTCTAAAACATTTTGTGTAGCAACAATTTAAGTGTATCCATGATCTGAAACTAACATTTTAACTGTGGATACAGCTGTTGGTAATCAGCCACCAATAGAGCTGGGCCATTTTTTGTCAGATCTTAGCATTCATTTTTAGTTCCCATCTCCATGTTACATTGGAAAGTTAGGCAGAAATACATTAGTGGCTTTAGTGCTGAACTGTGGATGCTTGGACTTCCCTTAACAAAGCAACTAGAAAAAATAGATTTAAAATATTTTTAACTTCTGTATCAACTCTACCTCAAAAATGGCAAATATTAAAGATATCATAGTAAAAGCTCTGGCTTTTGGGTCAAATATCCACATTGTATATATGTGTTTAGCATGATGAAATGCATTTTTATATTTATCTCCAGAAAAACCATCAAAAGGCAATTAATATCTTAAACTTGTGACTGGATATAAAGCAATCAGCTTATTAGAACTCTATTAGTCAATGTCATAACTCTAGACTCCTGAAATCTTATAACAACATAAGCACAACAATAGCAGAGAGAGAGAAGTCTAAAATATCTCCCATTTTTAATATGCTCAAATCATTTTTCTGTATCATTAAAATTTATGTTTATATATTTTAAAACATCTATTTATATCCTCCAATCTGTTTTATATTTATAAACCCTGAAACATTTTCCCAAACCAAACAACATTTTTTTTAGATTCTCAAAATGTAAACTCTTATATCCTCAGACCCTATATAAACTCCATTATCTTTCTATCTAGCCATCCATTATAAGACATAGATAATTAACATGAAGCCTGTAGGCTAGGCAAACCTGCTTGCCCTTTTTTAAATAGAAAACCTTGTACCTGGTAATTTTAACTAACTAATAAATTAACCAATACACTAACAATGGATCTAACTATCTTCTCTTTAGCTGCAAGGCTACCATTATCTTAGCTTAGCCATCAATGTAATCAGAGACCTGAGAAGGATAAGTATGTACCAATCCATGTATCAATCAAAATGACAGTGACAACTAGTCAGTCCATCACTCTAGGCAGCTGTTCTTGGCTCCTGTGGTCCCATGGCATCATGAGCAGGGCAGTCCAGCAATCAGGCACAGAAGATGAGAGACTATTTCTGTGGAGAAAGAAATGAGAGAATGGCCTCACCTTGCCATTAGCAACGTGAAACATTGACTCTCCAGGTGTCCACAGTTTAGGCTGGGCCCAGGCAGTGGGCCAGTTGGGGCAGTCTTGCCCAGTGGCTAGCATACCATAATCCAGAGTCACATTGTGCCCAAATCTTCTTGGAGACCTTGTGGGAGCTACTGCCAGGATTTTGGGACTTTCTGTCATAATAAACTTAAACATGTTAAAATGCCATATTCATCAGATCTCTGACAAGCTTGAGGGCCGGCATATCTGAATTTTTTTTATCTTTTTTAAAATTATTTATTTTAAATTGCATCCTATGAAATAGAATGCCATAATCTCTAATTCTGTCATAATTTTTAAATAAATATTTTTAAGCCCATATTCATCTTTAGTAGATCTATGTAGGCCAGCTTTATAATTACCCATCCGAGGCTTAACTTTAAAAACATAAACAAAATACCAGATAAAATCCATTCTCATAACTAACCAGATTTGTTAGCAGTTATTTATATTTATATAGATATAAATATGTAGTTATATAGTTATTTATGTTTATTAGCATTACTTTAAATATCTTTCTGAACTAAAATCAAAGCAAAACTTTCAATCAAATACAATACATAGAAGGGCCAGAAAATCTTGTTATCCTATCATATTGCATTAAAACTGAACAGCAAAAAAAAAAAAAAAAAAAGCATAAAGGACAAAAATTTCATTTAGAGACAGCATTAAATAATTTATATAGGAACTGGCAACCAGGCATATATTTTTATAATAATTAAAAATGAGTTGAATATAACCCTATATAAACCTGGGCTAAAAAGCGTAAGAAAACATTTTGCATTGAAAAAAACATTAGCCCTTCAAATGAAGAACAATATATCTTACAGTTCTTTCTCAAATCATGCTTGCAGGTGTAAAAACCAAAGCAAATACAATTTATATCTTTGCTAACAGTCTGTATATCTTCAGTTTTGGCTTTTCCCAACTCCATTCTTTTGATTTAACCAGACATTTTTTTTAAATTCTTAAACCATATAAAAGTTTTTATCAGAATAATTTTTATTATTTTATCAAAACTGCAATTTTCATAATTGGCTCAAATAGTATAACTTGGTTTTATTTGGTAAAATTAACAAAACAAATATCAAAGTCTTTTGTTCTCCCCCAAAGGATTGAGAAACTGTTCCAAGTTCTCTGTTAGAATGCCTAAGGTCATTATCTAAAATACCTGATAAACTTTAAAATGTTTTATTGCCTTAAACATAGTTTCTTTTTTTTTTTAAACCTGTTTTTGAAATATCAAAATAAGGTATCCTTTTTAGGAATGAAGTCACAAAGTATAACCATAATTTTAAAAGGCAAAACCAAATTTTATCAATGCAAACAATTCAGTACTTTTAAAATCAATATTAAATGTATTATTTTGATGTTCACTGCCAGCAAAAGAAGTTCCTATATATAAACACATGAAGGTGCACTTTTAATATTTTATATAAACATAGTTTTACACCTTATTATTTTTATAATCCTGGTTTTTAAAACAGGACAGAAATTATGTGCAGTATTGACTATTAATATATTTAATAATCAATAATACATATATCAAGATACATAGAACATAGTTAACTTATATATTCAAAACAAACAAACAAAATTACAAAACTTATTTTTATTCCCTTTAGCTGTAATTTTAAGGGAGGAACATCTTGTTACCTGTTAAATCCAATTTTTATGACCATAGAGGCTTGCAGCCTCTTTTTTTTTTTTTTTTTTTTTTTTTTTTTTTAACCTGAGAAGCTGCTATTGCCCCTTTAAGAGCTGCCTGCTTGCACAGAAGCCTTAAACATTTCTCAAAACCTGTTTTAATCGATTTCAGCAGTAGGATCAATCTTAAGGTTGGGTACTATAGGGGCTAGCATCCCATATATAATTTCAAAGGGAATTAAACCTAGCTGGTAAGGGGAATTCCTAACCCTATAAAGGGAAATGGAGAGGAGCATCACCCAGTCAGTGCCAGTCTCCAAGGTCAATTTTGTTAAGATCTCTTTTAATGTTCTGTTCATCCTTTCTACCTGTCCTGAACTTTGGGGCCTATATGCACAATGCAATCTCCAATCTGCCCCAATAAACTTAGCTACATTCTGACTTACCTTGGACACAAATGCTGGCCTATTCTTTCCTGTTTCTGTACATCTTGGCCAAATTAGTGGGCCGTCTTGTGACTGCCTTGAGACCTGCCAACAGAGCCTGATAGTAGACTAGGAGACGTTCCCTACCTTTAGTCGTGTTGTAATCCTAATTGGGCCTCTCATAGGGAAAGTAATCATCAATATGGGATCTGTAGTTGGAACTCCTGTAGTGTCCGGGACATTTTTGTGCGCCTCTGAAATAATACATCCCCACTCCTCTTGGTAAACAAGACCTGTAAAAGCTGCTGGCAATCGTCCTGGGTGGGCTGGTGGGTAAAAAACAGAGAACTTGGCATTCTGAGTTCTCCAGTTAAACCTGTGATGCAGCAAAAGGCCAGTAATGATGAGATTGATTGCCATTAGCAACTGGAGGGCCCCGTGGCCCGTAAGGGAAGGACTGTAGAATCTGCCTCTGGTTCCCCAGAGGGAGAAGCTGCCTGGAGGCTCTGGGTCCTTGGCGCTTGGCCAGATGGTGGTTCCAACCTGGATAAAGGAGCAGGAGTTGGTTGAAGAGTGGGAGGAGGAGGAGGTGGAAAAATTATTTCCATGGGAGTCCCATCCTGCAAAACAGATTACGGGGGGTCTATGTAGCCAGGGCAGTGGCCTCTGGTTCTGGAGATTCTATGGAAGGAGAATTGTTAGTGGGAATCAGAAAGGGCTTAATCCATGGAGGTGGATGAGTCACCAGGTTCTTCCAAACTACAATATATGGCACCTGATCTGGGTGCCTGCATGCTTTCTGAAAAACTTTATCTTCCACTGCTAAGACGGTGGGAAGGTGGAAGGTTCCTTCTGGTGGCCAGCCCACATTAAAGGTGGGCCATTCTGAGCTGCAAAAAAAAGTCATTTTTTTTTTTCTCACATCAACTGAAAGACCGTGAGCTCTCTAGTTTTAACTTCTCCAAAATGAGTCAGAATCAAATCAAGAGGTTTGGAGGTATTCCGTCCCATATCGTCGGTCAGTCTATTTGTCAAGAGAATTCAGGAGAACGCAAAAGAAGCAAGGAAAACAATTTCAACAAAGAGTAAATCACTCATACACAAAAAAGAACCGGTTGTCTCAGACAAAAACGAAACCAAAGGCAACAACTTACAGCCTATACCCGGGTTAACATCACGGGACAAAACTGAAATCATAGAAACGAAAACAGCTGCAGTTTTAAACAAAAGTAAAATCAAACATTCTCAAGTAGACGAAAACCACAAACAATTAATCACAAAAATTAAACAGTAACTCCAGGCACAACACCAAGGGGGGGGGGGACAATTAATCACACACAGAAACCAAGTAACACTGAAAACCTGGACTTCTCTGCCACAGAAGTTCCAGAAAACTGATCCTCACTCCTGTTCCCCTATCCCAGGAGTTCCGAGGAGGTAAAGACAGATCCTCACTCCAGTCCCCCTATCCCAGGGCTTCCGAGGAGGCAGAAACAGACAAAACCTGGACTTCTCTGCCACAGAAGTTCCAGGAAACCGATCCTCACTCCGGAGGCAGAAACAGATCCTCACTCCAGTCCCCCTATCCCAGGGGTCCCGAGGAGGCAGAATTTCCAGGACATCAAAACGTCTTTTGAAGCCTCCACAGCCTAGGCCCCGATACGTCTGTCATACCTAATCTGGCTGCTCCCGTAAGCACCTCGAGGCTTTTCAGGATAAGAAACAAAGAATAAAGGCAAACAAACATTTAAAGCAGATGGACAACATAGAAGACATTTACCCGCGGGTTTAAGCTCTCCGGGCCAGGTGTCCTAGAGGTCTTGAGGCATCCCGGATGAGCCCCCAAATGTTATGCCAGGTTCGCGGGACCTTCAGAGACCACCAGGAGACGACTCGATGCAATTGCAAGAGAGCTTTATTACGAGAGTGATCGAACTCGGGACCCAAATCTCACTGGCGCAGCAGTAGAGAAGTGGGACCCCGAGCTCTGAGTGAACAGGATTTTTAAAGGGAAAGTCTGTGAGCTGGGGGTTTCCATGGCAGCAAGCAGGGGGGCACAAGCCTTGGTGTTACAGAATTGGGTGAAGTTTAGCAGGGCGGGGTGACCTCTTCTGAGGCACATAATCACAATGGCTAAGGCATATAATCACAATGGTTATTTTTCTAAACCATATCTGAAACATTGGGGAGAATTTTCCCACCCAATTCTCAACCGATTCCCATTGATTATTGCCAGGGAGTTTGTCTCTATTTTCTATGAAGCATTTATTCTGTTATATTTCCTGGAGGCTGTTGCTAGGAGAGTTAACTTTGTTTTCTGCCAGGTGTACATTCTGTGATATTTCCTGGTACCTGCATTCAGTTCCCAGTCAAGATCTTTATTTCAAAATGGAGTTATATTCAGGCTATCTTAAGCTCTTCATATTATGTCTGTCAGTGGATATATACAGCCAAAAGAGCTCAGAAAAGTGTGTTGATGCACAAGATCTGAAGTTATTGGAGGTTGTAACCTGCCTGATACTTGTTCTAGGAACTGAAGTGAGATCCTCTGCAAGACCAGGAAGTACTCTTAACCACCAAGCCATCTCTTCAGTGTTCTGAAATATTTTTTATTTCACCAAAACCTAGACCTCATGCTCTAGATCCTGTCTCTTCTCTCCTTCTGAAGTGTATCACTGCATCTATGACCCCTTTCAAAGTGCCTTTGTGTCAATAATATGGTGACATAGATGTCTGCTTTCCAAGACCTCAGTAATCGTCATTCTCAAACTCACACACTCTTTCCCTTGTTTCACTGAGAAGGTTCTCTAAAAAATCTGTTAGATATATCTTACCTCATGAAACTGAAAAGCTACTGTAAAGCAAAGGACACTATCATCAGAACAAAACAAGAGCCTCCAGACTGGGTAAGATATTTACCAACCCTATATCTGACAGAGCACTAATATCTAGAATATATGAAGAACTCAAGAAGTTAAACATCAACAAACCAAGTAATCCAATTAAAAAATGGGAACAGAGCTAAACAGAGAATTCTCAATAGAGGAATATTGAATGGCAGAGAAACACTTAAATTAATGATCAGTGTCCCTGGTCATCAGGGAAATGCAAATCAAAACAACCCTGAGATTTCACCTTACACTAATCAGAATGGCTAAGATTAAAAAACTCAAGTGACAACACATGCTGGAGAGGATGTGGAAAAAGGGGAACCCTCTTACATTGCTGGTAGGAATGTAAACTTGTACAACCACTTTGGAAATCAATCTGGCACTTTCTCAGAAAATTAGGAATAGTGTTACCTCAAGATCCAGCTATGATACTCCAAGACATATATCCAAAAGATGCTCAGGTACACAATAAGGACATTTGCTCAACCATGTTTATAGCAGCTTTATTCATAATAGCCAGAATCCAGAAACAACCCAGATGCCTCTCAATGGAAAAATGGATACAGAAATTGTGGTACATTTACACAATGGAATACTACCCAGCAATTAAAAACAAAGAAATATGAAATTTTCAGGCAAATGGAAACTAGAAGAGATCATCGTGAGTGAGGTAGCCTAGAAGCAGAAAGATACACATAGTATATACTCACTTATAAGTGGATATGAGACATACAATATAGGATAAACATACTAAAATCTGTACAATAAAGAAGTGAAGCAGGAAGGAGGACTCTGGATAAGGTGATTGACCCTCATTCAGAAACACAAACAGGATGAACATTGCAAGGAGAAAACACAAAATTGGACAGGAGCCTACCAGAGAGGGCTTCTGAAAGGCTCTACCCACCAGGGTATTAAAGCAGATGCTGACACACATAGCCAGACTTTGAACAGAGTGCAGGGAATCATGCAAAAGAAGGGAGAGACAGAAAGACCTAGATGGAACAGGAGCTCCACAAGGAGCGCAACAGAACCAAGATATCTGGACCCATGAGTCTTTTCTGAGACTGAAACTCCAAACAAGGACCATACATGAGGATAACCTAGAACCCCTGCACAGATGTAGCCCACGGCAGCTCAGTGTCCCAGTGGGTTGCCTTTGATCACCTCCTGTGAGGGGGTGTGGCAGTCTTACCAGGGCACTGAGGAAGACAATTCAGACAGTCCTGATGAGAGGCTAGGGTCAGATGGAAGGGGAGGTGGATTCCCTATCAATGGACTAGGGGAGGGGCAAGGGAGGAGAAGAGGGAAGGAGGGGAGATTGGGAGGGCACGAAGGTGGGGACTACAGCTGGAATACAATGTAAATAAATTGTAATGAATAAAAATATTTAAAAGAAAGTAAAAAGATTTATCTCTTTTTATCACTTCTCAGACCTCTCTACCTGCCTCTTTCACACCATACAACAAAAACTAGATGCTGAAAAAGCATTTGACAAAGTCCAACACCCATTCATGTTTAAAGTCTTGGAGAGATCAGGGATACAAGGCACATATCTAAACATAGTAAAGGCAATATACAGCAAGCCTATAGCCAACATCAAACTCAATAGAGAGAAACTTAAATCAATCCCACTGAAATCAGGGACAAGACAAGGCTGCCCTCTCTCTCCATACCTCTTCAACATAGTTCTTGAAGTCCTAGTCAGAGCAATAAGACAACTAAAGAAGATCAAGGGGATACAAATCGGAAAGGAAGAGGCCAAAGTGTCACTATTCGCAGATGATATGATAGGATATATGAGCGACCCCAAAAATTCAACCAGAGAACTCCTCCAGCTGATAAACACCTTCAGCAAAGTGGCAGGATACAAAATCAACTCAAAAAAATCAGAAGCCCTCCTCTATACCAAAGACAAAACGGCCAAGAAAGAAATAAGGAAAACAACACCCTTCACAATAGCCACTAATAACATAAAGTACCTTGGGGTGACACTAACCAAGCAAGTAAAAGACCTGTTTGAGAAAAACTTCAAGTCTCTGAAGAAAGAAATTGAAGAAGATCTCAGAAGATGGAAAGATCTCCCGTGCTCATGGATTGGTAGGATTAACATTGTGAAAATGGCCATCCTGCCAAAAGCAATCTACAGATTCAATGCAATTCCCATCAAAATCCCAACTCAATTCTTTACAGACCTTGAAAAAATGATTCTCAGCTTCATATGGAGAAAAAAAAAACCCAGAATCTCCAAATCAATCCTGTACAACAACAGATCATCTGGAGATATCTCCATCCCTGATCTCAAGTTGTACTACAGAGCAATAGTAATAAAAACTGCATGGTATTGACATAAAAACAGAAAGGAGGATCAATGGAACCACATAGAAGACCCAGAAATAAACCCACACACCTATGAATACTCGATTTTTGACAAAGAAGACAAAACCATTCAATGGAAAGAAGACAGCATCTTCAACAAATGGTGCTGGTCCAACTGGATGTCTACATGTAAAAAAATGAAAATGGATCCATATTTATCACCCTGCACAAAACTAAAGTCCAAGTGGATCAAAGACCTCAACATAAAAATAGATACTCTAAATCTGTTAGAAGAAAAAGTGGGGAACAGCCTAGAACTCATTGGCACAAGAGACAACTTCCTGAACAGAACACCAACAGCACAGGCTCTAAGAGCAACAATCAATAAATGGGACCTCATGGAACTGAAAAGCTTCTGTAAAGCAAAGGACACTGTCATCAAAACAAAACGACTGCCTACAGATTGGGAAAGAATCTTCAATAAACCTTTATCTGACAGAGGACTAATATCCAGTATATACAAAGAACTAAAGAAGCTGAAAAGCAGCAAACCAAGTAATCCAATTAAAAAATGGGGAACAGAGCTAAACAGAGAATTCTCTGTAGAGGAATATAGAATGGCAGAGAAACACTTAAAGAAATGCTCAATGTCATTAGCCATTAGGGAAATGCAAATGAAAAAGACCCTGAGATTTCACCTTACACCCATCAGAATGGCCAAGATGAAAAACTCAAGTGACAACACATGCTGGAGAGGTTGTGGAGAAAGGGGAACCCTCTTCCACTGCTGGTGGGAATGTAAACTGGTACAACCACTCTGGAAATCTATCTGGCACTTTCTAAGACAATTAGGAATAGTGCTTCCTCAAGACCCAGCTATACCACTGCTAGGTATATACCCAAACTTTGCTCAAGTACACAAAAGGGATACTTGCTCAACCATGTTTATAGCAGATTTATTTGTAATAGCCAGAACCTGGAAACAACCCAGATGTCCATCAACGGAGGAATGGGTACAGAAATTGTGGTATTTTTACACAATGGAATACTACTCAGCAATCAAAAAAAAGGAAATCATGAAATTTGCAGGCAAATGGTGGGATCTAGAAAAGATCATTCTGAGTGAAATATCCCAGAAGGAGAAAGATAAACATGGTATATACTCACTTATATAGACCTATAAGATATGACAAACATAATGAAATCTATACACCTAAAAAAGATAATCAAGAGAGCGAACATGGGGTAAGATGATCAATCCTCATTTAGAAAGACAGATGGGATGCGCATTGAACATATGACAGGAGTCTACTGAGCGCATCTGAAAGACTCTAACTAGTAGTATTTTCAAAGCAGATACAAAGACTCATGACCAACCCTTCAGCAGAGTACAGGGAATCATATGAAAGAAGGGAAGTTAGTATAATGGGGAAAGGATGGGAGCTCCACAAGGAGCACGGTGGAGATGAGGGAGGGAGGGTGGGATTGGGAGGGAATGAGGGAGTGGGACACGGCTGGGATACAGAGTTAATAAAATGTAACTGATAAGAAAAAAAAATAAAATTAAATTAAAAAAAACAAACTACATATGAAAAACTGGCCGCTGACCCCCTACTTGCCAGACCACATGTCTACCTTTTTAAAACTTTGCCTCACATGACTTCTCTAGAAGTTAATGTTGTCGATCAAACGCTCTACTTTCTGGTTCTGGAACACATTTCTTTTGTTATTTTCCTAGCTGTCTGTTATTCATTCTGTTCTTTGTCTCCAGTTGGTCTTGTTGCCAAACTAACGTTCAAAATATTATATAGTTCCACCAGCAATATTAGCTTGTTGTTTGTCTTTTAGTTTGTCTTTTTAACAATCGTCATCAGGATTGTGATTCCAGGACATATTACTCACTTGTGTTTGGTGATGTCTAATTATGCTGAACATATTTCTGAAAGCTTGTTGAAGATGTATGCTGTCTTTTAAAAATTATCTGTGAATTCTTCCTGATAAATTTGCTACATTATTCATCATTAATGTGGGAAGGTGCCTTATGTTCTCTAGATGCAAATCTTGTTAGCCATACAACTGCAAATATTTTCTGTGTCTGCAGCTGTCTTTCCATTTTTACAATAATATCTTATGTAGAATAGATGTATTGACACAGTTGTGTCAGTTTCTTTTCTTATCTGAGTCATAACTATTATATCTTATCTAAGATATTTTTCTATTCAGGTTTTAAAGATATGATCCTCCCCAATCCGTGGACTTGGAAAGGGGCAAGGAGGAGCTGAGGTATGGAGGGTGAGATTGGGAGGGAATAAGGGAGCAGGATATAGATGAGATACAGAGTTAATAAAATGTAACTAATAATAATAATAATAAATTTAAATTTAAAAAGATAGTATCCTTAATTTTTTTTTCTAAATGCTTTATACTTTGTTCAAGTCAGAGCCTCCTCCTTCTAAAACTTTTTAATGTGGACTTTCTACACATAGATCTTTGATGTCTTTGATCTATTTCTGCTTATTCTTTGTGTAATATGTGTAACTGAGATTAATTTGTTGTTTTCATGAGATGGAAAATTAAAATACAAGAAGAGAATGATATATCAAATTGGAAAGAAAATAAATTTGTAATTAAGGTGGATAAAAATGAATAAAAGAATAAGGATGAGGAAAGGAGAGGGAAAGAAGGAAGAAGGAATGAGAGGGAGCAAGAAGAAGAGAGGAGTAGAAGAAAAGAAGATGGAAGATAGGAAAAATGAAAATTTATGATGGAAGACAGAGGTAGAGTGGAAAATGTTGGAAGAAAGTAAGTTGGCCTTTGCTTTTTCTATTCAGAAGGAACCTTCTTCAGCAAAGTGCATAGTTCTGGGCATGTGGCTCTTCTTCACAGGTTGAGATCACTTTCTGTGACTACCTTGGCATTAGAAAACTCATTTGATGGCTGGTGGTACTGAGATGAAATGTAAATAATAAGAATGGTGATAGTGATGTAACGCCTGGCCTACTGGCTTTAGGATGCTCCAAAGTTCTCTCTCTTGGCACAGACGTCTCATGCTTTCTCGACAGGCTCTCCTGTGGAAGTGGGGCATGTGGGAATTTGTTTGTCAGCGTTGAAGGTTGTTGAAGCTTTGTCTATACCCATGTCTTGTCAACCCTATTCAGCAGAGTATGCTTTTATTGCCTTAGCATCAAACTCTTGCTTTTGGCAATGTAGATAATAATATTGACCAAATGAAGTTGTTTTCATATACTTTGCACAGTGCTTTGAAAATAATGATAATACATGTGTAATCTCATAATTTTTATTATCATCAAAGTCATAATTACAAATAGCAAGGCTATTACCCTGAATATAATACCAATGACAGTTATAATGCATGTGGTGGCGGTCATAAATACCATTATAATAAGTTTCATAATAATCTAGTAATCCTGTTCATTAATCAAATCTTCCTCTCTTATTTATACAAATGTCATCCATATTTACTGACCAGTAGCCTGGTTCTCATTACAATGCATCACAATTATTTGCTTAGAGGCCACCTCCCTACTTTATGAATTAACATCAGGCAAATCTTTGTTTAAATTGACTGTCAAGCTCCACAGGCTATTTATAATGTATTATACTAAATTAAAGTTGAATAGAGGCACAGACTGATTAATACTTGCTAAGCTTTCTGAAGTATTTTCCTGATAATTTACAATTATTAAATTTGTTTGCTAGATGGGTGACTGGAGTGAGGATTACAGCACCGTCAATATTAAATGGGACAGAGGACCCAAACCATTAGTCTTAATAATAGCAAACTTCTCACAAAGAAATGAAATAGACTCTCCTAAAAGTCACCTAGAAAGGGGGAGGGGAGTAGGGAACTAAAGAGAGGGTTCAGTGCTCAGGGTTCTCAGTGCACTTGAAGATGACACAGGTTCAGTTCCCAGCACTCACGCAGCAGCTCACAACCACACGGTATTGAGTGTGCCCTCTGTGGGCTCCTACCTTCATGCTGTTCACCTGCGCGCGCGCGCGCACACACACACACACACACACACACACACACACACACAGTTATCTAGAAAACTTTAAGACATTGGTTGGTAGATACATTTTCTTACTATGCAGGCATTAAAATTCAAGTAAAGACCCCTGACCTAAAGCCTTGAATATGATGTATACATTTACAAAGAGTTCAGGAGATGGAGACAGACAGTTCCCTGAAGGTACATGGCCTGCCAGGCAGACATAGCTGTGAAACTGGATTCAGTGACAGACCTTATCTTAGAAAATTCGGTAGACAGTGAGTAAGGAACACAAGGAATATAAGCATCTGGGATTCAAGTATGCACATTCATGTGTACCTGCTTGCACCCATGCTTGTATTTGTGTACACACACACACACACACACACACCATCTAAAACTTCCCACCCCCGAAGCACAGCCCCACAGTGCAGCCCGCAAGTGTAGCCCACAGGGTTATTTTGGGAGTCTTAGAGCCTACCCACGGTCTTCTCTGAACACTCATTACCATTCTGAGATGAGGTCATAGGAACTCACCACTGGCCATTAAATGATTCCCTCAGCATTTTAGATTTGGAACAACCATCCTCCTCTGTGGAAAATTTCAATGGAAATTAGATTATGACTGGAAACATTGGGCTGCAGGATAAAAGAGAAGTTAGTGTATTCAATAAATACTCAGCTTTGTGGCTTTCAGCTACAGTCCTTCTTTCATCTGCCATCAAAAAAGAGAAAGTATTAAGCTTCTTCAAAATGTCAATGAAGCTAACCTCAAAGCAAAGGTGTAGATCCATACATTCTATAAAATAAAATATGTGACCTCAATAAAATCCATGAATAGAAGACCCACAAATAAACCCATACACTTATAGACACCTAAATTTTTACAAAGAAGCCAAAACCATACAATGGAAAAAAGACAGCATCTTCAACAAATGTTGCTGGTCTAACTGGATGTCTACATGTAGAAAAATGCAAATAGATCCATACTTACCATCCTGCACAAAACTAAAGTCCAAGTGGTTCAAAGCCCTCAACATAAAACCAGGCATATTAAACCAGTTAGAAGAAAAAGTGAAGAAGAGTCTTGAACTCATTGGAACAGGAGTCAACTTCCTGAACAGAACACCAACAGCACAGGCTCTAAGATCAACAATCAATAAGTGGAACCTCATGAAACTGAAAAACTTCTGTAAAGCTAAGGACGCTGTTGTCAGAACAAAATGACAGCCTACAGACTCGGAAAGGATCTTGACCAACCCTATATCTGAAAAAAGGCTAATATCCAGAATATATAAAGAACTCAATAAGTTAAACAGCAACAAATCAATTAATCCAATTAAAAAATGAGATATGGAGATAAACAGAGAATTCAAAAAAGGAATATCAAATGGCAGAGAAACACTTAAAGAAATGCTCAATGTCCTTAGCTATTAGGGAAATGCAAATCAAAACGACCCTGAAATTTTACCTTACACCCATCAGAATGGCTAAGATTAAAAACTCAAGTGACAACACATGCTGGAGAGGATGTGGAGAAAAGGAAAAACTCCTCCATTACTGGTGGGAATGTAAACTTGTACATCCACTCTGGAAATCAGTCTGGCGCTTTTTCAGACAATTAGGAATAGTGCTTCCTCCAGATCCAGCTATACCACTCCTAGGCATGTATCCAAAAGAGGCTCAAGTATATAACAAGGACATTTGCTCAACCATGTTCATAGAAGCTTTATTCGTAATAGCCAGAATCTTGAAACAACCCAGATGTCCCTCAACGGAGGAGCAGAGGGATAGATACAGAAAGTGTGGACATTTACACAACGGAATACTACTCAGCAGTTAACAACAAGGAGATCATGAAATCTGCAGGCAAATGGTGGGATCTACAAAAGATCACCCTGAATGAGGGATTCAAGAAGCAGTAAGACACACATGGTATATGCTCACTTATAAGTGGATATTAGACACATAATACAGAATAATCATACTAAAATATGTATACTGAAAGAAGCTAAGCAAGAAGGAGGACCCTGGGTAAGATGATCAATCCTCATTCAGAAATACAAATGGGATGGATATCAGAAGAGGGAGAAAAGAGGGAACAGGACAGGAGCCTACCACAGAGGGCCCCTGAAAGACTCTACCCAGCAGGGTATCAAAGCAGATGCTAAGACTCATAGCCAATCTTTGGGCAGAGTGAAGGGAATCTTATGAAAGGAGGGGGAGATAGGAAGACCTAGAGGGGACAGGATCTCCATAAGAAGAGCAACAGAACCAAAAAAATCTGGGCCTATGGTTCTTTTCTGAGACTGACACACCAACCAAGGACCACGCATGGAGATAACCTAGAACCCCTGCACAGATGTAGCCCCTGGCAGCTCAGTGTCCAAGTGGGTTCCCTAGTAATGGAAACAGGGGCTGTCTCTGACAAGAACGCAGTGGCTGGCTCTTTGACCAGCTCCCCCTGAGGGGGTTACAGCCTTGCCAGGCCACAGAGGAAGACAATGCAGCCAGTCCTAAGGAGACCTGATAGGCTAGGATCAGATGGAAGGGGAGGAGGGCCTCCCCTATCAATGGACTGGGGGAAGGGTATAGGAGAACAAAAGGGAGGTGGGTAGAATTGGGAGGGGACAAAGAAGGGTGCTATAGCTATGATAAAAAAACAAACTTTAATTAATAAACAATAAATAAATAAAATTATAAAATACATGAAATGATGTTTTGTTAAAAGAAAATGAAGAAGAAGCTGCAGCTAAGGTAAATGCTGCATAAATCTTAGCTTTCACTGCTCCCTAAATTTAGTATTCTATTTTCAAGAATGACTATTTGCCTGGAATTAATAATGAATTTTTTGTAATTTTATGAATTCTTTGAGAACATCATACAATGTAATTTTATCATATTCAAGCCCCTCCCCCAACTTTCCTTGATTGACTTCTTATTTAGCATTTAATTTTGTGCCCATTTTTTTCATTTTGCAAAGACATCAAAATAACTTACCAGGTGCTTCACCTCTAGAGAAAACTGAATCTTCCTCTCCCAGTAGCCAACAACTACCTATTGTTGGTTGGGTCAGTAAGAGCAAAACTTCACACCTAAATCTTCTCTGTATGTTAAGACTAATCTGTTTTGGGCTTACACAGGCCTTGTGCATGCTGTCACAACTGATGTGAGTTGATATGTGTAGCTTCCCTGCTGTATCGAGAAGACAGTGTTACCTTGTAGCCACTTACCATATTTGGTTATTACACTCCTCCTGAGCACTCTTCTACAATGATTCTGATCCTTGGGAGGAAGGGGTCTGATGTATATGTTCCCTTTAGAGCTCAGAGTTCTGAAGCTTTTAATCCTCTGTATCACAGCCAGATGTAGGCATTAGACACATCTGCTACACACAGAAGTCTCTCCGACAAAGACTGAAAACTACATAAATCTATATGTAAAATGATTGTAAGTCGTTAGGCTTAATGCTAACTTAATACTGACACCACACACACTCACACACACACAAAAAAATCAAAATACAACAACAATATGAAGTTAAGAGAGTTTGTGGTAACATGTTCTAGACACAGCAAGGCAGCTGCACATATCAACTCATATAAATTGTGATAACATGCACAAGACTTGTGTAAGTCCAAGTCAGTTCAGCTCTTTTTCTTTTGAAATATAGTTTTTATTTTACTTATTCATTTATTTTTAAATTTTATTTTTTCTTCACAATTTATTCATGATATATCCAGATCAAAGCTCCCTGAGAGGAGACTTAGGTGTGAAGTTTCACTCTTAGTGGCCCAACCAACAACTGGTAGCAGTTGGCTGCTAAGAGTTGGCTTAGTGTTGTCCATTTATCAAAATAATAACAGATTATCCCCTCTCTCCTATGCCATGTGCAACCATAGTAACTGGTATGGAATTTAAATTTAGTCAAAAAGGGGTTGGTTACTTCCATGATGATTGTACCACTATGGCACCAATGGAAATGTCTTGCTAAATCAGTTACTGTTGTAGATGGTAAGGTACAGACCTGGTTAAGACTGATTTCTTTTCTTCTCCAGCAGCATGATAGCACCATCTAGCACAAAGAAGAATTAGTAAAGAAACTGACATTCAACAACCATGAATTCAAATCCTGAATTTTATAGTTTCAGTGAGTGATTTCAGTGAGTACTTGCCAAAAACTTGTGGCAAGTACTTTATGTACATGAACATGGGTTGGGTACCTCCTTAATCAAGAGTGCACATGGAGTATAACTACC
Source organism: Psammomys obesus (assembly GCF_907164565.1). Taxonomy (NCBI): domain Eukaryota; kingdom Metazoa; phylum Chordata; class Mammalia; order Rodentia; family Muridae; genus Psammomys; species Psammomys obesus. The sequence continues at coordinate 5,783,433 of NW_026591643.1, read as the reverse complement.
AAGGGGTTCTTCAGCTTCCACAAACACTTCCCTTCATTTTGTTGTTGTATCTTGGTGTGTGTGTGTGTTTGAGAGAGAGAGTATATGAGAGAGTAAGTATACAAGTGTGTGTGTGGTGTCTGTGTGTGTGCTGTGAGTCTATATGGGGTATGTGTGTCTCTAAGTGTGTGGTGTGTTATGTGGTGTGTGGTATGTGGGAGTATGTGTGTATGTGGTAGATATGTTTTTATGAGTGTATTGTGTGCTATGTTTGTTTTCTTCTTTGTTTAGCCATGGTTCAACATCAGGGCTCAAAAATAATCAAAACCCCTCTACTCTGTGTCCCCAGCTGCAGCTGCAGAAAGCTAAACTCATTATTCACTTTAATAATGAGTTCCCCAGATGTCTATAAAATAAGATTTAATTCTAAAAAATGTCATTAAGTAACATTTTGGAAGAGTCTCCTGTGTGAAACAAAGTAGTGTTTTATGCAGTTAACTGCAATAAAGTCTACCAGTTGGGCTAAGTATCAAAAGCAAGTGTGTGCAGTGATAAAGAAACTCTGCATGAACAGCCTTTAGGATGGATGTATAGAGTATGAAAGACCAGACTTATAGTTGTACAAGTGCTAGTCTTGACTTCTACTTGTCATAGCAGAAATAAGGAGCAAGAATGGGAACATAGTTGTTACCAGATACTTCTCCTGGTCATCAAGTTTAACATACACAAACTATTCATTAACATTCTCCCAGCAATTAGTTGGGATTGGCCGTATTATAAAATTTAATAGAAAAAGAAATCATGGGGTGTTAAACTCACTCAGTAAACACGTCACAGAGCACAAAACCATTTCTACCCAGGACCGACATTTGTATCCTCTCTTTTAACTGCCTTGGATCTCCTTGCAGAAAGCCAGGAGTGGAGCAACTCAACTAGAATTGTCCACAATGTCCAGATTATGCAGAGGATTGAAATTTGGAGAGGTTGATTCATAAAGGCATAAAATTTTAATTGAACTGGAAGGAAAGAATATATGTCGAAATAATTTAAATTTTTCTGAGCATACTTCAAAGAGCAAATTCAGGTGAGACCGTACATCTGAATTTTCCCCAACAAAAATTCTAAACTCGTTGGCTGCATTTGTTTTCCCAGAGATTTTCTAAGAGTGTCCAATAAAAATCAGTATTGATGAAGGAGACATCTGTTTAGTGGCAGATTAATCTGTTAAATGGTAAGCAGAAAATGCATCACACAAACAAATTTCTGGTGACCTCCAGAAACTGCTGTCTTCCCATTTGGAGATGATGGCAGTAGCCTCAAGTCTTCAAGCAAAGAAAGAAACAGGCCAGAACTCATTAGACTGTAATTTAAAATAATAACACAAAGGAAAAAAGAGAGTTGACAGCAAATATGTTACAGAAACAGAAAAACATTCACCGGTAGGCAAGCAGCTCATCTTTTATTTTCTGTCTTACGGATGTCCAGCCAAAGAAACTGAAACTTGCTGACAACATTAGGCACATTGCCTGTTAAAGGGGACCGGGATAAAGATGCATCCAAGGCAGTTCATACTCTCTTGTTCTCTAAGTTTAAAAGTCACTAGCCAAGTTGTATATCAGAGAATCAAGAACCAGTTTCCTAGCACAGGATATAATAGTCCAGTGCTGGACAATTTATTTTCCTTCTCTTTTTAAATTTCTTTCTATTTACCTGCCTTTTTTTCAATATGAAAGTAAAGCATGTTTGATAAGCACTAATAAGAACAAGTATAGTATAAAGGTTCTAAATATAAAGAATTGGAGATCACAGAAGAGGGGTGGTCAACAACGGGGAGATGGCTCTTTACTTACGTGTCAAAATAAAGAAATTGAGACATAAACAAAACAAGACAAACTGAGCAGAATGATAGACATGGACAGAGCTTGTACAAGTTAGACAAACTGAAAGGCATGGAGGGCACTGGCCAGAGGCAGTGCTGGCTTGAATGCAGCATGCTGCTGTGGCTAGAGCTGGCATTAGGATCTCTACACCTTGACAAGGGACAAAGAGTGCTTGAATCTCTTTGCTTTAGAGTCAGAGAGTACTGAATTGAAATCACCTTAAGGCACAATTGTGCAAGCTTCTTAAACCAGTATGCATTGTTTTTTAAACAAAATCCAAAGTATTCAATTAAGGTTCAGGAACCAGATGTTGGGGTGAAAGCCTACTAGCTTAGAGAAGCAGAGAAAGCACTTAGCTGACCTTCCTTCTCATACAATGTCCAGAAGGAAAAACTGCCCTTACCCACACTGTCTTAAAAACCCTTCATACTGAATGCCCCGCCTTTCTACTTCCTGAGCATCTCTCTATCCATTTGCCGGATTTCCTCCCACTCTCTACAGTTTTTCCATATTTTCACTCCCTGCTGACTGGTTGCTTGCTCTACCTATTGACTTTATTTAATCCTGTCTACAGAAAGCTCTTTGGTTAAAGGTTCTAGGACTGAACCACACCACAGCTAGAAACAGGGCTTTCCTGTACACAGTCTCTAGGTTCACAGTGTGACCAAATATCCTGCAAAAGAATAACTTTAAGGTCCTTTTCTTAATTTCTGAGAATAGCGCCTCCTATCCCAAATCATCGTCATAAATACCATAACACACAATGTGGCACGGTGTGGTATTTATTACAGTGCTCAGCACACAGCAAAACAGCAACTGAATTAGCAATCATTTGTAGTAGGCACGAAAATCCTTGTGCTCATATCCAAGCACTAGGGAAAACCAGGTGTGCTACAAAAACAATAAAAAACAGCTTTCTCTTCAAAGAGAGAAGTGCATAACTTGTTTTTTGCCCAGAGAGCTGGGAGAAGCAGTGATTAGCAGTCTGGTAACCTTTGTGCTTTCGGTGTGACCGTGTCACACTGGATCCCCCAGACCTTCCTTTTGAGCCTGCCTTCTCAGAACTATAGAACCTGTCTTTCTAGGAGACGCCATTTGTACTTTACAATTTTGGTGTAGTCTTGTCCAAAGCTTTGTTGTGCATGTAGGATTGACTTAATTATAACCAGGATTTTTTTCCCCAATTGTGCTGTGCTTTATGCCTAGTATAAACCCCTCAGATTCAGGCTCTGGGGGTTCGAAGCAACACCAGTTACTGAGCTATGTCTAATTGAACTACCTTCTTGCCCCCTGCACACTGACAATCTACTGGCCTACACTAGCAATCATCCATAAATATTATTGGGGAAGGTGAGATGTTTCGTTAACTCATTTGGTGAATAGGTTAAATGAAGAACACGTAGATTTACTTTCCAGTTAAGAATTACAGTGCTTCTTCTAGATCACAGCTAGAACCAGCAAGCATAGACATATGCACATGAGTTCAGTGTCCACAAAGGACAGAAGAAAGCATCAGATCTCTGAACTGGAGATACAACTGTGGGCCACCCAACAAGGGTGCGTGTTCTTAACCGCTGAGCATCTCTCAGGCCCTTATTATAAGCATCCTGTCTAAACAGTGACTCACATACATTTAAGTCCCCACTAAAGCTAAGAAGGTTATGGTCTGCTAGGATTTATCACAAGAAGTAATTTATGATTCACCAGAAGAAAATTATAAGACATGGCTCTTTAACATGTGAGCAAATAGAAAAACAAAAACAAAAACGAATGAATGTCTCAACAGATGAATACACTCAGGTAGTAAAATTTAGAGGTTTAAGTGCTAAAACTCTCCCAAGTTAATAATGATAGAAAATTCTGTTCCATAATTAGAAATTGAAAATGTAGCCCATGGGTTTGGGAAAGGCTCAGAGTATAGAGCTGTGCATGCATGAAGACCCCAGTCCAGATCCCAAGAACACACATAAAAGCTAGGCATGGCAGTATGTGTCTGTAACCCTGAAACTGGTGGCTTAGAATATGTGGCTTTCAAAGCCTCCTCGGTTGGCCGGCTGGCCGGCTGGCCTAACCAGAAGATGAGCTCCAGACTTTCTCTAAAAAGATAAAGTGGAAAACCTCTGCCCCACCACACACCCATGCACACACAAAGAGAAAGAAAGCGATAATGGTCAAGATGTGCCTGTGTCTTTGTGAAGGGTCCTTGTGCCCAAACTCGGGGCCCACTGCACACCTAGGAAGTAATACACAATTGGCATAGACCTCCTGCCTGATTAATAGGGAGGTTTGAAAAGCATTTAATTAAAACCAAGAAAATAAATGGTATACTCTCCAGATACTTAGCCTATTTTATGCCCAAGTATGTCATATGATGATAAGAATAAACAAGAAATAAAATGGAAAATTTATTCTATATTTAGAGATCATAAGACTTTCAATCTTAGGAATCCAATAAAAACTACAAGTAAAACTAAAATTAGGACTATGACCTCAGGAATATCCATGAATTTCACACGTGTGTTTGCATGTGCATGTTAGCGTATATATGGTGTAATAATAGTGTAAATCATACTAACAAAGGTGAGGTGTCCACTAGGAAATGTAAAAGCAGTAATGTTAGATCATTTCATAATAGTAATCCTGGCTGCTAACAAACGTGTGAAAGATGGTGCCATCAGGGTGGTTCATCTGGCAGAACCATTTGTGCTCAAGCCTGAAGCCCTGAGTTCAATTCCTGAACCCCACAAGGTGGCAGGAGAGAACCAACTCCTAAAAGCTTATTTCTGACCTCTAGAAGTTTGTTGACACGTGTGCCTGCCTTCACACATGCATATGAAATAACAAAATAAGATGCTAATAAGGAGACAAGGGAAAATTTGCATGTGGTTCATGGGCAATCATACAGCTGGTAGGAAAACCAATGCAAAGGGTTCTCAAATTATCAAAGATATAATCACCACTACAATATACTAAATCTCAGAGAATTCATTTTTTTAAATATGGGAGACTATTTCTGAGAAAAAAAAATGTAACATCTTTTTTCTCAAAAATCAGTAACTTATAAGAAACATTGATTAAATTATGCTGGTATTAATATGTTCTCTATTACAAAACACAACATATAACATACCGAAGAAATAGAAGTTACAGGCTTTTAGGAAAGGTATTTATAATATGAAAAACCAGCACAGATTAGACTCCTACAGGAGTACAGAAAACAACAATATAAGGTAAACATGGGGAAGGTGGCATCACACAATGAAGAAGGGCCAGAGAGCACATGAAAAGGTCGTTATCCTACCAGGAGTACATGAAATGCAAATCCAGACAACAAAGGAGCAACATTCCACACCAGATTATTTGGCAGGCAGGCGTTAAGGAATCTGTCACTATCAGCTCTTGGTGAAGATGTGAGGAAGCTGAACCCCCAGCTCCTGCTGGTGGGAGCATCAGTAAATTGCTGGGAGGACGATTTTGCTGAAGGTGGCAAAATTTTAAATGTGCACACCCAATGACTCACAACTGTAGTTCAGAAAAGGCCTGTGTGTGTGCCAGGAGATTTGAATACTACTCTAGTACTGTCTACAAGAGAGAAAAATTGCAAACAAATTTTATGTCTTCAGCAGGGAATGGGAAAATAAATTGTGATATATTTATCCATCTAGTTTATTAGAAAAGAAAAATGAAAAATAAATTAGGTAAGGTACATCTCAAAATTATAATATTGAGTCTTAAAAAGAAAAAAAAATTAAATAAAAAATTTTATTTTGAGATTATAATATAATTGTATCATTTTCCCCTTCCCATTTCTTCCTCCAAAAACCTCTCATATATACCTCCTGGCTCTCTTAAATTCATGGCCTCTTTTTACATTAGTTGCTGTTACATGGATATGTTTTCATATGTGAATGTACATATATACTCCTAGCTTCAACCTGTTCAGTCTGTATAACGTTACTTCTATTTATGTTTCCAGCACTGACCATTTGATGTTGGACCACCAGTTGATGAGCTCTCCCCTGGGGAAGACTATTTCTCCCACTCTCAGCATTTCTTATTTGCCTGTAATTCTTTGTGTAGGACTCAGTCCTGTCCACACCATGCACTTCAGATGCCAACAGCCCTTGGTCTGGAACTGAACTGAATGTCCCCCCTCCTGAGGATTGGCTCTCGTGGCAGCGGAAGGCAACATGCAGAGTTCCAAAGGACGAAGCAGCCAACAGTGCTACCTAGCTATGACGCCTGCAAACCACACCGATGGACAGCACGGCATGACAGCCCTAGTGTGCACTAGTGGCACTCATAGCTTGGCTATAACCAGCAGTCCTCTCGTTGAACTTAAAAAGCTCTCCGTAAGAGGGAAAGCATGCCGGGTACTGGAGAGAACGTTATATAGCAACACAGCATAAAATGAGTATGCAAAACTATAAATTTTTAAAAATCCTTGTAACCGTACATGTTCCTATCGCTACAATTAATAATAAATATGTAATGTGAGGGCCTCAAACTGATGCTGCTGGTTGCTTCTGGATAAGGGAGGATAATAGGAGATGTAGGAGGAAAGGGCTTTATCATTTTTTGCAATGTTTGATCATTAAGTAAATAAATTATGATATAAATTAATCTTAGAATGTATAGTTACCAGAAGGATTCATATGAAAATCTAACTCTTCTACCAGAATTTAAATAGGAGAAAGAAAAATTTCTTTGAACTCTGGTTGCTTTTCTTCTTCTCTTTTCTCAGATTACAGAAGGTATTAATCATTGTTTCTTCCCTCATCCACCTGCTGTTCAAGAAAGAATAGGACTACAGAGACATATCAAATGCTAGCCAAGTTGCCGAGGACATGAAAATTTACCCTCATGGTAGTAGTTGCAGGGGATCACACATGTGCAGACTTGCATAAAATCATACAGAGAGAGACAGATAGACACAGAGACAGAGACAAACAGAAAAAGAGAGAAAGAAAGATTGTGCATTACCACATACTAACTTGTCAAATCTCTAGGGGTAGATTCCTCCAAGAGCAAAGACCAATCACCTATTCACCTTGCTGCATTAATCTGAGATTTTTGCATATCTCCTTGACCTTAAGCCATGAGCACTGTTGAAGAAAAAGAGAAGCTTCAAATAACCATACTGAGCTATCTTTAATAGTTTACTTAAATGTTCTCCAAAGTTTCAATTCAACAAATGTATAAAACTGTACCAAGAAATCCTCTAGGAATGCCAGATAACTCTCTTATTGCTCAAAACTATCTTATGTGGTCATTTATTCTAGCTTCATTTTATTGATAAGAAAATTACAACACAGAAGTTGAAGTACTTTATACAAGGGTTCTAATTGTTTTATCTGAAATTCAAAACTAGGTTTGAATGATCTCAATGCTCATCTCTTTCCATAGTAGGGGGATGTGGGAATACAGTTGCTGAATCAGCTTCCCCAAACCTCTCATTCAAAGATCCATCCCAGACAGTGCAGAGAATGAAAGATAAACAAGATGTGTCTGCTGTGGAAGATCTTGGGATCCAGCAGCAGGTTTACCTCATCAGAGATATAAGAACCAGTGGGAAGCTATAATTAAGTCATCCCACCAGTCATCCAGGCTGAATAAGCCTGCTGCCTTTCATCATTGCACATACATCTTCTATTCTAGGCCTTCGCAGTCCCAACCAGATTTCCACATCCCTTCTGTGTCTGGATGCCAAGAACTGATTATAGCCCTACAGTGAGAGAAAGACCCACGCTGTCCCACCCCAGCCAAGTGTCCTCATGTGTGGTGTAAGAGGATCCCCTTCTCTGTCCAGCCTGGAGGTCTCAGTGCAATTAATGCTGCAAGTTGTAAGAAGTCACACCTAAAGCCTCAGGGTTGACGGCCAAGCACCAATGTGTTTTGCAGACATGTTGAGGGATTTCTCTCCTTGTGTCTACAGGCAGTGTCTGTTGAGCTCATCTGAATCAGGAAATGGGATCTGTGGAAATAGAGAGAGACAGAATAGGCCATGTGTCCTCCCAACAGAGCTGGGGAAAAATAAGAAAAGAAAGAAAGCTCAATTCTGAGTTGAGGAATGGCACTTTTTATTCATGCCTGGACTACCACACTAAAATAAAAAAGCAATCCTACATCCCCAGGGGCTGTTACAGATTTATTACAGGGGAGCCTGCGGGACGTTAGCCACATGTTCTTGGGAGTACAAGAGGCACAGCAGAGAGGCACCTCCAGAGGCAGCTTTGTAAAATGCATCTTAGATTCCTCTGCAGCCCAGCCTGAGTGGTGAGTGAAGAGAAAGGCAGAGGACAGCGGAGTTCCACTGTGGATACTGGCACATACTGCAAGCAATCCTGGAGTTTGCTAGGTTGTCATTATATTTGTTTGCCAGGTCACATCTGAGGAACCAACATGAAGAATGGGTTCTGGGAGAGGATGTTCAGAGATGTTTTAGAGGTAAGGTCCTCAGGGACACTGTGGTCCATGCATCTTTAAACTTCCTGGCCCACTTAGAAACTTTTGGAAACACTGGATCTTGGGTCTCTTGAATAAAGGTAAATACAATTCTGAGACAATGATACATTTGTGTGGCATTCCCTTGGGCCATCGTCCCCATGATAGAAGTGGGGGCATTAAACATGAAGAGGAAGAGTGAGTGGGATTTAGCAAGGGTTATCAGAAATCAGAGAGCCTGATTCCCAATTCATAACTCTCTGGTTGAAGTCTCTATTCTTTATAAACTTCTAATGTATATTTCCCATATCCTCTTCCATTCCTATATTGAGGAATCACCCCATCAAACCACCCAGTCCTCAGATCAGACTCTGGGACATGATTGCCACTATACACCACTCTTGTCCAACCTCATCAGATTTTTCCAATTAATGTAGTTGACATATATTCCCTTTCTCTTTCTCATTGTCAGTTCCATAGTTCAGCTCCTACCACTGCTCTGATGAATCGTTGGAAGTAGGAACCTGATTAAATCACTGCCTTACATAAAGCCTTTACCAGCTTTCAAAACATATTTCTGACTTTAAAAGTGAATCACCTGTTGCTCTTCTCCAACTTCCACTTTACATATCCTGTGATGTAAAAACAATTCCACTGTATCTGTTGTTTTTTTCATTCTTCTGCACTCAAATATGCCCTATACCTTCATTCTAGAAAACTTCAACTCTGTATGACACATAAAAAAGCTTTCCCAATCCCAGATAACCATATTAAAGATTATTTTCTCTTACCTTGGGGGCATAGCTACCATTTCCCTGTTGAACATTATGTTTGAAATATTAAAATATTTAAAATATTTCACATTACCTGGATCTCTATGTTGAGGGACACCTTGTTCTACAACTAAGTTATAGTTAATTTTTTCACTTCAAGACTAAAACAGGATTTGTCACCCCAAGTACTGAACATGTTTGCTGAATCAAATCATGATTTTATGAAATGGGTTGGTGCAACCAGTTCCTCTAAGCAGATTGTTTGTTATAGAATTTTATTGAGAGACTAAATCCTTGGACACTTGAAATAGCTCAGTGCAAACTAGGTCTCCTGATTTCCTTACTAACCCAGTGTTTGGAAATGAGATCACAGGATCATGACCAACTTCTGTTGTTAGACAACTGATATGACTCTTAATTGCATAAAAAAATGTGTGCTGATTCATGATTTGTAAACACAGTGTGTAGAAGATACCATTATACTTGTTTGATACTGAAGAAGACCACTGGACAGAACACATCTAGCCTATAACTGACCAATGAGTAGAACAAATATAGAATTCAAATCAGATCGTGTCTTCAAAGAGCACACACCATTAGGTCGTTTCATGCCTCTGCAGTTAGCCATAGCTGAAAGCAGAGACAAGAGGATCATGAATGTTGAGCCAGGATCCCTCACCCCGTCCTTATGGGACCTGAAAGCCTCATTTTCTTTTGGGGCAGATATGAGGCAGATGAATCCAAATCCAAGCCAGCATGTTGCACAGATTACCTAGCCAACAAGCTCACATAACGTCCTGGAGGATTCACTTCAGGTAGAGGCACTTACTAATTAGAGCCCTAAGCCAAAGTCTATACTGAGGTCACTTAACTAACTACCATCCCTTGAATTTGCAAGAAGTCAGAGGTTATTATCAGCATCATCCTGTGAACTTCCTTCACTATTCACACTCACACACACACACACACACACACAAAACATACACACAAGCACACACACAAACTTACAGCTGAACATTATTTCCCAGAGAATATCCACACAATTACATTGATATAATGATGAGTTTTGTCTGTTTATTACTTTTAGGACTTTGTTGGGGGAAATTAACATGGTTTTCATATTTTCCATATGGAAAATTATAGTCCACCTATGCCTTGTGTGTGTGTGTGTGTGTATGTGTGTGTGTGTTGGTTTTTTGTCCTTAACATTAAGGACCGTGGAATAAAATAGGTATTTCATGCAAAGATAACACAGATTCAATGTAATCCTTCTGTGGGGTAATGATAACATATAGAAAAGGGACTGTTTGCCATGAACTTAGTGGCTGGCTCTTTGACCCCCCCCCCCCCCCCGAGGAGGGAACAGCCTTGCCAGGCCACAGAGAAGGACAATGCAGCCAGTCCTGATGAGACCTGATAAGCTAGGGTCAGGTGGAAGGGGAGGAGGACCTCCCCTATTAGTGGACTTGGAGAGAGACATGGGAGGAAATGAGGGAGGGAGGGCGGGATTGGGAGGGAATGAAGGAGGGGGCAACAGCTGGGATACAAAGTGAATAAAAAATAACAAATTTAATTAAAAGAAAAGAAAAGTCTAGAAATGTGTGCACATGTTAATTCTGCTCCTGTGGCTGTGCTGAGCCCTGTGTCAGCAAGCCATCCAACCAATTGCCTATTCTTTCAAGCAGAGTATTTGGGAATGGTCACAACCATTCTGTTGCATATCAACATCCCACAGTAGCAGAGCTGAGTCATTTGACAGAGACCATGTGGCCCACAAAGCCCAAACAATTCTTCTTAAGCAAGATCATCCAGAGTGTTCGCTGACTATTGCCATCAGATTAGACAAATGACTACAAGCTGCTACTGATCCAGACCTGAAGCACAGGCTACTGTTCCCAGTGCTGAATTTGAGGTCACAACGTCCTTGAGTTTCCAGGACCAGAGACTGACAAGATCAATTTGCTCAACCCCATCCAAAGCCAAGGGCAACTCCCCCTATATGTGTGTTGTCTGGGTACATTTGTATCTCAGCATCTGCCTATGGGTAATGTACAGTCTCCTTCTCCAGCCTGCTGCACACACATCAGCCCATGGAGACTCCAGATCACTTCCACAGAGGCACACACTCATGAGGCTCCTTCCCCATAATAGTGACTCCAGTAGATGTGGTGATAGGTTTCTAATTTCACATTTTGAAAGAGAGTAAAATCTTTTCCCAAAACATTTCTTCAAAAGTAATCAGAACTACCTCTAGTTCTTTCTTTCTCAGATGGATAAGAGTTAAAATTTTAGTTCTTTATATATTCTGGATATTAGCCCTCGGTCAGATATAGGATTGGTAAAGATCCTTTTCCAGTCTGTAGGCTGCCATTTTGTTCTGATGAAGAGTGTCCTTTGCTTTACAGAAGCTTTTCAGTTTCATTACGTCCCATTTATTGATTATGGATCTTAGAGATTGTGCTATTGGTGTTCTGTTCAGGAAGTTGTCTCCTGTGGCATTGAGGTCAGGTCCCTTTCCCACTGTTTCTTCTAACACGTTTGGTCTGTCTGGTTTTATGTTGATGGCTTTGATCCACGTGGACTTTAGTTTTGTGATAAATATGGATCTATTTGCATTTTTATGCATGTAGACATTAAGTTAGACCAGCACCATTTGCTGAAGATACTGTCTTTTTCCCATTGTATGGGCTTCTTTGTCAAAAATCAAGTATCCATAGGTGTGTAGGTTGGTTTCAGGGTTTTCTATTTTTTTCCATTGATCCACCATTCTGTTTCTTTGCCAGTACCATGCAGTTTTTATTACTATTGCCCTGTAGTACAGCTTGAGATCAGGGATGGAGATACCTCAAGACAATCTGTTGTTGTAAAGTATTGTTTTAACAATTCTAAGTTAAAAAGCAATAAATCAAGCAATCCAATTAAAGAATGGGATACAGAGATAAACAGAGAATTCTCAATAGAGAAATTTAGAATGGCAGAGAAACACTTAAAGAAATGCTCAAAGTCCTTAGTCATCAAGGAAATGCAAATCAAAACAACCCTGAGATTTCACCTTACACCCATCAGAATGTCTAAGATCAAAAACTCAAGTGACAACATATGCTGGAGGGGAACCCTCCTCCATTGCTAGTGGGAATGTAAACTGATACAACCACTTTGGAAATCAATCTGGCACTTTCTCAGAAAAATTAGGAATAGTGCTTCCTCAAGATCCAGCTACACCACTCCTAAGCATATATCCAAAAGATGCTCAAGTATATAACAAGGACATTTGCTCAATCATGTTTGTAGCAGTTTTATTTGTAATAGCCAGAAGCTGGAAAAAACCCAGATGTCCCTTACCTGAGGAATAGATACAGAAATTATGTACATTTACGAAATGGAATATTACTCAGCAATTAAAAACAAGGAAATAATGAAATTTGTAGGCAAATGGTGGGATCTAGAAAAGATCATCCTGAGTGAGGTATCACAGAAGCAGAAAGGCACACATGGTATATACTCACTTAGCAGTGGATATTAGAAATAAAATATAGGATAAACATACTAAAATCTGTACACCTAAAGAAGTTAAGCAAGAAGGAGGACCCTGAGTAAGATGATCAATCCTTGTTCTGAAAGATGAATGGAATGTCTATCACAAGAAAAAACAGGGGAGAAACATGGGGAGAAAACAGGGGATAGGTCAGGAGCCTACCACAGAGGGCCTCTGAAAGATTCTACCGCACAGGAGCTCATAGCCAAACTTTGGGCAAAGTGCAGGGAATCTTATGAAAGAAGGGGGGGATAGAAAGACCTGGAGGGAACAGGAACTCCACAAGGAGAGCACCGGAACATACACACACACACACACACACACACACACACAAAAAGAGGGGGAGTTAATATGACCTGGAGAGGACAGGAGTTCCACAAGAACCAAATATATCTGGGCACAGGGGTCTTTTATGAGATTATTTTTCCAACCAAAGACCATGGATGGATGCAACCTAGAGCCCCTGCTCAGATGTAGTCCTTGGTAGCTCAGTATCCAAGTGGGTACCCTCGTAAGGGGAACATGGACTGTTTCTGACAGGAACTCAATGGCAGGCTCTTTGACCTCCCCCCACACCGAACTCAGGGAAGAGCAGCCTTGCTAGGCCACAGAGGAGGACTTTGCAGCCAGTCCTGAAACACCTGCTAAACCGGTATCGGATGTAAGGGGAGGAGGTTCTCCCTTATCAGCAGACTTGGAAAGGGGCAGGGAGGAGATGAGGGTGGGAGGGTGGGAATGGGAGGGAAAGAGGAAGTGGGATACAGCAGGGATACAAAGTTAACAAACTGTAACTAATGTTAAAAAATAAAAATTAAAAAAAAAACACCTAAAATTGGAGTTCTTTAGAACAGAGTCTGCATATTAAGTATCCAGCAATGTATTGAACACATAGGATGTTCCAGAACAAAGAAGGGACCTCCTCTTCTGAGTTGACAAAATGGGAGGGTTTACCACTTTTGCAGACTATTGAAATACAGCACCTAAGAATAAAACATAGAGAAGGTTTTCAACCCAATCCTCATCTTCCAGGTCAAAGACAGATAACAAATGTAAAGAAATGCATTGCTGTGCTCTGATGGTCCTCTGAAGGTAGGCTCTTCTCTACCCACCACACTTTCTTCCACTGAGGAAAAGCCTGGAGGCATGCAATGAGTCCACAACAATAAGCACCTGGAGAGGCTCAGAAGATGTGAGGTTTGTGAAGGGGAAGGGAACCTTCCAGACACCAGGTCACTGCGCACCAAGTGGCAGGCATGCTGTGCTCAGAGCTGCCGGGCAGTCACTTCATTCATCACTCCTTTCTGAAAGCCACTTTCCAGACCTACAGTGGACTTCACTTCCTGACAGGTTGTATACGGTTTCCATCTCTAAGCTCAGAGTTCATTTTTCTCCCATTTATGGTTCTGCCTTATCCTTCTGTGAAGCACTAACCACATCCCCTGACTTTGCCTGATTCAACTGAGGGTGCAGGCACTGAGTGTACTCGTGCACTATGGGTGGTCCAGCAAGAGCTTTTCCTTCTGAACAGGACTCTGACAAAACTAAGGATGACTCTTTTTTGCTAGACCAAGTCTCTGTTCTGCAGGGTTGAGGTTTAGACATCCCTCGCCTCATTCACTACCCATTTGTCCTCTAAACTGAAAGATTTGGCAACCTCACCGTCACTGCCAGATGATACACAGCATATCCGTAAATTTGGGCACCTCTTACCCTGTAGGCTAGATCTGCTTTCAAACCAATAATTAAATCACTTTTTACTTACAATAGCCCTTTCAGCTTTGGAAATGTCTCCCAAGTACTTATTAATAAACCAGACCTGGCTTTAAATGTTGTCACTCTTTCTCCCAAACTTTGTTATTTATCCAAGCTGTACCTATGCCCCCTGAAGAACCTTCACCATCAGTTCTAACTTAGAAAGCTGACAGGAGCTTAGGGAATCCCAGCTCTTCAAGTTTGCCATCTGGAATGAACATGTTACCTTAGCCACATAAAGCCCTTCCTGCAAATCTCAAGAGACCACAGTAGCCACAGAAGAAGACTCATAGTTGGCCATTTTGCTGCCAGAAGAGAAAATGTGCATCAAATTTTAAACCCAGAAAGATGGAAATTCAAAGCCGCCACTAGAAAAAATAGGTACCTCTAAGCTTAAGTTCTTTTGTAAGTAAAATGGAGATGCTGTCTAACAGGGTCAGTATTGCAATGGTGGTTCAAGGGGAAGTAGCTAGTGTGTGACAGTTAACAGTGATCAGCAAAGGTCTCCTGTTGTTTTAACTTGCTGAGCCCTGTGAGTTAAGTGTAATTCCTAAACCATTCAGTAAGGATAGTAACTGAGACACAGAGAGGGTTACAGGGCAAGCAACTAGTTAGGAACTTAGGACTGGAATCCAGAGCTCGATCTCTGAGTCATCATGCTGTCATTCCTGTTGCTAATGGCTCTCCATGGATGACAGCTATCAGTAATGGAATGGTAAAAACAGTGAGGATGGTTCAGAAATATTCAAAATCCACTCCATAGGTTTGCCCAAGCAGTCAGGACCTGGCAGTTTGGCCTTTTTCATTTCTGAGGCAGAAATATTGGCATCTTTAATTCACTCATTAGTCTTTTGAGCAGTAGTTATCCCTGCCAGATTCTGCATGAATCTATAAAAACAAGATGGCTAAAAGGTAAATCTTGAGAGGGACTATTCCACCATGTGTTTGGTGATGGCAGAATGGTCACTTAAGAATGACCCAGTAGAGGTTACAGGCTAAAAGCTTCTGGGTTGGGTGAAGACAGGCAGGGGCTAAAACTGCACTTTAATGATGAGTAAAATGTGGAAAGACAAAGATCAGCATTATGTGCTTTACATAAAACTCTAGCACTAGCCACCTTTCAGACTATGGAGGTGCTAGCCTCCATAGGGAGTCTGAGAAATTACAAAGATTATAAAATGGATCCCCAGGTGTCCACACTTACTGCTCTAATGCATCCTGTACAAGAGCCAGCTGTCTTCTATTGAGAGAAAGATATTCACCCTGAACTTGTAAAGAGCAATTTATAAAATGTGCAACCCCCAAATAATAAAATAAAGCCTCCTCCTTGAGGCTGATGGTTGAACAACAACAACAAAAAAGAATGACCCAGCAGGAAAGTGGGAAAATGTGTTTTTCTGAGAAAGCAGGCTTCTAGGCTAAAGGCATGTGTGTCTGTGTGTGTGTGTCTGTGTGTGTGTGTCTGTCCCAGAACTTGGTGTCTGGTGCATTCCTCTGTTGTTTTATGGCTTCAGACTTAAGACAAGATATGATTAAATGAGGGGCGAGCAAACTTCAGGACTCTTCCTGTCTCTAACTTCCCAGCACTGGGATTACAGGTGTGAGATGTCATGCTGGGGTCTGCACTCAGTTCACTATTTTTCTGCAGCAAAGATTTCAACTTCTAAGCCATCTCCAGCCCCCGGAAGCTAAATTTTAATGACTAAATGGTTTGTATGGGAGGTGGGGGTAAGGAGGATCTAGACTTGGGAAGACCTATCCGTGAAGTAGGAACATTATAAAGGTTTGAAGTATCACCTAAAATGATGAGAATATAGGTAATAGTGGACCTTATTGTGCCTTAGCAGGAACATTCTGATAATAGACATCCACGACAAGATCTGTGTCAGCACTTTTGTGGTTTGCAAGAGCACTTGGTGTCTAAACAGTAAAGCTTAGTGTCACACGCCTTCTGGATGCAGGTTGTACAAACATGGGAAGACTGTGCCTCTCTGGTCCTGAGTCGCTGTCCACCTTCCCTTTGACCTGCAGAGGAATATTCATTAAGCAATCCATAGCTAAGCTTTGTGTGATCCCTGCTTTTCCAGGCAGCACGTCCATTCCACCATGTACAAGGTCCCCAGGATGCCTATGGCAGCAGAAAGTAAGAGCTATATGTGGGGACAATGGAAATATAAATCTCTGAAGGTTTCATTTCTCTGCTCAGGGTATTATTACAAATGAAATCCACACAGCTTGTCACCACACATTCAACTATTTTTAAGCTTCCTGAAACTGGATTCAATATGGGCCTATGGGGACTTTAAGTGGCAACGGGAAGGTGGGACATGCTGTTGGCTTTGGGTAGACTGGATCTTCTGGGAATCCTGATATTTGGTTTGGCCAGAGAACATTTCTGGTGGAGAGTGGAGGTGAAGGGAAAGTAGTCATCCCCCTTGTCTGTGCCTGACTTTTCCATAACTGTCGTGATCCCTACTCCTTTCCTTTCCAAAGCTTTGGAACTGACAAGAGAAAAGAAAGTGGGATTCCACCTCCTTCAGTCCCTCTGTGGCAAAGAGCAAGAAGCACATAAAGGGGCCAGAACTGGCTTTATTCCCATGTTAGCGCTGGATCATGACTCAGCTAGACAGACTCATCTCTTTGCTCTCACACTGACCAAAGCCTCAGCCAGATGGGATTGTGGGCGGGTTGCTGCAAGTCCAGAAAGGACAAGTCTGTGTGGGTGACATTCTCAAGAGTTTCCAACAGTGGTGTCTCTCAGCTTCTGAAGTCCCAGGATCAATCCAAACACAAGGGTCATTTGAAATTGACGCACATTTTTCTGGGAACTAAAGATGACTTTGCTACTTTTTCATTTAAATGTTGGCAAAGGGTGACTGTTCAAAGCAAGGTGCAAATTACCTCATCACATACCACAGGGGTCATCCTGCTGCCTGGTGCAAAGGCTCCCGTATTAATTATCATAGATTGTATGTGCATCTGACAAGAGCTGACAAAGGGCTGTCACTCACCCCTCCGTATTACCTGGAGAATCTGACAATTGTGAGTTATACATGAAACATGTTATAGATGGACCAACAAGGCGAATACTTCAATGTCAGAAAAAATAAGAACTGTCCTTCTGAATCCTAAACAAGGTAATATAAATGTGTATGTTGCTTAGCAAACTGAAAATGTTAAAAATTATGTTAAGAAACAAAAAATAACTATTATGACTAAGAATTCTCTGAAGCTCAGAGGATTTGTGGAATAGATGATCTCAGGAAAGAAATCTGTAACAGCAAAGCCAGGGTTTCAAGCTAAGTATGGCATAAAAGCCTGTGTTTTCCATTGTTATTCTGTTCTTCACACTTTCATTTTTCGTTACACTCATAGGAAATATTGGGTGCCCACCTGACATAATGTTGAGGCCTGCGAGGATAATACTCCTTTTGTTTTTCACTCAGGGCTTTCAGGCTCTCAGGGCCCCCTTATCGTCATGGCTTCTAGTGTTTTTCTAACTTACTCTGGTCTCTCCTATTGTCTTGCTAGTCAAATCTACCGAAGGCCCAAAAAAGAGCTTTTCACGCATGCAACAATTTAAAATTAAGGGTCCAATATTGCTGTCCTAAAAGATCATGAGTCATTATTCTTAAGGAATATTTCACAGCCTAACTCTGCCCACAACAGTTCCCTATGACCTCTCCATTTTCTTTCATTATATTTTCATTTCCAGGATTCTGATTAACTGGATTCAGTACTTTGAAATTTTGCCTAGACAAATAAAATTATATAATCTTATTAACTACTTTAAAATCCTTTGTTACATTCTCCCCTTCCTCCAACTTCCCATCTATACGCAAAGTTAAAACTGTACCGTATTTTAAAATACAAGCAAACATTTCAGAGCTTTCCTATCAAGTCCCTGGTCACACTCAACTAGGCAGAAGCAAAGGAAGTGGGTAAGAATGGAGCAATGGGACGGGCTCTTCCCTTAACTTATAGGAATAAGACATCTGCTCAAGACCTGGAAGGTGTGTGCAAGAAAGGGACAAGATGCTAAATGGTCCCATATTGTCATTAGCTGCCACAACTAACCACAAATTATGGTGGGTTAGATTTTGCTTTTGTTCAGTTTTTAGTCTCAACAGGTATTTCTACATTTATAAATTCAAAGAAGCAATTCACCAAAGGAATATGATAGTACTTTTATATCTCTATAATGTAAAAATTATAAATCCCAGTATAATTTGAAAAACACATATCTTGAGCATTTCATTTCCACGGATAGAAGTCTATTTCCTGCAATGGTTCACCACTCATTTCTATCATGGTCTATTCTTCTCTGAGGCTCTGACACGGAGCAGGGAGCTCTCTTTGAATATTTTTCCCAGGGGGGTGATTCAAGAATCTGTATCCTTTCTGTCTCTCCCCACCATCTGTAATTCTGCCTATTAAGTTTCAGAAATAAAAGATAGAGTTGAATAATACTGACAGACACATCAGATACTTAACTACCTCCCTTGGAAATGATTATAAGACCTGTATTCACCAACCATTGTCAAAATGACAACATATTCAAGGATGCTGGGAAATATCAAGACATCCTTAATCTTAATCAGCAATAGCAGCCTTGGCATGACAAATTGCTCGTGGAGGGAATCTGCTATCCCCAATAAGAGATTTAACTAAACCAAGTCTTTATTGTTATCAATACAAATAACTATCAGACATTCTGGATTTATAAACTTCTTAAATCTTCAATTATCCCATATAAATCTGTGGGCCAATTTTAACATATAGCACATCTGCTTGTTTCTAGACCAACCCCTTCCTCCCAGCATTTATTTAAAATATAAACGATATTAGAATAAGTGTTGATGTTTCCCCATCTCTTCCAAATTCTGAGGATAACTTTTATTTTCTTTATTATTTGTTCCTTATCTAAATAGAGCTGGACATTCCTACACCAAATTAGACTACAACAAATCTTTGTCTCAGAATTCCACTTAACAAAGTTAAAAACGGATTCCTCAAGCTGCCTCTTTGCAAATAAAACTTCTTCCTCATCATTTTCTTTCTGCTTTGGCAGACAAACAGGACTTACGTCATACTCTTGCTGTCTGGGTCTCCTTGGAGGTGGATCTAAGAATGAGGAGGTTTGAATGGATCCCCGCTGAATTCTATAGTGTTCTTCCTGTGGTAGCTGTTCGCCCCCATGAAATTCTAAGTGAGTCCAATGTGGGCTGTGGATGACAGGAAGTTAAAGATTCCAAGTCTGTCCCCAGTGAAGAGTGGATGTATTGTTCTGCTATCATTATGTCCACACATAGGAGAAATTCCCAAAATCTTAAAACTATTGTCCAGTTTTAAGTGTACATGGAGATCTAAGAAGAAGTAGAAACAGGAACTTAGAAGAAAAAGAGAGAGAAGTCTTATTCGATTGAGTTTTCCGTCTACAAATTTTGAATTTTCCAAGATGACATACTTAGTATCTCTTTCTCATAACTGAAATTCTCATTGATTTTTCTGAAATAAGCCCTGACCTCAACTCAATGGTAAAATTAGAGTGAGGAGCATTTGCCATGAAACCATATCCTCTATGGACAAACGCTTAGATCTTGAGCAAAGCAGTTCACTCACTGCGATTGTCTCATATATACCAAATACTACATGAATGTTCAGGTCCATTCCAATGAGAGGTCATATCTGGTTTATCTCCATGTCCCAGTACTCGATGCCAGGTCAGATATTTAGTGTCTGCTACTGCTTGCATATGTTCTGTGCCATATTAAAGCTATGCTAACGTGCTATTGCTGGGCTGATGTTGCGAGATGAAGGCCTTAAATGGTGAGTAGGGGTGCCAACAGTCTCCTGGAGGGATGCATGTTCCTAAGAATGCAGTTACACGGTGCACCCGCCCTACTACATTTACTCCCTTCTCCCTGTGACCATTTGTCCTACTACTGTCCTGTATAAAAAAAGCCTTGCAAAAAATGACTGGTTAATTTTTGACTTCTAGTCCTTAAAAGAATAAGTAAAATAAAAATAAACTCCTTTTCTTTGCAATGTACCCAATCTTAAACAGTATATGTAACAATAGACAGTAGGCTTGAACAGTATTATTATCATTGTCTAATGATTAATGAATGAGATCTGTGAATTTCTCTTTTTAAGTCTTACAGTGGAGGAAATTATCTCATCTCATTACAGTTCTAATGCAGGAATTTATTCAGGCTCCCGGTGCTGTTTGCAAATGACTTATCTCTTCCAGCATTGTTGAATCTGAAGAATAGTAACTACAGATAATTCAGAAGATTTGTACAATCAAACCTAAAGGAAAAAATATGCAATTCCTTTAGCAACAGGATATAACAACATATCTCATGCCAATTTTGTTACAGAACCTGAAATTAGATCCCTTTGTGTTTCTAATCGCAAAGCAATTTTTCTACTCTTGAAATCATGTGACCTTAAAATATATAGAGGTTGTTTTTTGTTTTGTTTTGTTTTGTTTTTGATTCCTCTAACTTAATTATAAATGTTCATGAAGACTTGGCTGACTTTAGGAGATTTGAAAAATAGTGACTAAACAGAGGTGAGCCTTATAGATGGCTAAATCTAACAACATTCTTTTCTGCGGAAACAAGGATTCACACCTACTTTGATAAAATATGAAGAGGGGTGGATGGTGAAAGGACAGACAGAAAGATGCTCTTAGATTAAAGTCTATGCATTTTAATTGAATTTTTTCACAATGATGAATAAAAATCTAATTTTGTTCTTCTACATGTACACATCACGCTTTCCCAGCACCATTTGTTGAAAAGACTGTCTTCTCTCCATTGAGTGTGATTAATTATTTAAAAAGTTCTTTTGCCACTTTTTCTTCTAACAGGTTTGTTGTGTGTGGTTTTATGTTGAAGTCTTTGATAGACTTAGACTTCAATTTTGTGCAGGGTTATCAGTATAGATCTATTTTTCTACATGTTGACACCCAGTTAGGCCAGCACCATTTGTTGAAGATGTTCTTTTTTCCATTATATGGTTTCAGCATCTTTGTCAAAAATCAGGTGTCCATAGGTGTGTGGGTTTATTTCTGAGTCTTCTATTCGATTCCATTGATCCATCATTCTGTTTCTATGCCAGAACCATGGAGTTATTATTACTGTTATTCTATAGTACAGCTTGAGATCAGGGATGGAGATACCTCCAGAAGATCTTTTTATTGTAGAAGGTTGTTTTAGCTGTTCTGGGATTCTTTTTATTCCATACAAATGGTGATAACAAGAAAAGATCATCCTTAGTGAGGTATACCAGAAGCAGAAAGGCACACATGGTGTATACTCACTTATAAGTGGATATTAGAAATATAATATAGGATAATCATACTAAAATCTAAAGAAGCTAAGAAAGAAGGAGGACCCTGAGTATCATGCTCAATCCTCATTCAGAAAGGCAAATGGGATGGACATGGGAAGAGGGAGAAAACAGGGGATAGGACAGGAGCCTACCACAGAGGGTCTCTGAAAGACTCTACCCAGCAGAGTATTCAAACAGATGCTGAGACTCATAAACAAACTGTGAGCAGAGTTCAGGGAATCTTATGAAAGAAGGGGAAGATAGAAAGACATGGAGGGGAAAGGAACTCCACAAGAAAAGCAACAGAACCAAAATATCTGGGCAAAGCAGTCTTTTATGAGACTGATACTCCAACCAAGGACCATGCCTGGAGATAACCTAGAACCCCTGCACAGATGTAGCCCATAGCAGCTCAGTGGCCAAGTGGGTGTCCTAGTAAGGGGAACAGGGGCTGTCTCTGGCATGAACTCACTGGCTAGCTCTTTGATCACCTCCCCCTCAGGGGAGTGCAATCTTACCAGGCCACAGAGGAAGACAATGCAGCCAATTCTGATGAGACCTGATAGGCTAGGGTCAGATGAAAAGGAGAAGGACCTCCCTTATCAATGGACTGGGGGAGGGACAGGGGAGAAGAAGAGGGAGGAAGGGTGAGATTGGGAGGGAATAAGGGAGGGGGCTACAGCTGGGATACGAAGTGAATAAATTGTAATAAATTTTAAAAAAATAAAAAATTCTGGGAAAAAGTTCTTTGAACTGCTTAGAAGAAAGCATACCCCATATCTATTGGATGGAGCACTTTGTAGATACCTATTAAATCCAGTTTATCTATAATGTCACTTATATATGCAGTTCCTCTATTGACTTTTGTGTTGACTTATTTAAAGGTAATATATTAAAGCCACCTGCTCTTACTGCATCAAAATCTATGGACTTTGTACTTTTAGCATTTGTTTTATGAAATTGGAAACCCCAAAGTTTTATATGCATATATGAATAATAGTTATAAAATTTTTAAAATTCTATTTTAGTTATCAATTATAAATGAATAATTCCCTTCATGAATATGCAATTTCTTCCTCATCTCTTCTAGTTAGTTTTTATTTTCAGTCTACTTTATCAGATATCAAAATAGCTATAACATTTTGATTTGCATTTCCATTTACTCAAAAAGTTAATTTCTATTCTTAAGCTCTAAACTTGTGAAGGTCTTTGTCAGTGAGGGGTGTTTCTTTGAAACAAAGAATCAGATTTGTTTTTCAAAGTAGCCAGCTGGTCTTCATCATTTTTAATTAATTAATTAATTAATTCATTCATTCATTCATTCATTTATTCATTCATTCATTCACTCATTTTACATCCTAATTGTAGCCCCTTCCCTTGTATCCTCTCAGTCCTACTTACCCTTTCTCCCTCTTCCTCCATCCCTTCTCCCCTGTTCCTCAGAAAAGGGGGAGACCTCCCTACCAACTCACCTCAGCTCATTAAGTCACATAAGAACCGAGAGCATCCTCTTCCTCTGTGATCTGGTGAGGAAACCCCACTAGGGAGAAGTGGTCAAAGAGCAGGCAATAGAGTCCATGTGGAAAACAGCCCCCTTACTTGGGAACCCACATGGAGCCCTAGATTCTCATCCTAGTCAGCACCTTTTAATTGGTGAATTGATAACATTCACATTTAAGATTATGACTCAGAGTAGTTTGCTGATTTTTATGGGTTTGTGATTGTTGTTCTGATTTGTTAGATTATTATTTGTGCTTTTCTTTCTTTCCTATTGTTTTATTTACTGCATTAAGCATGATTGACCTCATCCTACATATCCTTTTTTTATCTATTTCTCTCATGAAATGCATTTTCCCTTATTCTATCATAAAAAAGATTATTTTTTCCTCTGTGTTTAGCACTCTGTTTTGTGTTTTCTGTAGTGTTGGCTTGATTGTTATGAATTGATTTTATTCATATAAATGTTATTTTTCCAGCAAATTTGAAGAGTAATGCTGCTGGGTATAGCACTCTTACTTTCAGGGTTTGAGATATATTACCCTCTGAATTTCTGACTTTTAATAATGCTGACAAGGCTGAGTGGTAGTCTTGCATGCTTTTAATCCCAGCACTTGGGAGGCAGAGGCAGGCTCATTTCTGTAAATTTGAAGCCAATCTGGTTTATAGACTGAGTTCTAGTACAGCCAGAAATACACAGAGAAACCCTGCCTTGAAAAACAAACAAACAAAGAAAAAGATTGCTTTTGAGATGTGCATTGGTAAATAATAAGGAATGGGTATATAGGAAAATTTCTATCTAAAACAGATGTAGATATATTGTATTTATGTAATATGTAAAGTGGAGAAAATGGAGTAGAAGGCGGCATAGTATCAGTCAGTCATTCTTTTCTTTCTAATAGAGAAGAATGTGGTTTCTCAAACTAGTTAAGTCAGTGTGGCCTTCCTGTCAGGAGGCCCTTCCTGCTGAGAGGAGTTTGTGTGAGACCCACATTTTACATCAGTTCCTGAGTCTGACCTCCTACTTTTAGCTACACTTTTGTCTCAACTACACTGGAGAGTTTTAAGTTCTATGTAGAGCTTTGTGTGGTCCAGGTTCTAAGATTTAGGATACCCACCCTTATGCCTTTCCTTACCTTTGTCAATGGAGAGTCTCTTACCAGGATGATATCATCTAGTTTTTGTTCATTTGTTTCTGTTGCTCTCAGCTAATATGCCACACTCTCCCTGTCTACCTCATTCTTTTCAAAAAGTACAGACTCCCCACATACATCCTGGAGATCTGAGGAATTAAATCTCAGTTTGAGACTACACTGCCCAATTTCCACCATACTCTCATGGTCTTAATGGATGATACTGCTCTGTCTGTCCCTCTGCTCACAGTGCAGCCATCCTTTGATCATGTTTCCATGGTGCTCTTAATTTCCTAGTTTCAGAAAGGGACTTAGTCTGGACTTAGTCATTGAAATTGTTTCTTAGAGTAGTGTGGCATTTCATTTACTAACAAAATCAAAGATCAACAAGTGGTAAGTGGGTATTGTTTAGTCTTGTAGTATAATCACAAAGAATCATGTGAACTAAACACAGGTTGGAACTCTAAATGTAAGCCTGAACAGAGATAAACTATTGAGAAATTCTATCAGACTACAAAAAAGTTATTGTCGGACTCTGCCAACAGAACCCTGGTGGCCTTGAAATAGTTTAAGAAAATGACAGAGCCTCTAAAATCAATTCCATGATTCAGTTAGATATTTCTCTTTACTTCCAAATGAGTTTGTCCCACTCTATGGAGAGGATGAAAGCTTTAAGGGACAACCATCATGAAAAAACTCATAAGCCATCCACCCAGTTTCATTTTATCACTTCCCAATGTGGAGGCATACATAAAATGCTGTGAGAGGAAGGGCACAGAGGGGGAAAAAATAAGAAAATCGAGAGCTCTAGTTAGGAACTAACACAAAAAGAGAGGAGTGGTAAGATGTTAACAAGAGCTCCATTTCTCACCTCATCATTAAAATATCCTATCTTTGATTTCATAACAGGATAACCCTGGCTTTAATTGAAAATGAAAACCAGATGTTGCCTCCAGAGGGTTAGGAGAGCAGAGGAGTGAAGCACTATTTTTAATTACATAAGTGAATAGCAATAATGATGCTGAAATGAAAAGGGCAAACAGTAGATGGTACAGATTAAGAATGCACTTACATGAACTGTAGACAAGGGAAACTTCTTTCATAGTACAGAAGGAAGAACAGTAGTCAGCTGAGGCCAAGATAGGATGGAAGAAGGCATCAATCCCTTGGAGCTGGAGTTAACAGGTGGTTGTGAGCTGCTGAACTCGGAAGCTGGGTACTAAATTCTGTTATAGCAACCCCAATCACAAATTATAGCAAAGAATTACAAACTCAAAAGCTGTGTGAGGTCAAGCCAGTTAAGAACCCCAGCCTGGAGTAGTAAGGGCCTCCTGAAGGTCCACCCCTTGCTGAGGAGCTTTTGGCAGCTGAATGTGTTGAGGTCAGAGAGTTACTTTTCTCTACAAATGTGTCCATTGGTAGGACCATATCCATGCCTTTATAGAGAGCACTAATTAGAAGCAGTGCATTAAAAAACAAATAAATTATAAAGCAAGGACATGATATTGGACGGAGACGGTGTTGGAGGTGCTGTTGAGAACTGAACTGGAGTGGGGGAAGCGAGGAGTGCATACAATTAATGTACGTTGTACAGATGTATGAGACTATCAAAGGCTAAAAATAATTTTAGATGAATAAACCCCAGGAGTTTTTTATACAATTTGTGGTGTGGGAATCTGTTCTCATTTTTTTCTTGTGTAAATCACAGAAAAAAATGGAATTACAGAGTAAACATTTTTGTTTAAAATTTCTCTTATGTGTTTTCTTTGCTTATTTTACTTATTCCAGGTTCGATTAATTATCTTCTTATTTGCAATAGTACCACTTGTTTGAAGTTTTCTGCAGAAAAGAAAAGATGAAAACCAAATGTCTAGAATTTAACCCACATTAGACATTCTCAGCAAACTGTGTGTAGTCATTTAAAAGTGGGATGATAATCTTTCATTGTAGAGGATTGTTTTAGCAATTCTGGGTTTCTTGTTATTCCATATGATGTTGAGAATTTTTCTCTCAAGGTCTGTAAAGAATTGTGTTGGTATTTTGATGGGAATTGCATTGAATCTATAGATTGCTTTTGGTAAGATGGCCATTTTTACTATGTTAATCCTGTCAAGCCATGAGCATGGTAGATCTTTTCATCTTCTGATATCTTTTTCTAATTCTTTCTTCAGAGACAGAAAATTTTTTTCATATAAGTCTTTGACTTGCTTGGTTAGGGTCACACCAAGGTACTTTATGTCATTTGTGGCTATTGTGAAGGGTGTTATTTCCCTAATTTCTTGTTCAGCCCTTTTGTCTTTTGTATACAGGAGAGCTATATACTCACTCATAAATGGATATGAAGCACATAATATAGGATAAACATACTAAAATCTGTACACCTAAGGAAGCTAAGCAAGAAGGAGGACTCTGGCTAAGATGCTCAATCCCCATTCAGAAAGGCAAAGGGGATGGACATCAGAAAAGGAAGAAAACAGGGAACAGGACAGGAACCTGCCACAGAGGGCCTCTGAAAGGCTCTACCCTGCAGGGTATCAAGGCAGATGCTGAGACTCATAGCCAAACTTTGGGCAAAGTGCAGGGAATCTTATGAAAGAAGGGGGAGATAGTAAGACTTGGACAGGACAGGAGCCCCACAAGGAGAGCAACAGAACAAAAAATATGGGCACAGGAATCTTTTATGAGACTGATACCTCAACCAAGGACCATGCATGGAGATAACCTAGAACCATGTACAGATGTAGCCTATGGCAGTTCAGTGTCCAAGTGGGTTCCATAGTAATGGAAATAGGGACTGTCTCTGACATGAACTCAGTGGCTGCCTCTTTGATCACCTCCTCCTGAGGGGGAAGGCAGGGAAACAGCCTTACTAGGCCACAGAGGAAGACAATGCAGCCATCCTGATGAGACCTGATAGACTAGGATCAGATAGAAGGGAAGGAGGACCTCCCCTATCAGTGGACTTGGGGAGGGGCATGGGTGGAAATGTTGGAGGGAGGCAGGGATTGGGAGAGAAGGAGGTAGGAACTACAGTGGGGATACAAAGTGAATAAACTGTAATTAATAAAAATTAAAATTAAAAATACAAAAATAAAATAAATTAAAAAGTGGGATGATAAAAATAGAAAGCTCAGATAAAACAAACATTATACTTAAGAGATTCTTCACCAAAATACATTTTCTGTACAGATTTGAAATGATAGAAAGATCATGTTGTCCTTTTAAATATTATACAAATATAACTACCTCCCCACATCTATATATTCAAACAGAAATATAAACATCTATGTATGCATAATTTATATACATATACCTACACAAATTTATGCAATAACACACACACATATTCATTCACTACAGTACATGTTACTAAACTGTAGAATCAGATCCACCAGGGCCTTCCCCTTAAAACCACTCAATAACATTCTGCTATCCAAGAGAATAAGAATAATTAAGAAAATTTTAAAAAGACCTCCCCGAAGAAAATGTTTGAAGATTACTAAGCTGGACAAAAAACCATAAGGTTTACAACTCAGAGCCAACCCTTCCTACATTAATTCCTGGAGAACATATGTGAGGAATTCAATGTCACTCTTTTAGTCTCTGCTTGTGTCTTGTCTTCATAAACTCCACTCTTTTCAGTGGCAGTGAGGTCCAGATTCAGTGAGCTGCAATTCTTGGTAGTGAACACTGCCCTCCCACTACAGTCCTTTATACAGCAAGCCCAGCAAGTTACTGCTGAAAAGTTTTGAGTTCTTGTGCCCAGGGGACTCCTAGCATCACTGTCAACCTTCCACAAGCTAAATGCTCCTTAAGACTACCTACAAATAAGTGCTAGAAATACAGAAAATGTCTAGGAAGATACTTCCTATAAACACACAGTCTATCAACTTTCACAGAATTTAACTAAGAACAACTATATTTTTTAATGAGAAACAGATGGTTTCCTGATCAATCACCCTTGCTTACCTTTCCAGACACATCTCTGGTCACACAATAACCATTCTGTCTTTGGTCAGTATAAACATCATGTATTTTACAAAATATTGCACACATGTCTTAATGTGCTTCCTGTGTCTTCACAAATGTGCCCACTACTCAGTATTTACTTAGCCCACACTCATTTCCTTATTACCTCCTTCCCTAATTCCCCTAACACATTACCTTCTCTTGGAAGTAATGTTCTTCCATATTCCTCCAAATAGGTTTTAACTTGTTCTTCCATGTTCTTCCATTTCCCTCCTCTGTCTTTCCTTGGAAAGTATCCACAATATAATTTAGAATAGTAGATTCTTCTTCATAGAATTTGAATGATAACCATTCGTTTCCTTCTCTGTCTCCCTTACAAAAACCTATGCACAAAACATCTCATTGATAAATGAGTACAAAGGTTCTTGCTTAGGACTTGCCTAGGAGTTGGTACTCAAAATATGATTGTCAAATGAAACTCTCTGAAGAAAAAAACAAAACTTAGAATTCTAATCATTCCGAACAAAATAACTCCTCTAAGAGTGAAAATAGATGAATCTTCCTCAGATGGTTACATGAGTTATGATCAGCTTTACTTCTGCAAAAATAGGCATGTTTTGTTTGTGTGTTTTTATAAGACTTTTGTGGTTTGCTTCAAATCTCCCTTTTCCTCTCCTGAGAACCTCCAGCCTCAACACTTCCAGTGCAAGTTTTACCCAAAGTAGAATCCCCTAAGTGTCCAGAATGCATTGTAATCTTATTTTATTCTTATCTATTCAACTATCCCCCACTAAGCCCAATACTTTCCCCTAAGCAAAACTTTCAACATTATCAGCTTCTTTTGGTTTTCATATCTCAGTTTATATAATCTTTCTATTGGAAGAAAAGTCTCACCTAATTCTACAAATCAGTTATATGCACCTTTCCACAGGACCCTGACCTGAACTGCTAGGTGTGGAGTGGGGATACTGGTATGAGTCATAAAGAAGACAGATAGCTGATAACTTATGCCAAGCAAGTTTATTAAGATGTAGACCATCTCCTACAATATTTGCTGGACCAAGATCAACAAAGGGTTAAATCAGACAATGTTGGCAAAGAGAACACAGGATACCTCAGATACTTGGAAGTGATCACCACAGCCCTTTAGGAAAGAAAGCTGGATGCCCAGGAAAAGAGACCTTGACTCCTTTGGGCCCAGACAAGACCTTGCTAAGTCTGCATGTGGGCAAGAGCACAGAACTAACATTCCCATTATCCCTTCAACAGGGGCTCCTCGAAAGCCTGAAATCAATTTGACTCCCAACAGGACCTACATTTACTTTTTTTAGAATGACTTTTTGCCACACTCTGATTATAAGTGTACATTCATTTGTTGAATATGTCTGTTGAATTTTGGTAACTCCAGAATCTTACATAGTTTCAGAACATTAAGTGATCAAATAAGAAGAAGAAAAAGAAAGATTAGCAGGGCATATGTGAATGATGCTGCTTGGGCATTTCAAAATAATATGATTCTCTACCTAAGCAATGCTATCACAAGAGGTGACACATTGATTTGTTAAGTATTAGGTTAATTCAAAATATAAATTATTTAAAATGTGCATTAGAGAATTGTTCTTGAAGTAGGTTTTGAGTCCTACCTTAATCTTACATTAGAGCTTAAGCTGCATTATGAATATGCAGGATACTTGAAAAGCTTGTAAATGATCAGCTTGATAGGCCTGAGAAACTCACATAGGAGAGGGTTGACTCAATCAGCCAAGTGGAGCCTCTTTGGAAGTCACCTCATGCTCACTGGTGGCAGGGCCCTGAGCCAGCACAAGCTGCCTAAGCAGCAGCCAGCTGAATGGGGTTTATTAAGAGAGGCGCCAGGGAGGCTGATGAAAACCTAAAGAGATTGTTCGGGTCTGGTGGCCCAGTAAGTGACCAGCCAGGGACACTGCATTCATCCAAGCCACATGCTTGAGAGCAGTCCTCTGCAGCAGCATGGGAGATGGCTGCACCTAGGCACAGAGAATCTGCCAACTGCAGAAGACACACACGGGAGCTTAAAATGGTCTTTGTCTTAGCACCTTTGTCTGCTCTCCTCATTTCCTTCATTCTTCAATTTATTTCACGACCTAGTGAATCAACTGTCTGAAAATCAGAATTTTATAAGTAAAGGAAAAGAATGAACACACTCACGTAGTTTACCTAGGAAATTTTAAAGGTTCCATGGAGCTAAGAAAAGAGAAAATGTATTGTAGGATGCATTTCTGTATATTAAGTAATACAGAAACTTTAAATTTTAACCACCAAAACAAACTTGTACTATAGTTTGAAGTAGAAACAAGGCATAATTTTTTCGTAAGGGTGAACACATCAGGCATCAAGTGGCCAGAGAATCTTCACTCATTAAGGCAAGAATAGTGATGTCTATTTGGAGGCTGTCAAGATGGCTCAACAAGTCGAAGCACTTGCTGCCAACCCTAATAACCTGAGTTCTATCCCCGGGAATCACATGACGGAAGGAGAGGAAGACTCCTCAGAAATTGTCTGCTGGCCTCCATGTGCGCCCTATGCCACAGGCCTACTACATCCTCCAACACAAACAGAATAAATGAAATGTACTAAAGGTTTTTAAGATAGAGGAGTCCATTTCAGTCCAGAAAAGAAAAATAATAATAATTTTAAAAGTGTTTTTCTTTGTGATTTCTATATAGGTTTGTTCTTTTGTTTTTGCTTTTTGAGATAGGCTAACCTCAAGCTCCCTGTGTTGGTGAGGGTGCCCTTGAACTTCTGATCCTTCGGCCTCCTCCTCCTAAGAACCGGGATTACAGATGGATGTCCTCACACCAGACTTACATTGCTTACATTAATTACACTCCATTTGTTGTTTTCATTCAGTCTGCTTACACTGGAAGACTGGAACAGAGGGAAAGTGCTATTTCTGCTGGAAGCTGTCCCTCACATGAACACACAGTGCTGCTTGGTAGACTGATTGTTTTGTAGGAGTCATTGCTCTTCAAGCCTTTACTTGACTTATTTTTTCCACTGTGCATCTTCTAATCACCCTCTTTTGACTAGAGATTTAAGTGCCCTCGTAAATATGTCTGTTTATAATAGAAAGACTCACAGGCCTGCAATCAAGATAACTCAAGCCCAGACAGTGATCTTTTTTTTTTTCTAAGTATAAATGAAGGAAAACTATTTTAGTCTATACTTTAATCACTATCAGACTGGTGCTTTTTAGTACTCATTTGGTTGATCATGTCTAGGGACCTTGATGATATAGAACAGAATAGAAAACAAACCTCTGTTCTTTCCTTCTGGTGGCCATCTTTCTGAATATTAGCTATGAATTTTTAGAAATGCTCCTCTAAAATTCTTTAAGATCCCATTGTTAAAGCTACTGCCATGTTCAGGTTTCTTACTTGCCAATTGTTCACATACCATCATTTATTGGAGCATTACACAAATACATCAAGTTATATGCCAATGTCTCTGTGTCATACTTGAGCCAAAAAAACTAAAAGGATTAAGTGATTTTTTTTTAAGAACTCAGCTACTAAAGATAAGAATCCTTGCTCAATACTGGGTTTACCACACTCTACTGTGTTTTCTCTGCATTATCTCTTTAGTAGAAAGGGCCATTAAAAAAAAAAAAACAACTAGAAAACCTTCTGTTTTCAGTAAACAGGATTGGCTCAAATTCAAAAGGCTTCCGCTCAACGAAAAAAGAAACAACCCACCGAATGGGAAAAAAATCCTTCCTAGATGTATATGCACAGGTGGATTAATTTCTAAAATTGTATTGTACTGTCTAGTTTTATGTCAACTAGACACAAGCTAGAGCCATCAGAAAAGAAGAAGCCTCAATTGAGAAATTATCTGCATAAGGTTCAGCTGAAGGCATTTCCTTAGTGATTGATGACAGGGCCAGACCTTTTAGTGGTGCCATTCCTGAGCTGGTGGCCCTGGGTTCTCCAAGAAACCAGGCTGGACAAGCCGTGGGCAGCCAGCCGGTAAACACACCCCCTGTGGCATCTGCACCAGCTTCTTGACTCAAGGTTTCTGTCCATTTAAGTTCCTGACCTTACAACTTTTAATGAAGAGCTGTTATATGGAATTGTGAGCAAAATAAACCCTTTTCTCCACAAATCATAGTGTTTCATCACAGCAACTGTAACACTAACTTAGGCAAATATGTAAAAAAAAAAAACATCCAAAGAAGTCAACACCAAAAGATCAAATAACCCTATTAATTAATGGGCAGCAAAACTGAATAAACATTTTTCAAAAAAGGTACATTAAATACATTAAAAATGCCCACCATTATGGAAATAGAAATAAAAAACACATGGGGACTCCATGTCATCACATTCTGCATGCTAGAATCAAGAAAACAAGCAGCAATAAATGTTAATAAGAATGAGTAGCAGGGAGTTGGGCATGGTAGTTCAGTCCTTGGGAGGATGAGACTGGAGGATTGCTACTAGTTCAAAGTAGCCTTGGCTACATAATAAGTTCTAGGTCACCTAGTAACACCCAAATAAACAAATACACAAAAGTGTTAATGGGAGAAGAGGAATTAATTCCTTTTGATGGCAGTGTACATTAGTGCAACCACTAAGAAATGAGTATGTAGATTCCTCAAAATTAAAAATACGGTCTCCACCTGATCTGGCATAAGGCGAAGGAATCTTCATATCTATACATCAACAAAAGGCAATTTATCATGAACAAACGGAGATATCCATTAGCGTATGAATGGATAAAAAAATGTTGCCAAACATGGTAGGACGAGCCCTTATCTAAGCACTGAGTATGCTGAGGTATGTGGATTTCTGCAAGGTCCAGGACAGCATAGTCTACAGAGAGTTTTATGATAGCCAGGAGGTCATAGAGAAGTCCTGTCAAGAGAGGAGGAAAAGTTGGAGAAGAAAGAGGAAGAAGTGGAGGAAAGAAAAGAGAAACATAATGTGATGTTGAAATAAAGACACACAATGAGATTACGTGAGAGTTTTATTCAGTTATAAAGAAGAATAAAATGTTTCACTTTAAAAAAGATGGAACTTGAAATCACCACGTTTATTGAAATAACACAGTGACATATCTTCTCTTCTATGCAGAATCCAGGAGGGGTGCTCAAGGTCATGGAAGTAAGAGTGAGACCATTAGAGATGTAAGAAGAGAAGTGGAGAAATAAACAAGAATAGAAGAGATGAATATGATCTTAGTACTTTATATGCACACATAAATATGTCAATAAACCTTTTGCCTTGTACCATTAACACACACTAATAGAAATAACAACAGTATCACTAACTTAGGCAAATATGTTCTGAAATGAAGACTTTGAAATCTTCACCTAGGCTAGGTTAACTTGTTATTTTCTTTCTCTTTCTTTCCTTTTTTTCTTTGTTTATTGAAAATAAAATATATCCGGATTATTATTTTCCTTCCCTCTACTCCTCCCAGCTTCTCCTCACTTCTCCTCCCATATGGATCCATCTTATTTCTGCTCTCTTTAGAAAGAAACAGGCTTCTGAGAGATAATATATACTAAGATAAAACAAAAACTATCACATCAAAATTGGAATAAACAAACCAGCAGAAGGAAAAGCATGCAAGAGAAGGCACGAGAATCAGAGATCCATTCATTCCCACACTCAGGAGTCCCACTGAGGCACTCAAATGGGAAACAATGTATATGTAGAAGAACAGATTCATGCAGGTTCTGTTCATGCGACTGTAAGCTCATATGAACTTTGCTCACGCTGACCTGGAGGGCCTCAGTATCTTGGTCTGCTTCATTTCCTATGGCTCGTACATTCTTTCCACCTTCTTTCCATTGAAATTTCTGATCTCTGAGGTTAAGATTTTGATAAAGATATGCCACTTAGGGATGAGTGTTCTATGGTCTCTCTCTGTCTGGCTGTGCATCTCTGTACTTGTGACCATTTGTTGCAGGAAGAAGCTTCTCTGACTATGGATGAACAAGACACTAATCTGTAAATTTGGAAAAATATCATAGGGAGTCATTTATTTTTGTTCAATAGTATTTGGTTTTTCCTTAGGTCCTTAGGCTATTTAGTCTCAGGTTCTTGGTCAGTATGGGTTTCAGCTTGTAGAGTCAAATCAGAAATTGGTTGGTTACTCCAAAAAGCTTTGTGCCACAATACTCTAGCATACCTATTTTTTTCAAATTTTAATAACTTTTTTTATTTACTTTACATTGTTGTAACCCTTTTCCTCCTCCCCTTCCAGTCCCACCTTCTCTCCACCCCCTCTCCCTTTTCTCCCCTTTTCCTCAGAAAAGAGGAGCTTCCTTTTCCATCCACCCCAGCTCATCAAGTCCTCTGAATATGTCCTCTTTCCCTGTGGCTTGGCAAAGCAGTCCCATCAGGGGGAAGTGATAAAAACCTGACAGGTGAGGCCCTGTCTAAAGCAGTTCCCACTTTCCTTATGAGAGGACCCACTTGAACCCTAAGCTATCTCCTGCATCTGTGTATGGGGCCTAGGTCCAGTTCATGCATGGTCCTTGGTTGATGCTTCAGTCTCAAGAAACCCCTCTGGGCCATGGTTAGTTGACTCTGTTGTTTTTCTTGTGGCGTTCCTGTCACTTCTGGGTCCTTTTCTCTTTCCTTCCACTATTCCCTAAGACTCCCTACTCATCAACCAATATTTGACTGTGAGTCTCAGCATCTGTTTTGAGGCACAGCTGGGTAGAGCCTCTCAGAGGACAATTCTGAAAGGCTCCTGTCTACAAGATTAGCAGAACATTGTGCATAGTGTCAGGAGTTGGCAATCTCTGATAGGATGGGTCTTTGGTTGGGCCAGGCATTGGTTGGGCATTCCTTCAATCTTTGCTTTATCTTCTCTATACCAGCACATTTTTCAGGCAGGGTAAATTTTAGTTTTTGTGGGTGGGTTGGTGTTCACCTCCCTCTACTAGAAGACTAGTCTAGTTAAAAAATGTCCTCTTCAACCTCTATGGTCCCTGCTACTAGGAGTCTCTGCTTGAATCCCCCTCATATCCTCCCTACCCTGACTTAGGTCTCCAGCTTGTCATAGAGATGTCCCCACCCTCATTTTCTCTTTTCTCTACATGCCTCCTGTCCTCTTGCCCTTGCTCTCCTCACCTCTGATCTCCACCCCTTTAACTCTCTGTGACACTCTCCTCCTTACCATAGCATATCTTGTGGACAGGACACCATTGTAGATCAAAAAGATTGTAGAAGCTGGTTTAGTGTTTGCGTTCTTCTTTTGGTGGAGTACAGAGAACCTTCCTACACCAAAGATGTTAGAAAGTATTGGTGAAGGTTCTGTGTAGGCACTGGCTCAACATGTCCATGTTCAATATCTTGTATAAGTGTCTTCATAAATAGGTTTTTGCTACCTGTTTGTGAGGAGCAAACTATTTTAACTTGCCGTTTAAACCATACACTAAACACCATTACTAAGATCAACTGAAGTTTGATAGCTAGCCTTATAAAAACAACCACAGAGGAATTAAAAATGCCCAAAGGATCTTGGTACAGTCCCCTAGAGATAGAATTTTTTTAACAGAGTGAGTTCAGACTGTTTGACAAACAGACAAGGCTCCAGGAGCTCTGACCATATCTGTGGAAATTTGAATAAAAATGGCTCCCATGGGCTCATAGAGAGTGTCACTATCAGGAAATGTGGGTTTGTTGGAGTAGGTGTGGCCTTGTAGGAGGAAGTATGTCACTAAGCTGTAGACTTTGAGGTTTAAGTGCTCAAGACAGGCCCAGGGTCTCATTCTTCCTGCTGTTTGTCATAGAACTCTCAGCTACCTATCCAGCACTGTCTGCATGCTGCAGTGCTTTCTGCCTTAACAACAGTTGGCTAAACCTATGAACTGTAAGCCAGCCCCAATTAAATGTTTTCTTTCATAAAAGTTGCTGTGCTCATGATCTCCTTTCACAGCAATAAAACCCTAAGAAAAAATCCAAAGTAATTTGGATTCTAGTTCCTAAGAACTAGAGCCTTTCAAACCCCCATGCGATAATAATTATATTGAAGGAGTTCCCTAGCCATAGAGTCCTGAGGTCAGCAGAAAACTTTACTCAAGAATCTACATGTTTCTAAGCTCATGTTTGTGGATTTTCCCATGGCCTTAGTGCCTATGAATCATATTGAATATTGAATTTCACCTCCTTTTTATAGATTCCAGCTGCATGACTAATCACTTGTAGGGCAGATGCTTTTAGGAAGCATAAAAGGGTTCGAATGTAAAGTCTGTGTGAGGTCTGACATGAAAAAAGAAGATACAACTATCTTCAAATTCACAGATTTTAAAGACAGATAAAAATAATTTTAATGGCTTTTTATTTATGTGCTGCACTAAGAAAGAGATCAGCAATGCTGTCGAGTCTTCTTTGGGAGTTGTTTCTAGACCCCAGAAAGTTATCACTGAACTCACCCACTGCAGTGCATTGATAACAGCATGCACCGCACATGATGCCCATCTGCCTGTCAGTTATCGCCAATTGAATACAGGCTTTACATCAAGAAAGCTGTTGACAGGAAAAAGACCCTTGTGACTGAGATTCTGCCAAAAATATTAGTCTCCATGGAAGTCACAAAATGGAGTGGGGTATTGCCTTGCACTGCTCTCTCTTCAGAAATGTGTCAGGCCATCACTCATCAAAGTCTGAATCTGGTCTCCCCTCCTCTAGAATACCTCTTAAATACCTTCTTGGTAGTACAGCTTCTTCTTCATTGGCTGATGCTTTTCCCTTTCAAGTTAATTCATCTCTCATTGAAGCTACAAGATTCAGAACTGAGATAAAAAGAGTTGATTCTTTTAGTGACAGTCCAAATTCCTCCATGCTATTCCATGTGACCATAAATATGGATCTCCCATTCTCTGCTATAGCATTTCTAACAAAAAAGAAAGAAAAGAAAGATTTACTCCCCAATCTCATACAACTTTAATGTTCAGCAAGTTTATATGTGACTATCATACTAGTCATTTGTCTTTAACTCTCCTTGCCTGATGTATAAAACATAGGCTCATTGGGCTGGTATCTCTATAAGTACAATGATACTGTGTCTGATTATATCATCCTTTTTATTTCTAAAGCTTAAGACTGCAAAACACCCAAAAATAACCAAGAAGACATTTTATATAACGAATGAGTATGTATGTAATTATTAAGTTAACATTTATTAAGTAGATGCTAAAACATTGCATAAGCGCTCTGTGTACATTGTTGTATCTCCTCTTTACAACACAACCAAAGTAGACACCATGGCTCCTATTGAACCAAGAAAGACAGTGCAGTGAATGGAGAATAAACTACTTGTTGAGGGTGCCAAGTCCTGATTGTGGTGTAGCAAGCAGGCGCACAAGTCTGTCTGGTTCCTACACATAGGCCTTCCCTACTGCTCCACAGTCTTTAAGCCTATCAAGGAAACAATGCCCGCACCCATGCCCCTGTGCTTCACACTGCTCTAAGGAAAGGGCTATTTATGCTGATTGGAGTGGCAACAGTACCCAGCCCTAATTTGAGGAACAAAGGACTAGGAGAGCGGTCTGGTTTCCCACCAAACCCTTCCCAGGCAAAGCAGCAAGCCAGAATAAAGTTGCAAAGGAGCTGGGAAATAGCATGCATGATGAGATGGTGGCTCTTTAGGTTTGTGACCAGGAAAGCCTGAGGCTCCTGCTACAGCTGCCAGGCTTGCAGATTAAGCCCTTTCTTTCTTTTTTTTTTTTTTTCTTTCTTCAAAAACAAGAATGTTGAGACCCTAAACTTGTTTTCTTTTAAAGGCTATAAGCCTTTCAGGGAACAGCTTCCTCTGGGAACCTGCTCATTACAGAGGCCCCTTGAAGAAGTGCCAAAGTGTAGTCAAGAGGGAGGGGGTTGGAGAGAGGGAAATGGTGGGTTGATTCAGTGGTGTTATTTGATGGTGGAAATGCCTTTACCCAAGGAACAGAGAATAGCCTGGTGCCTTCTCATACAGGCAGGGCACACAGATTCCTGGGAAAGGAGCTCACTTTGGATGCAATTTAGTTAAAAACAGACTCTTGCAACTGATAGTGGTGAACTTAACAAT
The DNA here is from genome assembly GCF_907164565.1 of Psammomys obesus. Classification (NCBI taxonomy): domain Eukaryota; kingdom Metazoa; phylum Chordata; class Mammalia; order Rodentia; family Muridae; genus Psammomys; species Psammomys obesus. The sequence continues at coordinate 5,745,062 of NW_026591643.1, read as the reverse complement.
TTTAATAATAGGTCCCATATACTAGAGATTTCAAACACTGAAATTAGATTTTTCAATTGAATTTAACTCTATAGTTACCATGTCGGGAGATGCCTTTATAACATAAAGAAAAACATGAGTTCAGAGATTAAGTACACATAAATGACAGAGAAATAAGGCATTTATAGCCAAAGAATTCTTTGAACAATGTTCTGATGGCAGTTGTACAGCCTTACCTGTCAACATCTCAGAGAAAAAAAAAAATGAAAAGAAAACAAATGATCTATAAGACTTATTTGCACTATCCTGCAACAAAGAATGTGGAGACATATTACTTTGTATTAAGATTTTATACAATCATGAAGTCATTCTTTATCAATATAATACAAAAAGAGAAGAAGCCATTGAATACATAATTACCTTCATCCCCTAAGGAATGATTAAAGTCCATCAAGGAAGTCACCTGCACCTGAGTATCATTTGTGCATAAAGCCACCACGACCTAAAGACTTCACTTCATCCTTAGAATCATCTCTTGGAAAATCCCTCAGAAGGAAAAAAATTGGAAGAACACGAGTTTATGTGTGGAATGCAGAGTTGTCCATCTTTGGGATTAGATTATCCTTTCTGTGTTCTCTCACTCTTCTGTGGACTAGCTGTCTTACTATGGACAGGGGCTGAAATTTGATTTCATCATCTATTAAGCAGGTATAAGAGACATTTACTATGCAGAGACTGTGATGTCAGAAGATACCATAAAAAAAAGCTCATCAGAATGGATAATCATGTCATGTTCAGTGATTGTTGAGGTTTTGTATAGTGGTTATTATTGCTGACCGTATTGCATTTGTCCAAGGAAGCGTAAGCATATAAAAGCACATGATTATGAATCAATTTCTTACTATGAGTTTCGTTTGCATGTCTCAAGTATGCCATCTCTATTTAGTAGTTAACAAAATATTCTCTGAAAAGTGTAATGAACCAAATCATAATAAAATTTAATATTGCTTTCTAGATCCATAGAGATGCTGAGGCTTTGAGTCAAGATTCAGACCCAGGAAGGCTAATTCAGACAAGCTTCCCATTGGCACTGCCTGGAGAATTTCCCAAATGATGTGTCTGCAAACCAGGTTTGGTGGTTTCCTAGAAGCCACCAAATATGAATAGGAATAACCCAAAAATTCTCTTTCCCACTCCAGAAGACTTGCTTTTATCAGTATTGTATATCATATTTTAATAAGGATATCAGTTTAAGAATAAGTTTCATGACTGGTAAGCATTTCCTCTACAGAGTGTGCTACATGGTAGGAGAGTGAGCCATGGGCTCTTTAGAGAGTTTCAAGAAAGAGCACTGTCATGTTGGTTCTGATATACTTTTCACACGATTTCACACTAATGCTGGTACTGCAGATGACTGCTCAGTTGAGACAATAGTTGGGTGTCCTGGATGGAAACCTTTGTGTTCTCAGCTAGCCACTACTTAGCATCAGAGTTTCAGCACTGCCTTTAGGAACAGCAGCCTTGCAGCCAGGTTCTGAATTCCTGAACCCAACCAAGGGGAAGGCAGCCTGGGTTCCAAAGATGTCTCGAAGATAGATAGTTCAGGTGTGGGAAATCCATAAGAGTGAGGGTGAATCTTCATCACATCATTTGTTTTGTCTATTCTGCTAACAAATACATCATTTTAAAGGTTCTTGTGCACTTCCACACTAAAAAAATCTCTTCTACAAGTACCCTTTATATTGTTTGATTGTTTCTTTGTTTAAGGAGAGAATAAGAATAACCTCTGGGAAATGGAAATTCCTAAAATGTTTCTAAAGGGATATCCCTACAATAGCCTTGAAATCTTGAAATTTCTTTGATGTCTCATTTTTACATCATAAAATGTTAAAATAAACATCCTACAATAAAAAGCCTCAAATAGGCAATTGGCAAGGACATCCCAAGTGAGCTCATTAAGGCAGGGAGCCTTGCTATCTTCATTTTGTTGTTTTTTTACAAGGATTTTTGCAACAAATTGTTCCATGATATTCCATTTATAAGTAAGGATGTAGGTCCAGATGTAGGACTCTAAACTACCTCTTCAGCACTATGTCTGCCTGCATGCTGCCATGCTTCCCACCATGACATCAGATAATGGACTAAACCTCTGAATTGTAAGCCATCCCTTATTAAATGTTTTTCTTTGTTTAAGAGTTGCTCTGGCCCTGGTGTCTCTTCACAGCAACAGAACTTTTACCAAGACACACACTTTGATCAGTTTGTCCCCTGAAGGAAGAACTAATTTCTTTTTTACATGAGTTCCTGGGACAAAGGAGACTCCACATAGATAATTCCCTCTGGATTCCCAAGAAGCAGCAGAAGCTTTAACGGTCATGTGATAGTTAATCCTTTGCATGACTCTACTTCCTACATGGGGCTTTGCCACTTTTTGAGTTTTCGAAACCTTCCTTCAAGTGAAATTTACAAAGATGTAAAGTATATATGAGATAAAACTGGGACTTCCCTGGTTTAAGTTAGAGAAACATAGCAATAAGAAACCATGTTTTAAAAAGCATGGGGAGAGAGAGAGAGAGAAAGGTCTGTAACAGAAAGGAAACCTAGAACAAAAATGGAGATAAAAGACTATAATTTAAAACTCACTGCCCTCTGGGTAACATCCTGGCTTTCAGCGTCCTTAAATTGAGTAATACTTGAATGCAGCAAGCTTCTCTTATGTCCATTCTAGTTCTTCAACCAAGCTGTAATTGCAGTTCTCACTATGGTAGATCGGACCCATTCACCTAATTCTTGCATGATTCCTCATTAAGTGCCATACTGTGTTTTCCTAAGTATTTTTCCAGACATTTTCTTTGATGGTGGTGGGATTTTGATTGTTGTTTGTCTGTTTGGTTGTTTTTTGGATATTTTTTTACTCACTGAATTTGGCTTATGATGAACTAGAAAACAAGCAAACAAACCCAATCAGAACAATCACACAATCATCTATGGCTTTCATTTCTTCCTATCAAATGTCCCCATCCTTTGCTCTGTCTTGAGGATGCATACTCCAATGAGGATTTATGAGTGATGGTAGAGCATCAGACTCATCATAAAGAACAACAGATATTAAATCAATCAGAATCCCATACATTTGCTAGCTCTGTTACTATATATAAGTCTTCATGCCTTGTTTAAATAGTTTCCTTATCTGGAAAAATGGGATTAAATTATTCACTATCATTAGACATATCTATATAGTCACACTTTCTACCAGGAAAGTGCCTTCACTGATGGCTTAGTACATAGTTGTCTGGATAATTATTAACGCTTGTTTTCTATAGAATGCAATAAGGCACAACCATAGTGCTAACTTCCATACAAATGCAAGCAAATCAAGAAGCAGCTTCCGAAGGTTATCCTTAGCACATGTCTATTATTTTCCCATCACTATTTTTCTTTCATCCTTTATCTTCTTGCTGATAAGCACTCAGACAATGAACCCAGAGTTGAAATACCCCAAGTACACTGTGACAATGACCACAACATTAAGATAGGGAAGTAAAACATTAGAGCACTCTGAGCACCTGAGACTGTTGGACCAGAGCCACTACAAGATCCCTGAACTCTATCCATGTACAGGAAATAATAATAACTTTAATATATCATTTATGCTATTTAGGGGTAGAGCAAAATCAATATTATTCTCTGAAAGACTTAATTCCATTGAAACTGTAATGATATTTTGTGAAGATCCAAAGATAATCATCATGGAAAAATCTTTTCATGCTATATAGAAAAAGTTGTTTTCTGCTTTTGACCACCTCAGTTACACTACATAGAGTGATGGTCTAAAAACACAAAGTATGTCAAAATGACCCAACTGAAAGTGGTTTTCCATTATCTTTCCCTTTTCAAACTTGATTCCAACCAATTTTATCACTCTAACTCAATTCTCCTTATGAGGTAGACCAGGCTACTCATATCTTGTCATTATTCAAATATTTTCTCCTATTATTCCATGTATTTATAACTCTTTTAACTTGGACTATGTTATTTGCTCCAACAAGTGGCTCTACTTTGGCTTTCTTATCTTGTTCAGTCTTGTTTTATCTATAATGAATAAGAAATTGTGTATATGCTTAGTGTTTTTTGGGACTCCTAATAGTTGGAGAGGCTCTTTTGCCTCTGGCTCTTTTGCCTGCTCCTGGAGCCCTTTTTCTCCTGCTTGGTTGTCTTGCCCACCCTTGATATGAGGGCTTGTGCCTAGTCTTACTATATCTTGTTAGGCCATGTTTAGTTGACATTTCCTGGAGGCATCCTCTTTCCCGAAAGAAAGCAGAGGAAAACTGCACGTGGCATGAGGATATGATATGAGGAAATGGAGATATGAGGAAATGGAGAAGAAACAGGGACTGGAAGGAGTGGAGGGGAAAATGTGGTCAGGATATATTGAAGATAAAAAATAAAAAGAAAGAAAGGAAGAGAGAAAGAAAGGGAGAGAGTACTCATAGTGTCTACTACCACCAAGCCAATCCTACCCTTCTTTACAGCATTCATTACATCTCCCTCTGCCTGAGCTATCTCTTCAAATATATCTTTCCTCACATTCTAGACACTTTTTCAAGTTCTTTCTATCATTTTTCTGCTTCATCATAAAGTTCTGAGTCTAGCATGCAGCTTCTAATTTCATATCTAACCCAAATTTAACAATTATATATACTCAAATATATTTGCATAGATAGATAGATAGATAGATAGATAGATAGATAGATATAGATATAGATATAGATATATAGTTACCAAATAAAATTATCATCATCATATTGTGGTATTTCTCTGAAAATTTTATATCCACAACCTAATTGACAACATTTCTTGAAGTTTAATGAAATATTTTATTTTTCAAATACCACAATTCTGGAAATGCCACCACATTCAAAAGTTTTGCTTTTGAAGGAAAACATACTGGATGACCACAAGTGTGTTACTTCTTCATCTTGGTTATGTAGTGTAAATTACTTTAGAATACTGAAGACTCTGTCAAGGACACACAGGCTATAAAGTTCAGACCTGCATGCTTATCCGGAAATTTCTACTGCCATGATAATACCACATCAAAGGCTGCTCTTATAAGATCAGCACATAAACACTAGTGATAATAAAAATGACAGCAGCTAATATTTATTGACAACTGGATGCCAGAAAAGACTCTAAGTGTGCCTTAATGATTATTTCATTTTGTTCTTACTTATGTACATATATATGGCATGAGCCTCTTCCTTACCATTGTAAAGATGAAGAGATCTGGAGAGCTTAAGGAGCTGCCTGGGGTAACAAAAGAGCGGGAACCTGCAATGTAGATTCACTGGGCAGCAAAACAACAGTCTCACAATGCTGAATGTCCTTGGCTATCACATCCAGGAGGAATTTAACTCCTCTCCTCTTTGTTTCTGTAGTACTGGGAAAACCCACTATTAGACCATTCAGTGTGTTACATTATAGTTATTAGTTTAAATGCTTGTTTACTCAACCATTTTAAGTGTCTCTTGAGTCACATTCTACATCTTTTATCTTTGCATTCCAAGACCTGGTAGAATAGTTTACACACCAGCATTCATTCAAATTAACCAATCATAAGATACTTATTTTATTGGAAATGAATCAAAGAACAGTCCTCTAAGAAAAGGACTGTTCATTTGTAAATAAGAACAATTCCTTCTTTTTTTTTTTTTTATGCCAAAAAATGCTCACGATTTTGTGTTCATGAGCCAGTGAATGTGTGCAACTGGCAGAAAACATCTTGGGAAAATGCTACCCTATTATTACAAGACATTATTGAAAATGGACCAGAAGAGAACATTCCTACTGTCCTGACATGATCCAGCTGCCGCAGACAAGTTGTCATTACACCAACACAAAGTTATTGCCTCTAGACTCAAAACCAGAAAATTGGCCTGAAGTTACAGGATACAATCTTCATTGCTTATTGCTATGAACTCCAGCTTTACTGCAACAATGCACGCCATCTCTGTGTGGGGAAGCTGTCATTGTGTCTTAGCACCAGGTATGCAGTCACTGTCTGATGGGCAGGTTGCCAGGCTGGCCATCTGTGTTGTGCTTGGTTGCTAGGGCACAAACAAGGATCTATGTAGTATCTTGTTTTTACCCTAGCCACAAAAGCCTGGAACAGTGACAAAGGTGCTCAAAATGCTACAGCATCAAGGAAATGTACATATTTGGCTTAATTTCTTGAAGTATTATAGAAGGGAAGCTCAGAAAATCAGGATCTGGGCCTGGGTTCTCCAACTAAGGGCTCCAACTTAGATGTGTGCTTTTCTGAACATACTAAGTCCTTGTGGGTAAATAAGGAGACTTTAAACCTTGGATTTCTAAGATTCTCTTACATTGACAGTATGTGAAATGCTTATAGATACTACCTGGACAAACCTCTAGATCCTTTAGCATTTATTAATTATTAGAATATATAGTCAAAGAACATTACTAAATATACAAATAACTTCTTAGAAGGAATGCAAAGCAAAGGGTTCTAAAAGTCAACATTATCTTCTTTTCTTTCAGTTTTAAGTAATAATTCATATAAAAACATGAATTCGGGTAGCAGATACAGTTAAATATGACAAAAACAATAAAGCTAAAGGGATGAAGGACATGGCTAGAATGTGGCACAGTCAGATTTGACCAACACTAGTGGCTAACTGAAGCAAGAATCCAGATTATTAACCCAATAAACATGAAGTACTCATTGGTCATCAAAAAAAAGATATAGTACAATATGCCTCTTTGTGGTCAGATCCTCAATTTTAGGTAACGTTTGAGTATCATGATGCATCTTTCTTCCTAAACAATTGTCATTTGTATGGTAATTCCCAAAAGACATTGCCACAGATTTCCAGAAAGACTTTTCTATGGCCTTCTGCAGATCATACATGAATATATAGCCACATTTCTCATAATCATGGATATTAGAAACCTCCAATCCTTGGGAAAATGTTCATTCACGAATAAGGCAGAAAGGATGCATGTGGCCCTTGATATTGAGTGAAGGCTTTGTTTAAAAAGGCCCTCAAATTAGAAATATCCAACTAAGGAATGCTTCATAAGACCTTCACTTCAGTGAGAACATTTTACCTCATATATAAATGAGAAATATATCCTACAAGATTTCCTTTCTTGCTCTTCTGAATTTAAACATAAGCATTCAAGATATTTTCATACATACTGTCTACATTCAACTCTTCAAACAAAAGGGATGATTTGAAAATAGCAAAGCTAATTTTTTTTTTCCTTATCCTAACAGTTGCTCTTCTAAATCAAAGCAGGCACAGATGGTTAGCTGGAGATAAGAATAGGTTACCTGTGACAATGTGAAGGGAGTTTGATGAAAGCTAAATGTGGAAAATGTTGGCCTAAGCAAGGGAAGACTTGGGGGAAAAATAATAGCTATAGTTGTTCTAGAAAAAAAGGACTGCTTTTAGCTTGAGGAAAGAATTCTAAAACAGGATTCCACCTGTGATGTGTTATGATGAAAGCAGAAAAAAAAAATCAAAGGCAACTATGAATTTTAGACTCAGACAGACCAAATGGTACAATCTCCCACTTAGCCTATCACTTGACATAACTCCTGGTAGGGGATTTGATAAATAGAACAGGAAACATGAGATGGTAACATTAAGGCCAGCAGTTGAGTAAGACCATGTACAATCTTAACTTACCCTTGTCGCAGCTTCCCTTACACAAAATGAGATCTACTGTATGCTAAATGGGTTACTATGAGGACTGTGGGACAAGTGACACAGCCAACTGAGAAGAAGAAACAACGTGTAAATAAATACTGATCTTCATATTCAGTTCAGATAAGCTGATAACGGCACCACATTTCAATAGAAGGTAAGTTTGGTGACCAGTCTGTGCTCCCACAGATGTTTTTATTTCCCTTTTGTTTTTGTTTGTTTGTTTGTTTGAAGTATTAATCAAGTGCTCTAAAACACAAATGATAATATATGAATACTTTTGTTATCTTGTTTCTAGATAACTCCTTAAGTTGTTTTCTCTGTTGTAGTATTACTTTTGTTAATTCCATATAATTCTCTGAACATAAATACCCATAATCTATTAGTGTATGTCTTTTTCCTCTCCTTTTAAAATTTCATCATTGTCCCCTGGTTGGGTTTCTATGTCTTCAAATGACATAAACTAAAGTTTCTTTGGAATGAGGCAAATAAAAAGTGACCTGATGTGCTCCGAGATTCTTGAAACTCCAGTCCCAAAGATGCATCTATCAGCAACACTGATTCAAAACTTCACCCAATACATGCCATGGTATGGACCAGCACCAGAGCAGTGGCGAGAAGCCACCGAGAAGATACCCTGATGATTGTGACTAAGTTGGGCTTTGTATCAAGGAAATTTGTTTCACAACTTTGTTAAAGATAATTTGTGTGTGGGTGTGTGTCTCAGAGTGGATTAGAGGCATAAACAGCTTTAAGTCCTTAGATGATCAGCTTCCTGATAGTTCTGATTTCAGATCCAAGAGTCATAATATTTTCAGCAAAATTAAAATACAACATCAATTAGGCTTACAGATCAAACACAATAAATCCTTCAGAGGAGTAAGGACTATATCACAACCCAATTTCACAAGAAGACCCATTTTAGAAGAGTGGATTTATTACTTATGCATTCCTCAGCCCTAAAAGCAGTTCATCTTCCTTAGCTCTTCACAACTTCTGTACATACCCATTACCCCTACAGTTCATAGAAAGTCAACATGTGTTACATTCATATTTGATACTTTGATGTTGATGTTACCACCTTCCCAATCACCTTTCGGTATTTTACCTCTGCATTCAGAGTTTTGTCTGTACCTCCCTTTCTTCCTTTCTTTTTTTTTGAACATTTTTTTTTTATTTTTTTCTTTTTAGTTACATTTTGTTAACTCTGTGTCTCAGCTGTATCCCCCTCCCTCATTCCCTCCCCAACCCCACACTCCCTCCCTGGTCTCCTCCCTGCCCCTTTCCAAGTCCACTGAGTCTACCACAAAAGGCATCTGAAAGACTCTACCTAGCAGTGTTTCAAAGCAGACACTAAGACTCATAACCAAACCCTCGGCAGAGTGCAGGGAATCATATGAAAGAAGGGAAGTTAGTATGATAAGGAAAGGATAGGAGCTCTACAAGGACCAAACATATCTGGGCACAGGGTCTTTTCTGAGACTGACACTCAACCCTTTCTTCCTTTCAAGAGCACTATTTACAGCAAACACATGGAAAGTCAAGACAACACTGTTTTCAGACTTCTTTGTTTCATGTGTCTTCATTGTCTAACAACTTGTACTATTTACTTTTATCTCCTTGAAAAACAGGCTTACTTTTTCTGCTTCTTTGTTTATTTTGAACATTAGAACATAAGGTACTAAGAACTGAGGCTAACAAATAGGACTGTTATCTACATCTATCCCTCAGGTTTCTTTTACCAGCAAGCAACAGAAAACCCAATACAAACTGATGTAGTTAGTAATAAAATAATACAGAGAACCATGCCATCAACAGAAGGCACAATGGTGGAGCCTGCTCTAGCCTTCAATTCATACTATAGTTCTGAATCAAGTTCCTCTCAGTGTTTCATCTTCCTACTTATACAAGAAGTTAGAGGCCACAATGACCATGTACCTCATACCCATGTGTAAAAAATAATAAAGAAGATACATGATTCTTCTATAACCAATTTTCCCATTATCAATAACTGGTATACAAGGAAGGACAGCTCTCTAGTCCTCCAAGGAGATCTGATTTATATCCAGTATTGTTTGAGTTGGGGTTTAGATGAGAAGGCATCAGGTTACTAATTATTATGTACAGTGATTAGATAATAGACATTTATATAGGACATAACAAGTTCACACAACAAGGGCACATGTATGCTAGCTTTCACTCAGTTAACTGAAGCCAGACTCATGATTACACTCTGGGAGTTCAGCGGTGTGTCTTTCTTTCTGCACAAGACATCTTCTGAACTGTCAGGGACAAAGAAAATGAAACAATCCAATTTTCCCACATTTTTTTTCATGCAGACAAAACCTTCCAGTAATGTCTGATTGTTGTATTGAAGTTACAACCATAAAAATGAAGTCTGGGGAGTTGAGTATTTAACTTTCTTGTAAGAATTTCTAGCCATTAAAAAAAGAAAGATACTGAGTTTCTGTCTTCCTCTACCTGCTGCTATCTCCTTTTCATTTCATTATGCTAATATTTTGCCTGGCTTTCCTGGTATAGAAAATGTTGGTGAATCTCTTCGGCTCCCTCCTCTCCCTTGACTACTTGTTGGATCCCAGGTTTTAGCCAACATACAAGAAAGGGCTTCCCATTTCCCTTCTGCTTGTTCCTCCATTTTTTTTTCATTTCTAGAAATATAATGTATGGTTCATAGCCTGACATGCTAAAGCCAGATGTAATCCCAGCAAGAAAATTGTTTATCTACCAGAGATGTTGACAAAAACTAAGCATATTCAAAATGTTGTGTTTGATTCTCCATGGGTGGGTAAAGAATCTGCAAACGTAAGAATAAAACTGTGGGAAAAAAATCCAATGTGATGCAAATTGAAATTTGAAGGAGATAAGGCAGTCTCCCGGTTTTAAATGTATGCAAATACATGTACATAGATATTTCTGAGTATCTCTGTATTCTGCATGTATATTTGTGTGTTTAAATTTCTGTATGTGTGTGTACATTTCTTTATTTGTGGTCTAGATCTGTCCATCAGAAGGACCTATAAACATCAGTACTCCCCTCAGAACTGGGGTTTATTCTTGATGTCCTGGGTTTTCTCCAAATAAAAGGTTCTTTGTTTCTTCCATACACAGTTCTTCACTAAAGAATCCAGGGCTCCTGAGTGTATTGACACAGATATGGGAAAAGAAAAAGAAAAAAAAATTAATTCAAAGATTAATAATGTTTTGCTATATTTTAAAACAAGAATAAAAATAAAATGAGGCAGCTAGTAAAAAGGTCACTCGGGCCAGTTTTAAAGGCTTTACTGGCCAGTCTAGGACAGTATGAGCATCAAGAGGAACATTGATCTTTATAGGTTTTAGCCTTTTGGGTCAAATAGAAATCTATTAATCACTCCTTATATAAGGATGTGGCATAGAAGCAAAAGCTTCATATTATAACAGAGCATAAAGTTTACCTCCCAAACACATTTTACTAGCCACTAATCATGAACACAAAGTAGTTGTTGTCTACTTATACAGTAGTATTTCATTGAATCAAAGGATGAAGAAGTGATTATCATTGGAAAGACAAGGTAGCCCATACTGCCTAATAGTAAGACAACACAAGAAGAATTTTTAATGACTTTTATTGCAGGCAAACAAAACAAGAACTGAGGGACATTCTATAAAATCTGCTTTATTTAAAATGTCACAATTGTGAAATAGAAGGAAAAGTAGGAAATTGCTTAGATTGGAGGAGAAGAAAAAAATAACAATGAGATAGATGTTCATTACTGGTTTGGAGAAGAAAAAAATAACAATGAGATAGACGTTCATTACTGGTTTTGAGCCAAGAATATTGGGTGTAATTTCTGCGGTATGTTGACGGATGTAACTGACATCTCTTGTGAAGATGGCCAGAGAAGCTTGAAGTGGGTGCTTTTTTGATATAGAGACTTGAAATTGGTCAGTGTGATGACAGCAAGTGGCTGTGGAATGCTAACCTCTAAGTGTGACATCTATATCACCACTCTAAGGCTTAAGGATCACTGTGGAATAGGGGACAGAAAGAATGAAGAGCTAAGGGTGTGAAGGAAAGCTGTAAATCGAAGTCTTTTGGACATGACATGGCTGTTGCATCCCTGAACACACATCAGCAGTGGCTAGCTGTACCAAACCCGTACGGTACTGAAATCAATGCTATTCCATCACAGTTGTCAGAGGGGCTCCCGAAACTACACTCCCCCTGGAGAACAGCAGAGAGTACAGACAGCTACAGTTTGCAGGAGAAGAGGGAATTGTATTTGTCAGTAGTGTAGCTACGGGCATATTGCCTCTACCCTTTCTTATCCAGGCACCTCTGCTTAAATGCAGTAGGTCACAGGAAAAATACATAGAGGAGGGGAACTTGGAAAGAAGAGTTTTTCAGATCATCTGGAGGTATCTCCATCCCCGATCTCAAGTTGTACTACAAAGCAATAGTAATAAAAACTGCATGGTATTGGCATAAAAACAGAAAGGAGGATCAATGGAACCGCATAGAAGATCCAGAAATAAACCCACACACCTATGAATACTCGATTTTTGACAAAGAAGCCAAAACCATTCAAAGGAAAAAAGACAGCATCTTCAACAAATGGTGCTGGTCCAACTGGATGTCCACATGCAGAAAAATGAAAATAGATCTCTATTTATCACCCTGCACAAAACTAAAGTCCAAGTGGATCAAAGACCTCAACATAAAACCAGATACTCTAAATCTGATAGAAGAAAAAGTGGGGAACAGCCTAGAACTCCTTGGCACAGGAGACAACTTCCTGAACAGAACACCAACAGTACAGGCTCTAAGAGCAACAATCAATAAATGGGACCTCATGAAACTGAACAGCTTCTGTAAAGCAAAGGACACTATCATCAAAACAAAACGCCTGCCTACAGATTGGGAAAGAATCTTCACTAACCTTTTATCTAACAGAGGACTAATATCGAGTATATACAAAGAACTAAAGAAGCTGAAAAGCAGCAAACCAAGTAATCCAATTAAAAAATGGGGAACAGAGCTAAACAGAGAATTCTCGACAGAGGAATATCAAATGGCAGAGAAACACTTAAAGAAATGCTCATCCTCATTAGCCATCAGGGAAATGCAAATCAAAACGACCCTGAGATATCACCTTACACCCATCAGAATGGCCAAAATGAAAAACTCAAGGGACAACACATGCTGGAGAGGTTGTGGAGAAAGGGGAACCCTCCTCCACTGCTGGTGGGAATGTAAACTGGTACAACCACTCTGGAAATCTATCTGGCGCTTTCTAAGACAATTAGGAATAGTGCTTCCTCAAGACCCAGCTATACCACTGCTAGGTATATACCCAAACTTTGCTCAAGTACACAAAAGGGATATTTGCTCAACCATGTTTATAGCAGCTTTATTTGTAATAGCCAGAACCTGGAAACAACCCAGATGTCCATCAACGAAGGAATGGGTACAGAAATTGTGATATTTTTACACAATGGAATACTACTCAGCAATCAAAAAGGAGGAAATCATTTGCAGGCAAATGGTGGGATCTAGAAAAGATCATCTTGAGTGAAATATCCCAGAAGGAGAAAAACAAACACGGTATATACTCACTTATATAGACCTATAAGATATAATAAACATAATGAAATCTATACACCTAAAAAAGATAATCAAGAGAGCGGACATGGGGTAAGATTATCAATCCTCGTTTTGAAAGACAGATGGGATACACATTGAACATTGACAGGAGTTTACTGAGCGCATTGGAAAGACTCTAACTAGCAGTGTTTTCAAAGCAAAGACTCATGACCAAACCTCTGGCAGAGTACAGGGAATCATAAGAAAGAAGGGGAGTTAGACTGATGAGGAAAGGATAGGAGCTCCACAAGGACCAAAGATATCTGGGCACAGGGTCTTTTCTGAGACTGACATGCAACCAAGGACCATGTATGAATGTAACCCAGAACCTCTGCTCAGATGTAGCCTGTGGTAGCTCAGTAACCAATTGGTTTCCCATAGTGAGGGGAACAAGGACTATTTCTAACAGGAACTCAATGGCTGGCTCTTTGGCCTCCCCACCTCCCAAGGGAGGAGCAGTCCTGTTAGGCCACAGAGGAGGGCTTTGCAGCCAGTCCTGAAGATACCTGATAAAACAGGATCAGATGAATGGGGAGGAGGTCCCCCCCTATCAGTGGACTTGGCAAGGGGCAGGGTGGAGATGAAGGAGGGAGGGAGGGACTGGGAGGAAATGAGGGATCGGGACACGGCTGGGATACAGAGTTAATAAAATGTAACTGATAAGAAAAAAAAAATACAAAAAAAAAAGAAGAGTTTTTATGGGAGCTGAAAGGAAATAAGAGAGAGTAATGAAGAGACAATGATTAAAACCCTTTTTATATATTCTGGATATTAGTCCTCTGTCAGATACAGGGTTGGTGAAGATCCTTTCCCAGTCTGTAGGCTGTTGTTTTGTTCTGAGGAGAGTGTCTTTGCTTTACAGAAGCTTTTCAGTTTCATGAGGTCCCATTATTGATTGTTGATCTTAGAGCCTGTACTGTTGGTGTTCTGTTCAGGAAGTTGTCTCCTATGCCAATGAGTTCTAGGCTCTTCCCCACTTTTTCTTCTAGAAGATTTAGTGTGTCTTATTTTATGTTGAGGTCTTTGATTCACTTGGACTTTAGTTTTCTGCAGGGTAATAAATATGAATATATTTTCATTTTTTCAAAAAGCAACAAATCAAGGAATCCAATTACAAAATGGTATACAGAGCTAAACAGAGAATTCTCTGTAGAGGAATATAGAATAGCATAGAAACACTTAAATAAAAGTTCAATATCCTCAGAGTCCTTAGTCATCAGAGAAATGCAAACAAAAAGGACCCTGAGATTTTACCTTACAGCCATCAGAAGGGCTAAGATGAAAAACTTAAGTGAGAACACATGCTGGAGAGGATGTGGAGAAAGAGGAACCCTCCTCCACTGCTGGTGGGAATATAAACTTATACAACTATTTTGGAAATCAATATGGTGCTTTCTCAGACAGTTAGGAATAGTGTTACCTCAAGATCCAGCTATACCACTCCTAAGCATATATCCAAAAGATGCTCAAATTCACAACAAGGACATTTGCTTAACCAGGTTCATAGCAGCTTTATTCATAATAGCCAGAACTTGGAAACAACCCAGATGTCCCTCAACTGAGGAATGGATACAGAAATTTGAGTACATTCACACAATGGAATACTACTCAGCTATTAAAAACAGGGAAATCATGATATTTGCAGGCAAGTGTGGGAACTAGAAAAGATCATCCCAAGTGAGGTATGCCAGAAGCAGAAAGACACACATGGTATACACTCATTTAAAAGTGGATATTAGACATATAATATAGGATAAACATACTAAAATCTGTACACCTAAAGAAGCTAAGCAAGAAGGAGAGCCCTGAGTAAGATGTTCAATCCTCATTCAGAAAGGCAAATGGGATGGACATTGGAAGAGGAAGAAAACAAGGAACAGGACAGGAGCTTACCACAGAGGGCCTCTGAAAGACTCTCCCCAGCAGGGTATCAAAGCAGATGCTAAGACTCATTGCCAAACTGTGGGTAGAGTTCAGGGAATCTTATGAAAGAAGGGGGAGATAGAAAGAGCTGGAGGGGACTGGAGCTCCACAAGGAGAGCAACAGAACCAAAATATCTGGGCACAGGGGTCCTTTCTGAGACTGACACTCCAACCAAGGACCATGCATGGATATAACCTAGAACCCCTGCTCAGATGTGGCAGCTCAGTGTCCAAGTGGGTTCTCTAGTAATGGGAACAGGGGCTGGCTCTGACATGAACTCAGTGGCTGGCTCTTTGACCACCTTCTCCTGATGGGGGAACAGCCTTACCAGGCCACAGAGAAAGACAATGCAGCCAATTCTGATGAGACCTGATAGGCTAGGGTCAGATGAAAGGGAGAAGGACCTCCCCTACCAATGGACTGGGGGACAGACAGGTGAGAAGAAGAGGGAGGAAGGGTGGGATTGAGGGGGAATGAGGGAAGGGGCTAAAGCTGGGATACAAAGTGAATAAACTGTAATTTATATAAAAATAAAAATTAAAAAAATAAAAATACATTTTCATGAGGGAAGGGAACATGTTGCAATTATAATCTCTAAAAAGAATATACACATTTGAAATTTTATGAGAACAAACAAATTTTAAAATGTTAATATTAATAGTGTAATTTTTAAAAATTCATTACAAATTTATGTAACGTACAAAGGTGTGTGCATATAAATGTGCGTGTATGCACGTGTGTGTGTGTGTGTGTGTGTTTGGACAAATATTAGCATAGTAATCTGGGTTAGTAGATTGTGAGCTCTTAGCAATATTTTGCAACTTGTCTGAAGCATTTTAATTTTTTTTTTCAAAATAGAAAGTTTAAAACTCAGAGACAAGGGATAATGAGGATATAGATACTGCTTGGTTACTACAAGTGTTTAAGATAATAGACATCTTGGGCCTAACAAATCAAACTCTATCAAAACTCCTAAATTTTTGTTCATGCCCAAATTATAGGGGCATTATACTCATGTGGCTCAAATAGTAAAAAATTTATTCTTTTACCAGCTTTTTACCACACTCCTCCAAACTACCCCTAGGAATCTTAAGATGCATTAAAATGCTCCATAAACCTCCCTTAGTTTTTACTTTAGTATAAACCAGATAATTACTTCCCTATGGCCATCTGCTCTTCCACACATAACCCCATGTTTTAGTGAGATTTCTCAGTTGCAGCTGCTGCCTATCTTGATGCTCCAGGTAGGGGTTCTTCACCTACTGATGAGATCATTGTTATCATAACTTGAACACACTTAGCTGTCCTTCACATAGAAAAGCTGAGGTCTGCAGACTAGAAGCTTCTATCTCTGCACACTAGCTTCAGGATTCATTTTTGAAAACCCAGATGCAATGATAGTTCTCTCTCCCAAGGGTTACATTAGGGATTTCTGGAACTCAAGGTCAGCAGCAACTGGTTTCCAAGATAGTAGATAAGCACTAAATGAATATCTGTCTCAAGGGCTGACCAACTTCAGCCAGCTCACTGGCTTGGTTTTATGACAGAAAAGCCAACAGAGTTTGCATTTTTAAAATATTGGAGAAAAGTCAAGACTATATTTCATGATTCATAAAATAATTTAAAACTCAGATTTGTCTATTATTTAAAGTTTTCTTGGAATGTAGCCATGACTGTTCACTTACATGTTGTTGAGGACTGCTTTCATGCTACTGGCAGTGCTGAGTATCTATGACAGAGGGCAAGTGATCCTCAAAGTTCAATGCATGGATTGTCTAGTCTATCATAGAAAATGTTCCTTGATCCTCTTCCAGGATCCCACAACACCATTCTTCTTTAAACAGGCATTGTTTAAACTGTTAAGCTACACCAGTGCCTCCTGAAGCCAACTCATATCATCATCCTAGAAAAGCAGAAGCTATTGAAACATAATCTTTGCATCTTAAAAGATACCTTCATCTCCAAGGAAACATACTTTGAGCAGAAATGAGACTTTGGGAGTGTGAGAGCTTGAGAACTGATTCTCAACCAATTCTCTAGGACTTCTCATATAACATTCAGGGTCCAAATAGGGCCATAATGAATGGCATCATTACATTCTAAGCCCCATAAAGGATAGAAGGAAAGGAAATGTAAGATTGTAGAAAAGTGGAATATTATTAGAGATGTGAATAAAGTCATTAAAATAGTGCAAATTCAAGACATGGGCATTCTAGTTCAGTTCAAATTTATTTCCCATTGTCAGTTCAATTTATAGAGCCACAAGACAAAATAGTGAGTCATGTCAATTGTATTTTGACCATCCAATCCATGGGATGCATACCTGCTGCTCGTATTATTTAGGCTGATTTTGATAATGGAGCATCAAGGTACCCATTAGCACTGTGCGTAGCTCTTTGGTCTCATGATGATGGGGCATCTTCTTCACAATTTATGCCCATGGGATTCTTCAGTGAGCCTTAATCTTTATACCTATGGTATGCCATTTCTTTTTTTTTTTCCTTTGAAATGGTTAAAGAAATAGTTTCCTAGTACACTGACTTAAGTTGCTGACACCCACTAGCATTCTGGGCCTGCCACATCAGTCACACAGCCACAGAGAAATGAGTCTGTCAGTAACCTTCATGAGATTAAAAGTATGCTCCCCAGTACAGCCCAAATGAGAGAGCTCAGAGAGCACCTTCACTTGAGCCTTCCACAACCTTAAGCAAAAACCAAATACAGCTACTCCTGGACTCCTAGTCCACAAACACTGTGAGGCAATAGTTTGTTAATTAACCTATGATAATTTTATAAAAATGTGCCACATGACAATAAGAAAAGAATACAATAGGCAATAATACCATCTATTAATTAATGTTTTTATGTGTGTGTGTGTGTGTGTGTGCACGTGTGTGTGGTACATGTCACAGCCTGCACATGGTGGTAAAAGGACAACTTTCAAGAATTAGTTCTGTGCCTCCATTACATGGGGCCTGAGAATCAAACTCAGACTGGCTGACTTGGCAGCATATACCTTTTTGAGCCATTTTGTCATCCCAATATTTCCACATAACACATTGAGGCTATAAAACGAAATAGCATTGGGTAGATGATAAACAGCAAAAATGTAGTTCACACCATTCTGGAGACTTGAAAGTCTAAAATCAACATGGGTAGATGAAGTGTCTGATGACTCAGTTCCTGGCTTATAGTTATGGTGCCTTCTCCCTTCACTCCCACATGGGGTCTCTTGTATACAAGGTACAAAAATCTCAACCATTAGGACTCCATTCAAACAGCCTAATTACAATCTCATTGAGAATTAGATTTCAATGTATCAATTTTAGTCAAAGTGCTAATATTCAGAAATTCTTATTTTCATTCTTATATCTTCAATGGGTTTTAGTTGTATTTACATTGTTTTTTATTTTATTTATCATTCACTATTCCTTTCGGCCTTTAAAGACCCTATAGAGTGGTAGACACGAGTTCTCCTCAGACACCTTGGAGAGAAGTTGTTGAAGAAGCTATGAGCTGACCAGCACTAAGAAAGAGGCTAGCCTGTGCACCCGGCTAGCTCTCATCCACTATCCATCCCACACACAAGAAGAGAAGTAGGACATCTGGTGTGGACACCAACTTGTGAAGAACATAAATTAATCTACATGTGTACAAATACATGATAGAGGAGGCAGAGGTGTGATTGGGGAAGGAGCATCTAAAACCATTAGGTATTACAGACATGGCTCTACCATTAACTGTGTTGCTAAGGCTTCATGTGCAAGTTTCCTGAGCCTCACCTCACCAATAAAAAATAATATCCCAAACTCTTTCATTAAGAAATACTTGGGGGGGAAGGACTCATGGCGGGGCAAGATGGCAGCGCCGGGAGGACTCTCATTCTGAGGAGCAGCACAGCAGGATTGGCACAGTGACCAGCAATCAGAACTCACGGCCATAAAACACAAGTGGTTGTGTTTCTCAGGTGAGAGGATACCCCATGGTGGGGGATTCGATCAGCTTTAACTCACCCGGCTAAACCACAGAAGAGATCCCCGTTCCGCCAGGCGCTTGGTCGCCAGCCCAGAGCTACCCGCCAGTGCGATCTGGTCACGGTCCCAGACTGAACTGTGGGCCCACAACACCATAGACTGGATTTCCCAGTCGAGAGATAACCCCACGGAGCAGGAAACAATTGGGACCGACCCCAGGTTACCCAGACATTCCCTGGAAAAGACTCGGGTTCCGCGGGTGCCCCAGGAGCCAGCCCGGACCCAGAGCCGGGAGGGACAAAGGCTCCTGCCTGCACAGAGCCCTGCCTGCGCGCGTGATTCGCCGCCTCAGATAGAACTGTGGGCACCAGGGCAACATGGCACCAGACTGCATGTCTCTGGCAGGAGGAAACCCCCAGCGGAGGGGGTTAGCAGCTCTAACGCTTAGGACACCCAGCACCAAAACACTTCCTGGACTCACGCAGACTCTAGTGCAGGCAGAAGCGCTGTGCTCTGCCGCCATTGTTGCTTTCCCCTGGGGCACTGGGACACACAACTGCATCCTCGGACCTGCAGGAGCCGAAGAGACATTACAGCAGCCCTCAAATACTGTAATACTGTGCCAGGGATCAGCCAGTTGTCCCTGGCTGGACTGCCAAAACTGTAGGAATCCCTGATCCTTCAGGGGGGCTGCACCCACAGCGTCTGGACCAGAGCGGTGCCTACAGCCGCCATCCCAGACAGAGACACACAGCTTCTGGTCCAGAGTGAGGCACCCAGCCTCCAAACCAGAGCAGTGCCCCCAGGTGCCAACTCAACCTAGGTGCACATTCTCCAGGTCCAGAGCAGAGCAATCAGCCTTTGGCCCAGAGACTTGCTGAGTGCACCTCCCACTTTCTCAGACAGAACTGTGCACCCCAGGATAACAGACTGAGTTTCCCTGTTGGGAGAAAAACCCCATAGCTAGGGAATCAGCAGTTTCTTCAAGAGGACTGTACATGGAAATTTAGTGAGCAGCAGCACACTAAATCTATAACAAGAAACCCAGCAGTGGGGCAGCGGTCTTGAGAAATTTTATGGGTAACAGGAGATCCCCCCCTGCCTAACATAGACCACAGCTACTACTCAGGGCTATAAACCTGAGGTGAGCAGTGGCAACTCCGGAGAAACACTGGCCATACAGTGACCATAACCAAAAAGCAGAGAAGGGCTCCTTCAGGAAAAATCATCTTCCGGCCAAGGGGATACTCCCTACCTCAGGACTCCAGGAAGCACAGAAACTAACAGCCAAAACCTAAATCAGCCCAATGGGTAGAGGTCAGCGTAAAGGCTCAACCAACAAAAGACAGAGCAATATGGCATCTCCAGAACCCAGCCATCCAGGGGCGAACAGCCCTGAACAATGCAGCATAATAGAAAATCAAGAAGATGACCTTACATCTATGTTGATGAAGAGAATAATAGAGGAAACAGATAAAATACGTAAAGAATTAGAGGAAGATAAAACCAAACAGATCATGGCTATCCGTAAAGAAATGGAGGAAGATAAAGACAAGCAAATTAGGGCCATCCGTGAATAAATATGGGAAGATGCAGCCAAACAGCTTGTGGCCTTCAGAGAAGAAATAATTAAATCACTGAAAGAAATCAAAGAGACAGAGTTGAAGGAACTAAAAGAAAAAGAGGAAAATACAAGCAGACAGGTGAAGGAAGTAAACAAAACAACTCAAGACCTGAAGATAGAACTAGAAAAATTAAAGAAAACACAAATGGAGGAAATAATGGAGAGGAAGAATTTAGGGAAGAAAACAGGAACTACAGAGGTAAGCATAACCAACAGAATACAAGAAATGGAAGAAAGAATCTCAGGTGTAGAAGATACAATGGAAGAAATCGATGTATCTGTCAAAGAAAATGTTAAATCCAAAAAATTCCTGACACAGACCGTCCAAGAAATCCAAGACAATATGAAAAGACAAAACCTAAGAATAATAGGAATAGAGGAAAAAGAAGACTCCCTTCTCCAAGGCCCAGAAAATATTTTCAACAAAATCATTGAAGAAAATTTCCCCAAGTTAAAGGAGAAGCCAATAAGGATACATGAGGCTTACAGAACACCCAACAAATTTGACCAGAAAAGAAAATCCTCCCACCACATAATAATCAAAACAGGAAGTATACAGAACAAAGAAAAAATACTAAAAGCTGCAAGGGAAAAAGGCCAAGTAACATATAATGGCAAACCCATTAGAATCACACCTGACTTTTCAACAGAAACTATGAAAGCCAGAAGGGCCTGGACAGATATCATGCAGACCCTAAGAGAACACAGATGTCAACCCAGGCTACTATACCCTGCAAAACTCTCAGTCCTCATAGACGGAGAAAACAAGATATTCAATGACAAAAACAAATTTCAACAATACCTACACACAAATCCAGCATTACAGAAGACACTGGAAGGGAAAATACAACCCAAGAAAATTAGCTTCTGTCAAGAAAACACAGGAAATAATTAACCTTACTACAGCAAAACAAAAAGCAACCAAGCACACAAACTTATGAACACAGCCAACATCAAAATCAAAGGATCTAACAGCCACTGGTCATTAATCTCTCTCAACATCAATGGACTCAACTCTCCAGTAAAAAGACACAGATTAACAGAATGGATACGTAAACAAAACCCAGCAATCTGTTGCATACAAGAAACACACCTAAGACACAAAGATAGACATTACCTGAGGGTAAAAGATTGGAAGATGACTTTCCAAGCAAATGGACCCAAGAAACAAGCAGGAGTAGCCATTCTAATATCTGGTAAAATAGACTTTCAACCAAAATTAATAAAAAGAGATGAGGAAGGACACTTCATACTCATCAAGGGAAAATTCCACCAGGAAGACATCACAATCCTGAACATCTATGCCCCAAATACAAGAGCACCCACATTTGTAAAAGAAACATTGATAAAATTTAAACCACATATAGATCCCCACACATTAATAGTGGGAGACTTTAACATCCCACTCTCAACAAAGGACAGGTCAACAAAACAGAAATTAAACAAAGAAACAATATCTCTGACAGAGGTCATGAATCAAATGGACCTCACAGACATCTACAGAACTTTACACCCAAACACAAAAGAATTTACCTTCTTCTCAGCACCTCATGGAACCTTCTCCAAAATAGACCATATAGTTGGTCACAAAGCAAGCCTCAACAGATACAAGAAGACTGAAATAATCCCTTGTATCCTGTCTGATCACCATGGAATAAAGCTGGACTTCAACAACAACAGAAATAGCAAAAAGCCTACACACTCATGGAAACTGAACAACTTGTTACTAAATGACAGCTGGGTCAGGGAAGAAATAAAGAAAGAAATTAAAGCCTTTCTAGAACTCAATGAAAATGAAGACACAACATACCCTAACTTGTGGGACACAATGAAAGCAGTGCTAAGAGGAAAGTTCATAGCACTAAGTGCCTTCAAGAAGAAATTCGAGACAGCTCATTCAAGCAACTTAATGGCCCACTTAAAAACCCTAGAAAAAGAAGAAGCAGACACACCAAAAAGGAATAGACGGCTGGAAATAATCAAACTCAGGGCTGAAATCAATCAATTAGAAACAAATAAAACAATTCAAAGAATCAATGAAACCAAGAGCTGGTTCTTTGAGAAAATCAACAAGATAGACAAACCCTTAGCCAAGCTAACTAAAAGGCAGAGAGACACCACCCAAATCAACAAAATCAGAAATGATAGGGGGGACATAACTACAGACACTGAGGAAATCCAAACAATCATTAGGACTTACTTCAAAAGTCTATATGCCACAAAATTTGAAAATCTAAATGAAATGGACAATTTTCTTGATCGATTTGACTCACCAAAGCTGAATCAGGACCAGGTAAATCAACTAAATAGTCCTATATCCCCCAAAGAAATAGAGGCAGTCATCAGAAGTCTCCCATCCAAAAAAAGCCCAGGACCAGATGGCTTCAGCGCAGAATTCTACCAGACCTTCAAAGAAGAGCTAACTCCAATTCTCTTCAAACTATTCCACAAAATAGAAACAGAAGGAACATTACCAAACTCATTCTATGAAGCCACAATCACCTTGGTACCTAAACCTCACAAAGACTCAACAAAGAAAGAATTTCAGGCCAATCTCCCTTATGAACATTGATGCAAAAATACTTAACAAAATACTTGCAAACCGGATCCAAGAACACATCAAAGATATTATCCACTATGACCAAGTAGGCTTCATCCCAGGTATGCAGGGGTGGTTCAATATACGGAAATCCATCAATGTGATCCACCATATTAACAAACTGAAAGAAAAAAACCACATGATAATCTCCCTAGATGCTGAAAAAGCATTTGACAAAATCCAACATCCATTCATGTTTAAAGTACTGGAGAGATCAGGGATACAAGGCACATATCTAAACATAGTAAAGGCGATATACAGCAAGCCTATAGCCAACATCAAACTGAACGGAGAGAAACTTAAAGCAATCCCTCTGAAATCAGGGACAAGACAAGGCTGCCCACTGTCTCCATATCTCTTCAACATAGTGCTGGAAGTCCTTGCTAGAGCAATAAGACAGTTGAAGGAGATCAAGGGGATACAGATGGGAAAGGAAGAAGTTAAATTATCACTATTTGCAGATGATATGATAGTATATATGAGTGACCCCAAAAACTCTACCAGGGAACTCCTACAGCTGATAAACACCTTCAGCAAAGTGGCCGGATATAAAATTAACTCAAAAAAATCAGTAGCACTCCTGTATACAAAAGACAAAAGGGCTGAGAAAGAAATTAGAGAAACAACACCATTCACAATAGCCACAAATGACATAAAGTACCTTGGCGTAACCCTAACCAAGCAAGTCAAAGACTTGTATGAAAAAAATTTCAAGTCTCTGAAGAAAGAATTAGAGGAAGATATGAGAAGATGGAAAGATCTCCCATGCTCATGGCTTGGCAGGATTAACATAGTAAAAATGGCCACCCTACCAAAAGCAATCTACAGATTTAATGCAATTCCCATCAAATTGCCAACAAAATTCTTTACAGACCTGGAAAGAAAAATTCTCAACTTCGTATGGAATAACAAGAAACCGAGAATTGCTAAAACAATCCTCTACAATAAAAGATCTTCTGGAGGTATCTCCATCCCTGATCTCAAGCTGTACTATAGAGCAACAGTTATAAAAACTGCATGGTACTGGCATAGAAACAGAATGGTGGATCAATGGAATCGAACAGAAGACCCAGAAATAAACCCACACACTTACGGACACCTGATTTTTGACAAAGATGCCAAAACCATACAATGGAAAAAAGATAGCATCTTTAACAATTGGTGCTGGTCCAACTGGATGTCTACATGTAGAAAAATGAAAATAGATCCATACTTATCACCCTGCACAAAACTGAAGTCCAAGTGGATCAAAGACCTCAACATAAAACCAGACACATTAAATCGGCTAGAAAAAAAAGTGGGGAATACCCTAGAACTCATTGGTACAGGAGAAAACTTCCTGAACAGAACACCAACAGCACAGGCTCTAAGAGCAACAATCAATAAATGGGACCTCATGAAATTGAAAAGCTTCTGTAAAGCAAAGGACACCGTCATCAAAACAAAGCGACTGCCTACAGATTGGGAAAGAATCATCACCAACCCTCTATCTGACAGAGGACTCATATCCAATATATATAAAGAACTAAACAAGCTGAAAAACAACAAACCAAGTAATCCACTTAAAAAATGGGGAACAGAGCTAAAGAGAGAATTCTCTGCAGAGGAATATCGAATGGCAGAGAAGCACTTAAAGAAATGCTCAACCTCATTAGCCATTAGGGAAATCCAAATCAAAACAACCCTGAGATTTCACCTTACACCCATCAGAATGGCCAAGATGAAAATCTCAAGGGACAACACATGCTGGAGAGGTTGTGGAGAAAGGGGAACCCTTCTCCACTGCTGGTGGGAATGTAAACTGGTACAACCACTCTGGAAATCAATCTGGCGCTTTCTCAGACAACTAGGAATAGCGGTTCCTCAAGATCCAGCCATACCACTCCTAGGCATTTACCCAAAAGAGGCGCAAGTACACAACAAGGACATTTGTTCAACCATGTTTGTAGCAGCTTTATTTGTAATAGCCAGAAGCTGGAAACAACCCAGATGCCCCTCAACTGAAGAATGGATGCAGAAACTGTGGTACATCTATACAATGGAGTATTACTCAGCAATGAAAAATAAGGAAATCATGAAATTTGCAGGTAAATGGTGGGACCTGGAAAGGATCATCCTGAGTGAGTTGACCCAGAAGCAAAAAGACACTCACGGTATATACTCACTCATATAAACATACAATATAGAATAAACCCACTAAAAGCTGTACATCTAAACAAACTAAGCAAAAGAGAGGACCCTAACTAAAATGTTCAATCCCCATCCTGAAAGGAAAAGAGGATGGACATCAGAAGAAAACGAAAATAGGAAACAACCTCGGAACCTGCTACAGAGGGCCTCTGAAAGCCAGAAGAAAACAGGAAACAACCTTGAAACCTGCCACAGAGGGCCTCTGAAAGCTTCTGCAGTATAGACTGTCAAAGCAGATGCTGACCCTGATGGCCAACTGATGGGCAGAGTGAATGGAATTTTATGTAAGAAGTGGGAAATAGTAAGAGCTGGAGGGAACGGGAACTCCACAAGCAGAGCAACAGAACAAGATAATTTGAACACAGGGAACTTCCCAGAGACTCATACTCCAACCAAGGACTATTTGTGGAGATGACCTGGAACCCCTGCACAGATGTAGCCCATGGCAGTTCAGTGTCCAAGTGGGTTACATAGTAATGGGAAGAGGGACTGCCTCTGACATAATCTGATTGGCCTACTCATTGATCACTTCCCTCTGAGGGGGGAGCAGCCTTACCAGGCCACAGTAGAGGACAATGAAGCCACTTTTGATGAGAACTGATAGACTAAGATCAGAAAGAAGGAGAGGAGGACCTCCCCTATCAGTGGACTTGGGGAGTGGCATGCATGCAGAAAGGGGAGGAAGGGTGGGATCAGGAGGGGAGGAGGGAGGGGCTTATGGGGGGATACAAAATGAATAAAGTGTAATTAATAAAATAAAATAAAAGATTTTAAAAAAAAAGAAATACTTATTGTATCTTGTGGATACATACTAAGCATGTCAGTAGACACTGAGAATGTGGAAATAAATAAAAAAAAGAAGATTACAACCCTCAAGACAGGAGGAGCCTATTACGCAAAAAATAAATACCCAGAACAAAAGCAGAACCTTGACTTTGCAATTCTATAATCAATAGAGCTTATGCCTGTGTGATAGCCATGGTGCCTCCTGAGTGAATGGACAATGCAGAAAGTTGTTAGCATGTATGCCTTACAGTTGAGTACACTACGTGTAGGAGAAAGAACATCTTGCAATTAAGAAGAACTCTTGATATTTGTTATTAAAAACTAGTGCTCTCTGTGGCTAAGGTAAGATAAACAAACTTGCCCCATCCAGGAAGTAACTAGAATGTTGGGAAGATGAGTTTTTCTGTTATTTTTTGGTTTGGTTTGGTTTTTGAGACAGTATCCAAGACCATCTAGGAACTGTCCAAGAATCTAAGGATAACATTGAACTTCCAATCCTCTTTACATCCCCAGTGCTGATTTGGCAGGAATAGCTACCACACCTACTTTGTACAAGGCTGAGGAAAGAGCCAAGGGTTTTTTGTTTTTAGATTTATTTATTTATTTATTACACTTCATTCAATTTCTATCCCAGCTATAGTCCCCTCTTTCATCCCCTCCCAACACCACCCTCCTTCCCTCTTCTCCTTCCTATGCCCCTCTCCAAGTCCACTGATAGGGGAGGTCCTCCTCCCCTTCCATCTGATCCTAGCATATCTGGTCTCCTTAGGACTGGCTGCATTGTCTTCCTCTGTGGCCTGGTAAGGTTGTTCCCCCCTCAGGGGAAGGTGGTCAAAGAGCCAGCCACTGAGTTCATGTCAGAGCCAGCCCCTGTTCCCATTACTAGAGAACCCACTTGGACACTGAGCTGCCACGAGCTACATCTGAGCAGGGGTTCTAGGTTATATCCATGCATGGTCCTTGGTTGGAGTGTCAGTCTCAGAAAGGACCCCTGTGCCCAGATATTTTGGTTCTGTTGCTCTCCTTGTGGAGCTCCAGTCCCCTCCAGCTCTTTCTATCTCCCCCTTCTTTCATAAGATTCCCTGAACTCTACCCACAGTTTGGCAATGAGTCTCAGCCTCTGCTTTGATACCCTGCTGGGGAGAGTCTTTCAAGGGCCCTCTGTGGTAAGCTCCTGTCCTGTTCCTTGTTTTCTTCCTCTTCCAATGTCTATCCCATTTGCCTTTCTGAATGAGGATTGAACATCTTACTCAGGGCTCTCCTTCTTGCTTAGCTTCTTTAGGTGTACAGATTTCAGTATGTTTATCCTATATTATATGTCTAATATCCATTTTTAAATGAGTGTATAGCATGTGTATCTTTCTGCTTCTGGTATGCCTCACTCGGGATGATCTTTTCTAGTTCCCACACTTGTCTGCAAATGTCATGATTTCCCTGTTTTTAATAGCTGAGTAGTATTCCATTGTGTGAATGTACTCAAAAATTTCTGTATCCATTCCTCAGTTGAGGGATATCTGGGTTGTTTCCAAGTTCTGGTTATTATGAATAAAGCTGCTATGAACCTGGTTAAGCAAATGTCCTTGTTGTGTGCTTGAGCATCTTTTGGATATATGCTTAGGAGTGGTATAGCTGGATCTTGAGTTAGCACTATTCCTAATTGTCTGAGAAAGCACTGTATTGATTTCCAAATAGTTGTATAAGTTTACATTCCCACCAGCAATGGAGGAGGGTTCCTCTTTCTCTACATCTTCTCCAGCATATATTGTCACTTGATGTTTTGATCTTAGCCATGGGTGAAAGGTGAAATCTCAGGGTCATTTTGATTTGCATCTCTCTGATGACTAAGGACACTGAGCATTTCTTTAAGTGTTTCTCTGCCATTTGATATTCCTCTATCGAGAATTCCTTTTAGCCCTGTACCCCGTTTTTGAATTGAATTACTTGATTTGTTGCTCTTTTACTTCTTGAGTTATATTCTGGATATTAACTCTGTCAGATAAGGGTTGGTGAAGATCCCTTCCCAGTCTGTAGGCTGTGGTTTTGTTCTGATGACAGAGTCCTTTGTTTTACAGAAGCTTTTCAGTTTCATTAGGTCCCATTTACTGCTCGTTTATCTTAGAGCCTCTGCTTAAGAGTGTTCAGTTCAGGAAGTTGTCACCTGTGCCAATGAGTTCAAGGCTCTTCCCCACTTATTCCTCTAACAGGTTTAGTGTGACCAGTTTTACGTTGAGGTCTTTGATCCACTTGGACTTCAGATTTTTGCAAGGTGATAAATATGAATCTATTTGCATTTTTCTACATGTAGACATACAGTGAGACCAGCACCATTTGTTGAAGATGTCCAGGTTTAGTCATGCTAGGCAAAAACTCTACCAACAGAGCAAGTGTTTCAAGTTCTATGTTGTTGTTCTGAAAGTGTTAAAAAGGAGGCAGGAAGAAGACTGATGAGAGTCTAGGCCAGGAAAATAATCCCATGCTCAAATGGAAAATTACAGTCTTATATACATAAATATTCTGAGAATGAGTTGTTAGTACATCTGCTCTCCATACCTCCGATGTACAAGTTTAGTTTTAAAAATGTTGTTTCCCAATTGGAGATGACCTATGTGAGGCGAGAACAAGTGGTAGGGAATTTATGAGAGAGAATATGAAACACATGGGCACAGGGCTGAGGATGACAAGCTTAAAACAAATTTGAGTCTCTGAATCCCCAAGGATTATCATAGGACCCCAGGATCCTTTTACTTATGAAAGGGCCTTTGGACAAATATGCATCTTTAGTATACCAGGACACTGTAATCCCTAAAGGCTGAGGAACAGGAAGTGCCAAGGCACGAGGCGAGGGGCAAGGACAGTTGAGAAATGAACAATGGATGAACCAAGTTTCAAGAGTATGAGAGGATAGATGTGGCTTTGGAGGAATTCACAATCTCCTTGGTCAGCAGAGAATTCTTTAGGGCATATAGCAAAAGCTAGTGAAAAGCATCTCAGTACCCTCTGCTCCAGAGGGTACAGTCAGGAAGACACTGAGAAAGAAGGCCTGTTTATCATTGGCAATCAGGTCAATACCATACAGAGCAGGAAGAAATCAGCAAACTTTGAGCCCACGGTCCAAATATGGGCAGATACCAGCAGGAGAGAGATTGCCTCCATCCATCCAGTCAGTTCTTCTTGCTTGCTTCACCTCACTTCTCCTTATTTTTTTTTATACTTATCTTATGGTTGGCCTTGAAACTTGTTTTTTTCATCGAAAAGAAAATTCAGGATTTTTTTTAATAAGAGAGAAGTGGGGGGAGGGGTCAAACAAGCAGCGTTCATAGGGACCCGAGCCTGTGTGCGGAGGTGCAGACACAATTTTGAAAATGATTCTTAGGAAGAGGCCTTTGGTGCCAAATAGTTGAGCTATTGCCAGTCATTTATGACTCCTTCTTTATCATTTCCCTTCAGCTGAGGCAGATCAGGACAGATCCACATTCCATCCCTGGTGGTGTCTGAGGCCCCTCCTGGCCTTTTGGGCTGCTGGTTCGCTGAGACTCTTGGATTTGAGAAAACCAGTCTGGCGGCTCCATCTCAGCATGTTGAGGCGCTTATGCAGATGAAGGGGGTATATTATGGGAGCCATGACAACAGAGACACAACAAACAAAAGCAACCCACTGCTTCCGGCACAAACAGTGAAGACCTCCCCAGTTCCCCAGCTAGTCTATGAAGTCACTGATTCGCCACATTTCAGTCCTCACATACAGACAGTGAGCAGCTGCAGCAACTCTTTTGGAATAGTTTATATATAAAATAACTAACACTTAGCTTAGCCATGAGACCATGAGTGTCTCCTCCAGCCAGTGGTGGTAACTGGCCCCCTATCTTCTCTCATCCTTCTTGTTTTTCCTTCCTCCCCTCCTGTCTCCCTTCTTTCCTATGGGCTGTGCTGGTTCTATAATTAGAACTGAGAATACAAGCAAAATAAGGAAATTATTTCCATTCTCATTGTATGCACAAAGAGCTGAAAAACGCAAATATATGACCAGTTTGTTGCCTGTATCATGGTAATCTAAAACCGCAGTTCCTCAAAGGAGAAAGTATAGTCCTGTTTATACTGAAAGCTTTCAGAGAAGTCCCTAATATGGAGAAAGGTCTAATCTGGCTTTCAAATGACAGTCAAATGAGGAAGGGAAGAGAATGGAGAGGGTGAAAGAGAAGAGAGGCTCTGAAGGAAGAAGCAATAGCACAGGGTAGGACATGGAGAGACACCTTCCAAGAAAACTGTACAGTTTGTGCACATGAGGATGCCTTGGCTTAGCAGAAGAACTAACTGTTCAACAGTGTTCAAGTGCATGGCATGGCTGCCTCTGAGAGCAGATCTAAGTCCAGGCAGGACTGACAGGACAACCACCACACAGTGGGATGGAGAGTGTAACCCGAATCCTAGACACGGGGATGAAGTGTCTTGACACTGGGGTGGACAGTAAGTGTCGGTGCCAAGACAAACGTGCAAAGACAAACAGGCTACTCGGGGCTGAAGTCTTCTACCCAGAGAAAGAAACAGTCTATAGAGAGGGATGAGGAGGCGAAATATAGGATGGGATCCAATATATACAGAGTATACATCTGATAAGAAGTCAGTATCTCACAGATATAAGAAACTCGAGCCATTCAATTGTGAGCAAGCAGAATAACTGGTTTTAAAAGTGAATTAGCTTCTCAGAAAGAATTTTTTTTAGAGAAAACAAGTTGATGGTCATCAGTGCAATGCAAATACAAGCCACAATATGATGTTGTCTCATGCTGGTTATGAGAAAATTTTCAAGAAAGAAAACCAGGTCCTAAATGTTGGTATGTAGAGAGATGGAAACCCTGGTGCATTATGGGTGGATGGGAGTGTGAAATAGGGTGGCTGCTATGGAACAAAATGCAGTCGGTTACTCAGAAACCTAAAAGTAAAACTATCCCATGATCCACAATCTCATTTTCAGATATATATTTATGACAGCAAAGCAAACTGCCAAGGTAGCCATGCGTCTTCACATTTATTGCAGCATCATTCAAACCAATACACACGACTCATCTTCCAAGATGCAACCATATAAATGTTCATGGAAAGATGATAGGATAGGATTCAGCCTGGAAAAAGTAATGAACCTTGCCATTTGTGACAGTATGAAGGAACCTTGGGGACACTGTGGATAATTAGAGCTATGGACTATCTAAATGGCTAGTAAAAAAAAGAAAAAAAAAAACAGAATGAAGGGCGCAGCTGCCAAAAAAAAAAATGGGAGGGGGATGGGAAGTTGCTGTAAATGGGTAGAAAGTTTTAGTTAGAACCAGGCCTGGCTATACTCGTCTGCAGCACAGAAACTCAAGAGGCTGAGGAAGAAGGATTGCAATTTAGACAAAGAAAGGAAAAGAGGGAGGGGAGAGAAGAGAAGGGAAGCACAGAAAAGAACAGAAGAGGAGAGAAGAAGAGAGGGAAGGGTAAAGGAGGGACGGGAGGATAAAGGAGGGAACTGTGGAAAGGGAAGAGCAGGAAGAGTAGGGGAGGGAAGGAAAGGGAGTGTACAGGAAGGGAAGTCAGGAGCAGACAGAAAAAGAGGAGGGGAGAGGAGGAGAGGAGAAAGAAGAGGAAGGTAAAAGTGAGGAGAGATGACAGTAGAGTAGAGAGAAGCAATAGGAGGTGTGAGGAAAGGAGATGAGAAGAAGAAAAGAGAGGAGGAAGAGAGGAAAACAGGAAAAAAGGACAAAAGAGAAGATGAGATTTAATTATGCAAGATAATAATTTCTAGATATCTGCTGTACAACAGTGTTACCTATATAGTGTGTCTATTGAAAGATTTGCTGTAAAGATAGAACTCATATTAAGTATTTTACCACAGTTTTTTAAAGAATATAATGTATAAGCAAACAGTAGTTTAGTCAGCTAATACAATCTATATTTCATAAAAATCTTGCAGGCAGAAGCATGAAATAGAATGAAAGGGAACTTAAAGAAGAAGGGCCTACAATCAACCCCTCATGAAGGAAGGAAAGTACCTGAATAGGACAGTATGGTAGTGTGAACACCACAGACAACCGTGTTTGGGCTAGCTAGAGCAGAGCGACCAGAGGGCCAGCTCCCGTGGTCCAGTCCCAATCCATTTCCAGCATAGCTAACAGTCCCAAATGCCTGCTTCATTCAGCCCTTCATCCCTCTTCAACTAGGCATCCTGTTAGCTACTTACCCAACCTGTGTTAAGGATAGATTCAGACAAGGCTGCAAGAAGCTAGAATAGCTCCTCCTTTACCCCTGCCTGATTGGCTGTATTTAAATACTACAGTGAGCGATAACGCCATTCACTACCCACCCCTGTTCGGTAATTAGGGTCTATTTGCAACATGAAATCCTAGAGAAATAAAATAAGTCCTTTGGATGTTTAGCAGATTAAGTTTGGAATGGAAAGACACATGGTTTCAGTGGAGTCCAAAGTAGCTGGAAGGGAGACTGATATGAACCAGGCTGGGGCTCAGTGAGAAAGGCAATGTGCAGGGCATCAGCTGGCCATGACCTCTAGTGTGCCTCAGATGGAGATCTGAAGCACGGTCAGGACAAATGATGCAGTTGACACAGCTGCTATACAGCCTGTACCACACAGGTGGTACAGGCTCCATAGCCACCACTGGGACATTCATGTGAGGTCACAAATCTTTCTCCGAAAGAGGTAACCCTGGAGAAAGACATTGGGAATATATATATATAATGCTTATGCCTTTCAAGAACATAGATTCTACATTTGGATAGTCTCTATAATAAGTCTGTCTGATGAACATATATTTGTTTTCTTTTTGGTTATTTTCTAATTTTGAGAATTTCATACATAAATCCTATATTTATATCACATTTACCTTCATATCCCCCACCAACTGCTCCTCTGTTCCCCATATTCCCTCTCAAATTTATGACTTCTTAAATTATTATTATACCACATACATATACTACACTATGCTACATTACACTGTATATAATTAATATATTATAATGGTTACTGAGTCTATTTGGTGTTCATATTTGTGCGTGTGTGTGTGTGTGTGTGTGTGTGTGTGTGTGTGTGTGTGTGTGTGTTTGGGGTTGGATAACCTATTAGACTGCTGGAGAAAATTATTTCTTTCTCAGCCAACACAAATTGTCTTTGGCTCTTCATTTAAAGGTGAGGGCTTCTAGCATTTCATCCATCAATGCATCTCCAATGAAGATATCATTATGCAGGTTTGACTTGAGAACAATAGTGTTGAGATTTCATTGTTTCTGCATTCCTGTCATATCTACAAGGCACCATCTCACAGCAGATGTACTGGGCCACCAGCCCTTAGACCTTTCTACTGCCTTTCGTTGGTGGATTTCTGGGTCTTAGGTGTAGGGGTTGTGCTGTGGACATACCAGCTAAGGCTGTTTTCCCCGTTTTTTCTCTTATTCACTGCACTTTGACCAGCTTTGGATCTCTAATATTCTCCATTTGCTGCAAAAATAAGGCTCATTGGTGAGGGATGAAAGCTAGACTTAGCTATGGCTATAAGGTTA
Organism: Psammomys obesus; assembly: GCF_907164565.1. Taxonomy (NCBI): domain Eukaryota; kingdom Metazoa; phylum Chordata; class Mammalia; order Rodentia; family Muridae; genus Psammomys; species Psammomys obesus. The sequence goes on along the minus strand of NW_026591643.1, from coordinate 5,711,061 downwards.
AGTGTTTAGACACAGCTCAAAGCTATATTGATTTTTAAAAATGGTGGTGATAGCAGGTACCCTGGTCCTCTGACTCTTACAATCTGTCCACCCCCTCTACTCTGATGTCTCCTGAGCCCTAGGTGTAGGGGTTGTAGTGTAGATATATTAACTGGAATTGGGTACCCCACAGTCATTTTGACTTTTGCATTTTGACCAGTTGTGAATTTCTTAGTATTTAATAGTATCTTGTGTGCTTCAGGGAGTCTATTTGGCTCCCTGACATTGTTCTAATTGGGTATCCACACAGACATAGTGAGAATGCAGCTTCCCAGTCTCTATGCCTTCTCAGAGAAAGCCCAACGTCCTCAGTTGCTTCCTTACACATTAGAGGAATGTAATGAGAAAAGAATAATCCTGTTCCCTGCCTTCTCCTGCTTCCAATATCTATTGCATTAGTCCTTCTGAATGAGGATTGAGCATCTTTCCTAGGGGTGATCCTTGCTTGGCTTCTTTAGGGAGTGCAGATTTTAGTAGGATTATCTTATATGATATGGCTGATATCCACTTACGAGTGAGTAAGTGAGTATATGCTGTGGTGTCTTCCTGCTTCTGGGTTACCTCACTCAAGGTGATATTTTCTAGTTCCCACCATTTGCCTGCAAATTTCATGATTTCCTTGTTTTTAATAGATGAGTTGTATTCCGTTGTGTAAATGTACCACAATTTCTGTATCCATTCTTCTGTTAAGGGACATCTAGCTTGTTTCCAGCTTCTGACTATTACCAATAGGGCTGCTATGAACATGCCACAGTTGGCCTCTGAAAGACTCTACTGATGGAGGTTTTGAAGCAGGATGAGACTCATAGCCAAACTTTGGGCTATGAAAGAAAGGGGAAATAGAAAGACCTGGAGGGGATAGGAGCTCCAAAAGAAGAATGACAGAACTATAAAAACTGAGCCCTGAAGGCCTTGAAAATATTGATACCCCAACAAAGGAAAATGCATGGAGAGGACCTAAAACCCTGGCTCAGATATAGCCCATAGATTCAAGTCTCCAAGTAGGTTCCCTAATAAGGAGAACAGGCTCTGTCTCTGACATGAACTCAGTGGCTGGCTCTTTGATCTCCTTCCACTGAGGCGGGAGCAACCTTGCCAGGCCACAGAGGAAGACAATGCAGTGAGGCCTGCTGAGACCTGATAGGCTAGGTCAGATGAAAGGGGAGGAGGACCTAACTTATCAGTGGACTGGGAGAGGGGCATGGGAGGAGAAGAAGGAGGGAGGGTGGAATTGCGAAGGGATGAGGGAGGGGGCCACAGCTGGGATACAAATTGAATAAACTGTAATAAATGATAATAATAAAAATTTTAATAAAAAGGAAAAAAGAAAAGAATAATCATTCATGGAGGAAAGTGTGTTTGTGGATGTTTCTGAGTGAAGACTAGTCAGTTGAGAGGGAGGAATACTCATGATTGGTTTAAAGATCAAATAGGAACCTAACTTGGGAGCAATTTGACCAGTCAAACCCTAAAATTTCCTGGCATTTCCATTTCATGTCACTAGTTACATACTGAGTAGAGATGGGAAGACTTCACCTATGTCTAGCAACAGCTGTGCTTCTAACAATGGCACCATTTCTCGGAAGCCATGCCCTTGACACTGATTTCAAAGGAAAGATTGAGTTATACACTAAGTGATGGTTAACAGTCCAGCTTGCTTGTTTCACTCTTGGAAAATCTTAGGTACAAAGGCAAACAGACTTGTAAAAGTTTATGCTCAAACAAACAGAAACAAGGTCAGAGTTGACGTAACGTCCCCTCAGATCATTTAGAATGTAACTTTTGGGCCAGATGTAATACAGATGAAGACATCTAAAGGAGGCCCAGCATTCCACACTACCTGGGTGGTTCTTAATATAATAGAAAGTATTCTTACAAGACAAGATGGAGAGCAGAAAATGTAAAGTGACCTCAGAAGCAATAACCGGAGTTGTGATGTCACAAGCCAAGGGTCACGTGGAACTGCCAGAGCTGGAGAAATAAGGAAGAGACTGCCTTCCTAGGGTGTTCAGATGGAATACATACCAGAGGCTCAGAGCCGGACTTCATACTTCTGAAGCCCAGAACTCTGATCCTATCGGTTTTAATCCTCCAAATGTGTGATCACTACTCTTAATGACTCCTTTTTTAATATCAGTCTTCATATTTAAAAAAGTGGATCCTAAATATCAATATTTGGGTGGAAATATGGTAGCAAGTATAATTTTTTACCTTTTTATTGTTATTTTTATAGTGTTTGAGTAATGTAAGCTTCTCTAAGCTCAAGCATAAGGTAAAATATAATTGACTCACATGGATATACTTTCTGTTCTGCATTCATTCACTATAAACTACCTAGGTAACAGTATTAAACCTTTATTCTGAATCCAAGGCTCTGCATAATTTCCCATGCTTTTCCTACTATGCCAGCTTCTTGGACACTATGCTCCAGCCTCACTGCATGCTCTTTCATTTACACAGTTTTCTTCTTTCTCATAGGTGGGATCTTAACAGAAACAGAAAGAGAGAAAAAATGTTAAGCAGTAGCAGAGGTACTGCTCCGGGTCCATTGGTGCTGTCACTTTCCCTCCAGACATCTCAAGCCATCTGGTACTGTCTTACCATCCATGAACAATAGAAACGATCACAGGACACTTAGGGTCAGAAACACAAATTATTCAACAAGTAATCTTGGCAAAGAGATATCCAAATTCTTTGTTCAAATGTCCTCAATATGTTCCATAAAATGCCAAGGTAACATGTAAAAGAATGGGTAAAACATCTTCCCATTTTACCAAAGTAGAAAAGAAACACATTGACAAACACATATCCTAAAGAGTATAAGGAAATATTTCAGAGCCTTAAAGCACTCTATGTGACCTTTCAATGTCCAGAAGTATGACACCTTCAAGCAGTGTAATGTGTGTAGACCGATAAGACTATAAAACAATAAAACCAGTCCAGCTGTACAAAGCCTAGCATCTTGTGCTGTGGTACTAAGAATGAGAATTCCTGCTTACCTGTACTCCACTAGTTCAATTATTTATAAAAGCAGGTTGAGGAGAAATTCCCCCCCAAAGGCTGAACTTGACTGTATCTGGAGACATTTTGTTGTCAGAAGGAAGGAGGAGCTGTTACAAGTCAGGAATGCTGTAAACATCTAACAATGTACAAGACAGTCCCCCACAAAAAGGAATTTTCCAGCCCCAAATGTCAGTGCTCAGAGTTTAAACATATTGTGCTGATAGTATTTTTCTCAAATAAGACAGCTTCTAATAAGAACAGTATCTTCTAACTTTACAGACCAGAAAGGGCTAGAGATGTGAGGGCTAGAGGCATAATTAATCTAGGCTTTCGGATATACAAATAAACTCATTGTGATTATCCATACAGAAGGAAGAGATAATAGTGATAACTTGTCGTTTTATGTTGGTTTGGTTTGGGGCAATTTTTGTTGTTCTTATTGGCATTGGTTGCTTTGTTGGTTGGTTGGTTGGTTGGTTGGTTGGTTGGTTGGTTGGTTGGTTGGTTGGTTGGTTTTGGTGTTTTTGTTTGGTTTGGTTTGGTTTTATTTTCAGTCTCTTGATCTTCTTGTAATCCCTATTCTTTTGTTCTGGTTGTATATTCACCTGTGTCTGTTCCGTGAAAGAGTGGTGTTTGAGGAATAAATGCTCACAGTAATCCAGTCCATTGAGCCTGACTATGGACTCAGGGTTAGACAGGAGATTAAAGTCATTCAGCCAAAACCCTTTTCCTGAAGTACTACTTGGACATTCTAATGCAGGAGACAAGAATACTGGGAGATTTTCCCTACTTGGCAGTTCAAGATGCTGAAGCAACATGCATATGGGCTCTTGTTGTCATCTTCCCTCTTCTCCTTGCTTCTTCCTCATTTCCTTTCTCATCACATGGAGATGGCTATATGGGGGAGAAAAGAACATGAGTATCTCTCATATTGGTATTTCTATCATATGGGGGAGAAAAGGACATGGGTATCAGAGGTGCTAGCTTGGGTGAATTGTGTGCTCTTCTCATAAGGGCCACAAGTTTAGGCTCCCCAAACCCTGGTTCTTACATCTATTCCTGTAGGTCTGAGATTTTCTAGAGTCCTGTCATAACAAATCAAAGATCCTCCTTTTGGAACATGTTAACTTGAATTGAATTTTTTTTTCATTTGTAGTAGAAAGAGGTCCAACTAATAAACTCATATTTATAGAGCATTTGAGAGTTTTCTAAGTGTTTGCACATTTGTGATTATATCTGTCAAACACACACACACAATCTTCTACTATAATCTTTCTATCACAGAGGTGCGAAAGTTCTCTTGTTGGCAGGTATGAAAACTGAAACCCCAGTAATGTTAAATGGCCCCTTTAACACAAAAACCACAGCACCAGTCCCTAGAAAAAAGGCACACTTAAAACAAGAAACAATACAAAAAATAATAATGGAATAATAGTTAAAACTTACAGTGGGTTTAGCATCTGCCAAGTTCTGCTCAAGTGCTTTCTAAATCTGTACTCACAGAGCTTCACAATTCCTTGATATTAACTCATGATAGTGGGTCAACTTATTCACTATGCTAATAAGAGAATCACGGCATTGTGAGTAAATGTTCCAAAATCATAGTGAAAAAAAGTGATACATCCAAGACCCAAATTGAGAGTCCTAATGCTCAGTCTCTGCACTAAATGCAGGAGCAGGGCAGCTATGCAGAATAAGCCACTTGCACCTACACATAGCTAGGAGTATAATCCATATCCCAATTCTGTTTTGACCTAAAGACATTTGTTCTATACTGTCACTCAGGATATATAGTCATTCTACGTGATAGCTGGTGTGTACGTATTAACCCCAGACCAACCCTACTCTTCATATATTCTGATACACTCGTGTAACATGTACTCAATAAACTGTGTCAGTGTACAAAGATGTTAGAAGGAAGAACAAAAGTAATGTGCAAGAAGACATCATTACAAATTTATTCTTATCCTCAAAGAAGTTCATATTCAAACACATCTTTGGAAATTTTGGGAGTCTGAGAGTAAACCATATGCATTTTATTAGAGAAAGACAACACCCTTCATCAACCTCAGAAGCCAAGTTAAAAATATGCTGGTTCATAGCCCATTGCAAAAGGATATGCCATATCCAAGTCACTTGTGTCCCCAAAACACATGTAGGGAGAACCTTGGGGACTTGTTTATTTTGAGGCTTCCCGGTGGTGAATGTGGCCTGAGGGTTTGCTTGCTCCTTTTCTCCATCCTGCTACTGGAAAAATAGAAAAAGAAAAAGAAAGAAAAAAAAAAAAACAAAACAACAACAATGGAATATGTGAGCCAAAACCAGATGTCTTTCAAAGAGAGAGAAAAAAGTATTTATCATTTTCTTGGAAAAAAAAACCCTAATATTTAAAAGCAAATTTCATTTCAGGGTCTTTAAAAGAGCAATATGAAATATAAAAGAGAAAATAATGATCATTTCAAAGGAAATTTCCAGTCACCTTTATTTTTTATCCAGATAATCTCGGTTTTGTGGATTCACTTCTGCTTTGTCTTGGGATGAAGACACACTTCGGGGACCTTCACAGTGTGACCTCTGCCCTTGATACCCAGCATGAATACAAAAATAAACATCCTGTATGGAAACCTATGAAGCCCGCGCCACTTGAGTTTCTCAAGTAGCAAGTTAGAAGAAGAAAGGCTGATTTCAACTCCTGACCTAAGGATATCCGGTCCATCATAGTCAGGGAAGGCAAGGTTGAAGAAGGAGAAGGCCCGAGTATGTCAGGGCCCCAGTCCGGAAGCAGAAAGATGGATGCTCCCGCTTGGCTTGTTTTCTCCTTTTTAGCCATGTACAGACTCGGGGTGTCTTCTGTGTAACTCTGCATCCTGTCAGGTTGACAATATTAACCACAACAAAACCAAGGAACAGCCTTATAGTACTGAAACTTAAGATGAGCAACAGCCTTGGCACAATAAAGGGAAATTTTAGGTGACAGTACCTCTGTTTGTTTCCTAATGTTTAATGTAAAGAATAGCCTAATGAAAAAAACTTCGAAAAGGCAACATTTGGGGCTCCTTGGGAAAATTCCCATTTTCATTGAATATTAAATGTTTTACCTCAGTAAAATGAGTTCAACTGAGAACAAAATATTCTACCGAAAGTGCAACCAGAAGAAATGGGTGCAGTGGGGAACACTAGGCTCCACCCCTCAAGGCACCCATGCCCATTCTTTCTCCAGCCTGACACTAGGCTTTCCTCTGTGTTCCTTCACTCACAGGCTTCCAGCATCACCCATGTGCCATCATGGATAAACACGGATGCCCGACTTTTTATTCAGTCCATCACTAACTCCCACAGACTCTAGTCTCATGCTCCTCCTCAGAGCACTGCCTTTACTTCTGTACCTCCATTTCTACCTAAGTTTTTTTTTTCCACAGCTTCCCATAAGTCTCTCTCTCATCTTGTTTCCATCCTTCACACAACCATAACAGAATACATCACTCACCTGCTCAAGGTCCTTACAAAGCTCCATCTCACCTACAGGATAAAGTGTAAGTTTCTTCACAGGACATATACGACCCTGTTCCTCTGGCCCAACCCCCCTATCTTCAGCCTTCCTCTCTCCACACTAAAACAGACAGTACATGTTACCATCCCTGTGCAGTCTGGTGCTCCTCATCTCTGGGGATGGGGGGAGCTGTCCAAGCTGTTGCTCTGTGAATAGTTTTTCCTCTTACCCTTTCTGCCCATTGCTATCTCCTCATCCTTTAGGTCTTCGCTTAATTAGCCATCCGTATCATTGCAAGGCTTTCTAAAAGCTTTTCCTAAAGCTCTAACGAAACCACCTGAGACCATATCATTGTCTATGCTTCTCATCACCCCTCTCATGCTGATGTTCCCAATTTCTTTAGGCATTTGTCACTGTAAGCAGAGCGCTGGTACTGACAGAACTAAACTCTAGACAAAACTGCTTCTCACACAATGAACTCACCATGGAGTGCCCTGTACTCTCCTCTCTGCAGCATGGCTATTGCATATTGACACCGCTTTTTGATGTTTGAGGTAAACAATGACAAGCCATGCTGGGTGTGAATAAAAAAAAATAAAAAATAAAAAATATAAAACAGGAATGTTTCCACCACAAGCAATTCTGCTAAGTGTATCTTTTCCAGATACAAATGGCTTAAAGAGCAATCTATTTGAAGATTTTTATTTTGTTCCTATGGGAAATAGGATGATTTAAGCCTGTATGGTGTCATTACATATTCAGTTTTCCCTCCATTTAGAGGGAGAGGCAAAGCATATGTTCCTGAATCTTGCTTGCCTATGAATGTCTTCACCTGTCATTTATTAAGAAGAAGCTTTTGCATACAACATGTGGAATGCATTTAACAAGATTTTCTTACTCTTTCAGATTTAGCCTTTCTATTGTCTAAAGAAAGAAAGAATGCTAAGTCTTGGATGGGGCTTCAAGGCACAGTCTTACTCAAAATTGCCTTTTTAGTACTAAAACCTTCCTTCTCCTTAAGACTATCCTTTATTGTCCCTGCCCTGCACTTTTCTCCTCATTTCCCCTCTCTGCTGAGCGCAGATACTATATCTGCACCTTGATGAACTGAATATGTAAAGGCACCTGATTTTCCATGAGAACAGAAAAGATTTCCTTGAAATAGACTTCTCTTCAAATCATTTGTATGTGATCTAGTATATGGCCAGTTTTATATAATACTTCTACTTACTTCCTGACTTTCCCTCCAAATAGCCTATTTTTCTAAATAATTCTAAAAAAAACAAAAAAAAAGAGATTTATTTATTCAGGGAGTGGAGTTGGGCCACAGCACAGATGTGGAAACCAGAGACCAATGTGCAGGAATTAGTGATCTCCTTCTACAATGTGCATGCTTTGGATCCAAATAAGATCACTGGGATTGGCAGCAAGCTTTTTTATCCATTGAACCCATTGAACAGCTCACCTGTCTAAAAACATACTCTTACTTGGATACCAAGGAGTAAGATTTACTCTGTCCTACTATGTGGTAGACAAAGTACACAACTTATACCATTTAATTGTTCTAGAAACCTTTGGACATAGCCTTCAGTTAAAGTAGAAGTTCAAGTTAAAAATGCATAGTAGAGGTTTACAAATTAAATTAGGTTTAATTTGTTGTAATTTAATGTAATGGAAGTTAAATGTGATTACTTGAATCCAAAAGTCTCTATCCCTCCCCAACCCCAACAGTGAGCCAAAGTGGTAAGACGCTAAAGAAGATCATTGAAGCATCTAAAGGTAAAAGCAGCCGAGAAATGCCTTTGTCAGTACCTACTACCAGGTATTTTTTGTACGTAAGGAACCCAGGAGAAGATAGAGTTAGAAGCAAATCCATCCACTGGTCATCATATGAAAGGAAGATAAAAAGCAATGGAAACTAGGGAAGGGCTGCAGATAGCGATGGCCTGTGCTAGGCCACAGCAGACTGTCGATCGTGCGGGACAACACAAGCTGGAAGAGCAGGGTGTGGCTATGCAGTTTGCCAGGGAAGCCCGAGAAGGGACACACTTTATAAGCAAATGGCAGTTTCCAAGTGTGCAAGCCATGGGGGCATCTGGCCCAGGAGACATTCTTGAACAAGGGACTGAAAAAAGAAAAAAAAAAGACAAAAACAAAAATCAATCATGGGTTCCATGTGTTGGGCTCATAGCAATACTTTGCCTTTGGAGTCACTTTCTACATTGGCACCAGAAGTTTTCCACACAGTGTCTGTCCCAAGTGCAATTTCTTACTTGAGGACTACTGGAAATCATATTAAAAGCAGGCTTCAAAGTACCGAGACTTTCCCCACATCACCTTGGGGCCAAGGCTCTTTGATCCTTCTTAGCCAGAAGAATTTACATCCTTATTTACTCTGTCTCTCTCAGCCTCTGGGGAGCCCATCCACCTCTCTGCTCTGGGAAGCTGAAGCTGGGATTCTGAAAAGCATCCTGGGATCCTTGCTCTAGAAAGAGGACTCTCACTAGTTCTACAGTCTGTCAGATGCCTTCCAGAAAAAAATGATACCTGGGCTTACATCTGCTGCCTCTACCAGCTTCCACTGTAGGGTGCCTCATTGGAGAACAGCACAAGATGCTCTTCTACATCTATGATCAACTCACATTCTCAGAGATCTGATCACAGGGAAGAGTGTCTCCCCATTGATATCTGAGTACTAGCACTTATACTAGCACTCAGCATTAAATACGGGCAGTCTCCAAGGTGTGTAAACCCTTCCTAACCATAGGAAGTAGCCATACATATAAATGTATAAGTATATCTGTTGAAGCCCACTTACAGGGTAGGACTCCTCCAGAAGTATAACCAGCTGGAGAATGTCCATCTCCAGTCCTAAGATTTCCTAAGACCATCTTATATTGTGTTCTAGAGTTTCTGCAGTTACTAATGTGATAATTGCCTCAGCATCAAATTCTCTGAGTCAGTCTTCTGACACATAAAAAGCCAATTCTACATAGTAAATCTCCTCAATTTGGAATTCCTGGTTGCCTTCCATTTTCTTGACTAGAGCCTAATAGATATAGAACACATTCATACCCTAAATGAAGTTTTAGTAAATCTTTCACAAAACATATATGGAGAGGAATGTGAACTCCTGGATTTTGACACGAAGTGTTCCAAATCAAACACGTCATAATGACACTTGTACAGTAATGTTCTCTACAGTTCTGTTCACAATATCTAAGTTGTGAGACCAACCGAGGTGTCTAACAGCAGAGGAGTCAATAAAGAGGAACAAAACATATAATTAGCAGAAAAACAGATTAAAACAGACATATCTGTATTAAACAAATTAGTAAGTCATGAAAAGACAATACTGTATATTTTCTTTCATTTGTGGTTCCAAGATTTTATATAGATGCCTAACATCATGTTTGTATGTATAGCATGAAAATGAGTAGGGTAAAAAGGGTACTAACAAGAGTTGAAGGAAGATATGTTCAATGTACAGTACACACTTGTATAAAAATATCTCATGTGACAGCATTATGTACAGTGGATATACATAATGGCTGTTTTATAACAGTTAAAGGAATAAAACCACCCCTATCGAGCCAGCATGTCTCTTATAACAAGAGAACCTATGGGCTGAATAGATACACAAGTTGACAGACTCATAAACAGAACTGATTTGTGCCCTAGCCATGTACCACACAAGGACATGTTAAAGCTCTTGGGACATTAATAAGTTATGATATCTTCTTCACAATTAATCTTATATGGAGAGAAGAAGTCAGTTATGATGCCATATCAGGAGAATCTAATAGGTCAAGTGGAGAACCATAAAAGACAAAGGAGGAAGCCTGAAAACTGTGTGAAGAAGGTACACCTTTGTCTTAGTCTCGGATATGGACCAGTCTGCATATTTTCCAGTTGTAAGATTCAGAATTCAGCTTTGAATCATTTGATAGAAAGCATCCTTTGGGACTTTATGACTATTCCAAGTCAGGAGAATACTGATGAAGAAGACTTAGATGGAGTAAAAGCCAGTCGGCTTTGGAATGTGTGGGTAGTAAAATGATCTAACACTCAGATCCAACAGCTCCCTGGCATGAATAAACCTATATATTTTGTTCAGGATTAGAAAGTCCAACTGGTTGTGAGATGAAGGACATCCATGACCATAGTGAGGGGTATTATGATTCCCCAAAAGAAAGAAGGGTGCTCTGGAAAAAAAAATGATGAAAAGCAAACTGAAAACAATGGTGTAGGAGGTTAATTACAAAGCTCCACAGGAAGGGCCTAATTGGGCAAGAAAGGACTGCCCTTCTAAATAAGAAGAATAAAAACATGGTAGTGGGTAAAACATAATAAGAGGACCTGAATCCTGAGACCAAGAAAGTGGATGAGACTGCCAAAGGAAGCGGGGATCTCGAGAATAAGCCTCACAGTGTGGCTGCAGAAAGCCCTCTGTGCTCTCTGCAATACTCAAGGCAGGCACAGCAGTTTATTTAAATTTTGAAATTTGACATGTATGCATGTTTTTCATGAGGATGACTATGACCATGGTGGTAGTGAAGGTGGTGGTGGTGGTCATGGTGGTAATGGTGATTTGGAGCAAAGTATCTCTAGCATTGTAACCTTACCAAGGAAATTTTATGGGACTAGAGAGAAGAGAGTATGGCAGTAAGAGGTTAAGGTAAAAGAGGACAGTGAGTAGGTGAGAATACCATGTTATTAAATCATGAATACACACCATGTTGGTAGCACAAACTTCGAGCTCAGTACAGATTCAGGAATGGTGAGTTCAATAAGATCGCTAAAGTATGAGCGTGAGGGAGAACATACGCAGGTCACCAGGAAAGCTGGTGCCATGCAAAAGATCAGAGTCCTGCAGCAGACATCCCGGGGCAGCAGGCAGACCCCACTGCCCTCCTGGGCGCCAAGTGCTGTGACTTTCCACATCTCCCTCAGTGGGATTTCTTGAAAAAGCCACAGGATGGTGAAAGCTGAGAGAGAGGAGGGTGATTATTATCTCATTCAGGCCTATCATTTTCAGATGAAATTAGTCTCCTGTTCCCATCAACCACATGGTGCTGAGGCTACTTTCTCCACGGCTCAGCCACAAAAGCTGGCTAGCTTTTTTTTTTTTTTCTTTCAGTTGAGAGATATTGCCTAAAAGGACTGTCTCTGTCCCCACCACAAATGACCTGCTTTGTTCCTTGGTCTAAAATGATGTGGGATAAATATTTGACTTCCTGTGACTGCACTTTCTGCTAATAGTCTCGCAGTGAGAGAGAGTGAGTCTGCACAAGATTTCACTTTTCTTTAAAAAGCTGAGCAAGGAAGATTATTAGTTCCCAGGACACAGTCTCCTTCCATGATCTCTACGCTCTTAACTATGTTGCTATAGGATCTGAGGATTATTGAACCTTGGCTACTCAAGTTCACAGTGGACCTAGAGGCTCCTTTTATAGCAAATATGATATCTTTATTTAGCCATCTTCAAAACCTGAATGGGACACCACTCTGCATGTTACTGAAGTTTCAATAACGAAGATACAATTTTGCCTAAAAACTTGTAATTAGTGACTTTTATTGGCATTAAGGGAACAGGAGTGAGCATTACTCTAAAGTTGATGAATCTCAACCTCAGTATTTCCCTGGAGACTTACAATGTTATATAACTAATTTAATGCTATAGAGAAGAACTAATGTACCTTAATATCCTAAAGAACTAGAAAATCTCTTGATAAAACCCTTAAGCAACTGACACTTATTTTCATTTAATGATTTACAACTTAATTGCCTACTTATTACCTGCTGTAAGACTATATATGGTAGGTCTGGGCCAAGACAGTCACAATAAACTAAATTATACATGAGAATAAGTTACACAAGGTTCCAATCCCAATCCCATTTTAATTATCACTGTCAGATGCCTTTTGTTAATTTAGAGAACTAAAGTTTAGAACAAAACCAAAACCTAACCAATAAAGCACTGACTTCCATCATCCTTAATATCATTATTCCTTTCATGACAACATGATGAAATTATCAGTTCTTACATCTTACAGCAGGAATAGCCATCCATCCATCCATCCATGCATCCATCTATTCATTGAGCAAGCATTTAACTAAGCCTTTCATGTACAAACGTAATGCATAAAAATAATACATAGCTCTAGCCCATCAAGATGGATCAGAGGATAAAGGAGCTTTGCTACATACACTTGAAGCTTAATTTGATCTGAACAACCACATAAATGTGGAAATAGAGGACTTCTCTCTGACTGTTGTTGTCTGACCGCCACACATGCACTGTGGCAGGCATGCTCTTACATACCTCCATACAGTAATAATGCATGCTAGTTTTATAGCTCTTATCATCAAGGAGCTCACTTCAATAAACACTTCATTAATTGGTAACTACTGGGTCATTTCACCTTCAGTTACTGTGAGTAATGAGAGTGTGAACATGTGTGTGCAAGCTTTTGTACAGACATGTTTTCATATGCTATAATGTTTTCCCACCACAAACATGACTGATGTACTAATACATTTTGTAGGATATATTTGCATATTGATGGCATTATAAATAAGTCGAATATAAAAGGCATGCATTTCATATTTTATTTGTATAAAATATCTAGTAGAAGGGATGGGAGATGCTTCATTAGCTGAGCACCTTTTACACAAGCCTGAGGACCTGAGATTGTCAGCACCACGTAACAGCTGCTTCGGGTCACTTGTGCATGTAAGTCTCCTTCTGAGCACAGCGGAGACGGCAACATCACTGAGGCACGCTGGTCAGGCAGCCTAGCCACCAACAGTGCGCACCAGGGAGAGACTCTGGCCAAGGGAGTAAGAAAAGAGTGATAGAGGACGACACCCAGTGTCCCGTTTCAGCCTCATGACATCCACACAGAGGTGTGTAACATGCCCCTCCCACATGTGCACATGTATGTGCACAGCATACACATACAAAATCTCAATGAACATCCGTGTAGGTGAAACCTGTAGAGTGTAATGTCTGGAGTCAGGATTGTATGGTACAGCACACACACACAAAACAAACATCAGTGTGGTTAAAATCTTTAGAATATAATGTCTAGAGACAGGACTGCAGAAATAATTACTAACAGGCACAACATTTCTTCTCTCTGGGTGTTCTAAAAACAAACCAAAGTTATGTTTGCACAACTGGGTGAATAAACCAAAAACCACTAATTACATACTTCAAAACAAAGAACTTCATGCCATAAACTCAATAGGACATGTAAAAGTAAAACCTAGAGTAAGCGTGATGAATGATTTGGGTGAGGGTGGAAAAGCTGCAGACTGCTGAAAGGAATATCTGTGCTATGGATATAACCCTCTTCTTATTGAAAGCTTATTTTGTACTTTGCATTATATATCAAGTGAACAGCTTATTTTACTTCATTTAACCATCAAATTTCACTTGACCATTTCAGCAATTACAGGCATAGGGCTTACAATGTTCCAGGCACTAAGCTAGGAGTTAGCTATAGAGATCTTAACAGCAATAAGATCCCTGCTCTAACAAAACATCCATTCTGTTGAGTGACAAGACAAGGGTGTAATAGAGAAAAGAAATAAAGACAACTCAGAGGGCACAAGGTCACAGACATGTGGAGAGTTTAATTTTTCCCCAAGATGATTAAAGAATGACTGTGGGTGCAAATTTCATGGTTTCCTTGTTTTTTAATTGCTGAATATTATTCCATTGTGTAAATGTACCACAATTTCTATATCCATTCCTCCGTTGAAGGATATCTTGGCTGTTTCCAGATTCTGGCTATTACAAATAAAAGTGCATCAAATATGGTTGAGCAAATGTCCTTAATGAATGGTGGGCATATTTTGGACATATGCCTAGGAGTGGTATAGTTGGATCTTGAGGAAGCGCTATTCCTAATTGTCTGAGGAAGCACCAGATAGATTTCCAGAGTGGTTGTACAAGGTTACATTCCCACCAGCAGTGGAGGAGGGTTCCCCTTTCTCCACAGCCTCTCCAGCATGCATTGCCCCTTCAGTTTTTCATCTTAACCATTATGATGGGTGTGAGGTGGAATCTCAGGGTCATTTTGATATGATTTTCCCGAAATACTAAGGATGTTGAGCAATTTTTAAGTGTTTCTCTGCCATTCAATATTCCTCTGTTGAGAATTCTCTGTTTAGCTATCTGCCCCATTTTTTAATTGGATTGCTTGGTTTGTTGGTGTTTAACTTTTTCAGTTCTTTATGTATTCTGGATATTAGCCCTCTGTCAGATGTAGGGTTGGTGAAGATCTTTTCCCAGTCTGTAGGCTGTCATTTTGTTCTGATGCAGGCAAATGTTGGGAACTAGAAAAGATCATCCTGAGTGAGGTAACCCAAAAGCAGAAAGACACAAATGATATATACTAACTTATAAGAAGATATTAGCCATATTATATAGGATAGACATACGAAAATCTATAACCCTAAAGAAGCTAAACAACAAGGAGGACCCTAGGGAAAATGCTTAATCCTCATTCAGGAAGGCAAACAGGATAAACATCAGAAGTAGGAGAAGGCAAGGAATAGGACAGGAGCCTTCCACAGAAGACATATGAATGATTCTACCCACCAGAGTATCGAAGGAGATACTGAGACTTATAGCCAAACTTTAGGCTATGTGCAGAGTGCAGAAATCCTTATGGAAGAAGAGGGAGAAAGAAAGACCTGCAGGGGATAGGAACTCCACAAGGAGAACAACAGAGCCAACATGCTTAGTCCAAGGGGGGCCTGCAGAGACCACTACTCCAACTAAGGACTATGCATGGAGAGGACCTAGACCCCCTCTTCATCGGAAGTATATTGGCTGTTCAGTCTCCAAGTGGGTTCCCTAGTAAGTGATACAGGGAGCTGTCTCTGACATGACTTCAGTGGCTGGCACTTTGATAACCTCCCGCTTGGGGGTGCAGCCTTGCCAGGCCACAGAGGAAGAGGAGGAGGAGGTGGAGGATGAGGAGAAGGAGGAAGAGGAGACTTGATAGGCTAGGGTCAGATAGAAGGGGAGAAGGTCCTCCACTATCAGATGACTAGGGAAAGGGCATAGGGGGAGAAGAGGGATTGTGGGTGGGGCTGGGAGGAGACAAGGGGATACAAAGTGAATAAATCGTAATAAATAAATACATAAATTTAATAAAATTAAATTTAAGAAAAAGAACGACTGGGTGATAAAGAGCTGATATGCTGGAGTTCTGAAAGCTAAACAATGTCATTATAGATTTGTCTTATATAAGTGCTAATTGTGACTTATCTACCTTCTTGGTTACATGGGAGGTAGTGTGGAGGTGAGCGATGCTGAGGTGCGAGCCACATCCTCATTCCCTCAGTTACAACATGTTATCCTATTGTCTTTTAAATCTTCCCATGGCATCACCCAGTTTTAAACCCTGCCAAGTGTGAATGCATAAGAGAAAGAAACCACCAACAGAGATGGCAGTAGAAGCAAGTTCTATAGCCAAGACTAGAAAACCAAATTTGCAGATGAAGAAATGACCTTTCAGATGTTTTCCCAGAGTTGACAGAATGGAAACTAACTTCTGACCTGGACTCCAAGGGCCATCACACTTTACCAGACTTCACTTCACTCTACTAGTGGCTGAGAATAAAACCCCCAACCCAACCTGAATTTGTTCCTTGCTCTAACTCTGTCCCCTCTCCCTAAGAGCACCAGGCAGGCTCCATGTTGCCATAGCAAGCTTTGGACCATGGAGCCACCTGACAATGAGCTACTGTACCTGACTAAATCCAGCTCTCAAGGTCCAATTAACCACATGCAAAAGCAGCTTAGATAGGCTCCCCAAAAATCAGTTGGCTGCCTTCCCAAGGTAAGCTTTTTATTCCTCTAATTTAACATTTTCTTCTACTATCCAATGGGCGTGGGTGGTGTCCATGCTCCATTCCTGGCTAACACTCCCTTGGAAGCTAGAATTCCCTGAGACCTGTTCATTTTTTCCACAACCCACTTTCCTAACCACATGGTTTCAGCCTCTCCCACCTCCTTACCCTCTCCCTGTGGTTTAGATACAAAGTGAAGGTGACAGGATTCAGTTGATAGCAAAGTGGCAGAAGGCATAAATAGTTCAGGTCATGGTTTAAAGGTAGAGCTCACAGGTTCTGTTCCTGGAGTAAGTGGAAGAAGTGAGTCAAATGAGCTCTCAGGGGAGAGTTGCCGAGTGCTGACAAGTAGCAGCCTAGCGTGGGAGGAAGGACCAAGCTCCAGTGGATACCCCTAGAAGGTCTGTTTCATACAGGCCAAATGGAGATTACTTATTAGATATGCAAATAAAATATGTGACACACTCCATATGTCTGGATTTCAGAGCATCCTGTGACTGAAGGGATGTCTACTCAACTGGGCACAATTAATAGTTTGGCTTCATCATTCTTAGTGATACTTTGCTGTTCCCTGCACCAGGAGACATTTAGTCATAAACCCACACTTCAGGCATTAGACCCCAGCAGCAATGCTCCGCCTCCGTAGGGCTGTGACAACAGTAATAACAACCACAAATCTTTCCAGACATTGAAGAGTCAAGAGTCGCATCTGGTAGTAAAAATTATGCCCTGCTGAGAGCCACTAACTTAGTGTTAAGCCTAGTATTAAGCCTATTATAGCTGTACACCTACTTGTACACCAGATCTATTTATTTACCTACACATATGTTTACCAATAGAACACATATGCTTACACTTTTATTCTTCGTACATGTACTGATTTGTAACATGCTTGTTTTAGTGACAGAAGATCTGAACATTCTGGTGCATAGTAATATCTCACTTAAAATATATGTCACAGTATCCTGAAGCATGAATATCTACAGTTTACTTACATCTGTATTACTGAGCCATTAAGCTTGTAGATTTGTTTCCACAGCTGGTTTTGTTTGTTTGTTTGTTTTTGTGATGGATGTCACATGACACGCTTGTTTACTCTCATTTATGCAGAGCTTCCCTCAAATGGTGAAACTGGACTTGTTGGTCATGGAGCACATACATTACACATGTATGACATTTACTCCAGGTAGTTTTTGTCCTGCTGCAACGATGTGCTCCCTGTACCCAGGTTTCTTTGGGATATGACTTTGCAGCTCCCCAGCTACTTCTCCATCTCTCAGGTACGAGCCGGCTTTGTGACTTACTTTGATTAACAGACAGCAGCACTGGGCAGATGCAGAAGCACAGGCAACCTCACGTGCCATTTTTCTCTCAAAGCACTGTACGCTTGTCCCAAGGAACAGTGTGTGTCAGGTAGATGGAATGCCTAAGGCAGGGTTAAGCTTATAGCAGAGCATGGGGGGGGGGCACCAATGGAGAGAACCAGAGGTCAAAAGATGTCTTAGAACAAGCAGATCTTGAAGGTTGGGCAGGAGATGCTGGTTGGAAATATCGCCTGCTCATCAAAAATCAAGAACCTCAGGCTCAGCCTCTCTCAGCCGATTAATCTCCAAAGCCCTGGCCCTAGTCCTTGTGGGCATGTGATAACAAAGGCTGTCAGATACTGAGCTCCTGTAATGCGCAGAAGCAAATGAGACCAAGGCTGCTCTTTTCCTTCCCCTGGGAAGAGTCTAGTCCACACTAGTAGGAGCATCCACGACA
Source organism: Psammomys obesus (assembly GCF_907164565.1). NCBI lineage: Eukaryota > Metazoa > Chordata > Mammalia > Rodentia > Muridae > Psammomys > Psammomys obesus. Next base: position 5,692,898 of record NW_026591643.1, on the reverse strand, counting down.
CCTGACGTCTGTCTGTTGCAAGGATATGATTTCTTTTTCAGAGCATAAATGTATCTCAGCTTTTGACTTAAGGAGGTATTAAAGGTACATTAAAGGGTTCTATGGCAAGAAGGATACCGAAAACAGCTAGTTTGGACTAATCGTAGTGGGGTGGCAAAGACTTCAGACACCTCGGGAAACATACTGGGAATTTCTGTCTTTTCCATCCCTTCCGATGCGCCGGAATATGATCTTTGACATCTGAAATCCCCTGTGGTATAATTCAAGTCTCCATCTAAACTAATGCTCAACTGTAGTTTCACCTGTGGAGTGGCTGGTAATCTCCGTTTAGTTTTCTTCCTGTTGGCTCTGTCCTCCACACTGTCTTCCTTGACCTTCCCCCACACCTTCCTTCTCTCCTTTTAGGACTATTGTCAACAGAAAAGAAGCATTTCTCTAAGAAGAACAAAGAATCTAGTTAACAGTTCAGTTAATTTGGGGAATGAATTACAGTAAGACTGCCTCATGGGCCAGAGCCAACTTCTCTGTGTAGAACACAAAATTAATGAAAAAATGTTTGAAATATGAAAAACAGAGGGAGTAATAGGGAGGTGAAACAAAGAAAGAAAGGTAGAAATTAGTGGGGGGGGATGAGAATGAATGGACTGCGGGAATGAAAGGGGGAGAAAAGGAAAAAGGAAGGTAGAGGTGGGAACAAGCATTGTGTCTAATAACACAAATCCACACATGCATAATTCTAAAACTAAGAAAACCCGAGAATGTCCAGTGCAGTGGTGAGTTTCAATACCTCAAACGCATCAGCGTATGAAACAATTAAGTTTAAAAGTATGCACAGATGGCCCATAGGTAAACAAAAGAATGTGTTCTCATGTTAAACCCATCTAAGAATATGCAAACAGGCCTTCTAGGTTTCACAGGAAATGCATACCCCTGCTGCCTGCTAGTTTGGTTGTTCTCAACTCAGGGCAGTTTTGCTGCCAGGAGACATTTGTCAATATTTGAGCCGTTGGTGAAGGCATGAAAGGTGTATCACATTATGTTGTATTTAATGTGTGGAAGGCAGGAGTGCTGTCACATGTAAGTGTCCAACCATGCACCGGGAGGCAACCCTGCAAAGAAGTATCTAGCCCAAATTGCCAAGAGTGCTGAGACTGAGACACACTGATCTCAGTTTGTAAATAGAAGGAAAGAACAGGAAATGGGTATAAGAAAGACGTTTATGATGTCCTAGATCTGACAAACGGGCTGTGATTGCACATTCCTTTCATGATTGAAGAGAAGTTAAAAATAACTTTCAGTAGATGTCCACTTACAACACAGGGTCCAAGCCTCTCCTCTCTCTCACACAGCCTACATTTTCTACATAGTGAAATAATCACGGGCATCGGGTTTCCTTGGTAGCTTGTAGATGGAAATTTCCCCTCCTCCTTCTGTGTCTAGCAAAATCCTGCACAGTCTGCAGAACTCAGGTGATGTGCTTCTGGTGTTCCCACGTGAAGCCGTTCTGTTCCTCCGCCATCTCTTCAGGATGTAATGTACATGCCTGGCATTACAAATGAGCCCTCTGATATTTGACGTGAGGAGCTTGCTTTTCTGAAATAAGCAGCGCCCCAGCGAGACACTCGCATTCTGACCCTACTGAAACCAAATATCATACAGCTTTGGATATAAATCCCTTGATACGCTCAGTATCAAGCCTATAGACTCCCATACTGTCAGATCTCTAAAGGTAAATTGGCAGTTCAGAGTTGCACAATAACGTTTTTACATTTTTCAATTTATTTTTATTTAACTACTCAAAGAATGCCAGAGACTACAAAATTTACATTGTTTTCATCCCTTACTCTTCCCCTCCGACCCCCCCACTCTCACCCACTAGACTCCCTCTCAAATTCATGACCTCAGAATCTTTATTACTGTTATACATAAATACACAAATATGCATGCAGACACATACATACATACATATAGTTTACTGAGTCCATTTAGTGTGCTCATATGTACGTGTGTTTAGAGTGTGAATCATACACATACAGGATTTATTAAAATGACTTACTGGCTGTGGTCTGACTATTGCAATAATAGTACCCTGACCGAAAGTTCAAGAATCCATAGTTGTTCAGTCCACAAGGCTGGAAGCTTCATCTGATTTTTAGTATATTTTAGAACCCCAGTGAAGGAATAAACTTACAGAGTGAAAGCAAACGGGCAAAGAGCGAAGGCCCCTTCTCTATGACCTTTACATAGACTGCTGCCGGGACGTGTGGCCCGGATTGTTAGTGTGGGTCTTCCCACCGCAAATGAACTTGATTGAGGATGAGTCTTCCCGCCTCATATTATTTAATAAAAAATAATCCCTCACAGGTGTACCCAACAGCTTGAGTTTTATTTAATCCCAGAGGTAAACAAGTTGACAGCTAAGAATAGCCAGTACAGGGTTGACTTGGCTTGGAATTGGATGACGTATTAAGTTCTCTATCCTTAGAGAAAACTGATTCTCCCTTTCTCAGATCCTTTTATTGTCTATACTTCTTCCTCAAGGGGTATATTTTCTCTCTCTGCATTGGCATATTTTCTGGTCTTATCAATATGCAGGTCTTTTTTAAGCAACAATATTATTGAGATTTCATGAGTGCAGCATTCCTGCCATATCTAGAAAACACTATCGCACTCTTTCTTTTCTTTTATTTATTAATTTAATCTCTTTACAGCTTGATCTCAACTTCTTCCTCCTCTTCTCCCAGTCCTGCCCTCATGCCCTCTCCCCTACCTGCTCTCTTTTCTTTCTCAGAGAAGAGGAGGCCACTAAGAGGTATCGACCTACCCGGGCACCTCAAGTCACCGCAGGACTAAGGGCACCCTTTCCCATTGGATCCTGACAAGGCAGCTCAGGTAGAGGGCAGGAGTCCGGGCAACAGAGCCAGAGACAGCACCTACACCTACTGTTAACAGACCACAGGTGGCCATGCCACACATCTTTTACCATGTGTAGTGGCTGTAGGCCCAGTCCACGCGTGCTCTTTGGTTGGTGTTCGGTCTCTGTGAGGCCCCACGGGCCCAGGTTAGTTGACTCTGTAGGTCTTCTTGTGGTGTCCTTGACCCCTTCCATTCCCTCTATCCTTCCTCCCACCCTTCTATAGAACTCCCCAAGCTCAGCCTGTTGTTTGGCTGTGGGTCTCTGCATCTGTTTCCATCAGCTGCTGGATGAAGACAGTTATGCTAGAATCTTCTGTGCAATCATAACAGAGTCTCATTAACAGTAGCAGGAGTTGGCTCTCTCCCATGGGGTGGGTCTCAAGTTGATCTGGTCATTGGTTTGCCATTCCCTCAATCTCTGCTCCAGCTTTACCCCTATCCTTCTTGTAGGCAACACAAAATTTGTTTCTAAGGTTTTATGGGTGGTATTCTCTTCTCTCCACTGGAAGTTCTACCTGGGTACAGGAGATGTCCACTTCAGGCTCCTTAAACCCCTGCTGCTGGAAGTATTACCTAGGGTCACATTCCTGGGAGTCTCCCCTGTCCCAAAGATGGGCCCCCCTCATATACACTGATTTCTGTTCTTGCTCCCAGTCCTGCCCCCTTGCTTACCCTGTTCTCCACACACCCAATCCCCTCCTCTGTTACCCTCCCCACTTTCTCTCCCAACCTATACCCTCCCTCCATCTACCTCAGATGTCTATTTTATTTCCTGTTCTATGCAATATTCAGCATCTTACCTTGGGCTCTCCTTGGCTTCTTTGCATCTGTGGATTGTCATGTAGTTATCCTGTATTGTAGGGCTAATAACCACTTATAAGTGAGTACATAGCATGTGTGTCTTTTTGCTCCTGGGTTACCTCACTCAAGATGATATTTCCAAGTTCCATCCATTTGCCTACAAGTTTCATGATGTCTTTGTTTTTAATAGCTGATAAGTATTCCATTGTGTAAATGTACTATATTTTCTTTATCCATTTTTCAGTTGAGAGACACCTAGGTTGTTCCTAGTTTCTGGCTATTAGGAATAAAGTTGCTATGAATAGAGTTTAACAAGTATCCTTGTTGTAAGGTGGACATATATCCTTTCAGATGTATGTCCAGGAGTGGTACAGATGGGTTTTGAGGTATGGCTAGTCCCAATTTTCTGATAAAATTCCAGATTGATTTCTAAAGTGGTTGCACAAGTTCATACTCCTACCAGCAATGGAGGAGCATCTTTTGTGTATATATTCAGGAGCGATATAGCTAGATCTTGAGATATATCTATTCCCATTTTTTGAGAAACTTCCAGGTTGATTTCCACAATGGTTTACAAGTTTGCACTCCCACCAGTAATGGAGGAGGGTTCCCCTTGCTCTGCATCCTCTCCAGCATGTGTTGTCACTTGATTTTTGATCTTAGCCATTCTATTGGGTATAAGATGGAATATGAGAGTATTTTAGATCATACAATCATTCTATTCCAATTTTCTAAGACATGCCCAGATCTTTAGGTGTAGGAGTTGTGCTGCAGGTGACCTAGTCGGGTCTGGAATTTCCATGGTCATTTATTCTCTACATTTTGATAGATATATGTAATTATCTACACTTATCTGTACTTATAATAATAAATATTAAAATATAGACACAAACTATATTGATATGGGTAAATGACAGTAGTAGGTTCTCCTCTAGGGTCCTCTCCAGCCGTTGATAGTTGTCTAGGTTTATTGTAACAAGAGCAAATTTCATCCTATTAAGTGAATTCCCCCTATTCAGAATATTAAGATAGCTGTTAGCTACCCCCAAGATAAAACACCAGTATTAGGGACATCTTACTGGGATGGTCATTGTGATGGTCTGAAAACTTTACAACTGCGTATGACTATTGATGACTTTTTTGCTTCCGTGGCTTATATAGCACCTTTGACTAGTATGAGAACAAGTCCTCATGGAAGAGGCCTCTAGGTTAGATCCAGCTTGATTTCTCCAAGTCTTGTGTCCAAAGTGTGTCAAGTCTTCAGTAACAGGATCTTGCTTTCAAGTTCTAGGAGGCAACAAAAATCAATAACCTATATAATAGCCTATATTGTTTGAGAGGGTCTCTTTAAACCATTTGATTGACAATTAGAAGAAAAATTTCCTGTTAGAAAGTCTCTGGCTCTTTGGAGGATTATTACCCCACATTATGTATGTGTGTGTCATGTATGTATGTGTGCATGTGTATTAATCTTGTAAAGAAAGTTTTCCTATAAATTTATAAGCATCTTAATGCTGTTTTATGCCTTCTTGCTTCTACTCTATCTATATTACTTTCCATCTCTCCTTCTGAGTTAAAGTCCCTCCCTCTGTCCCTTGTGTCCTACTGACCCCCTCTTTAGAGCTCCTACTCTCTGCTCTTCCATGATCCTGCTTTATTTTCCTGGTTTCTGTGGTTACTTCAAGTTACTACTGAAACTTAAAGATTCAAAATAATGTTCTACAAATCAGTAAGAACATGTAGCCTTCATCTTTCTGGGTCTGGATCATCTCAGTGTAACATATTTTAGTTCCATTTATTTAACTGAAAATTTCATTTTTCTATTTTACCTTACTGCTGAATAGTTATCCATAACGTATATGAAACACATTTTCATCCATTCATCACGTGAAGGGCAGTTAGGCTTTTTCCATTTCCTAGTTATTTGGTGAATAAAGCAGAAATAAAACTTGAACAAATATCACTATAGTTAGTAGGTTCTTTGAGTCTACCAAGAAATTGTGTGGATGGGTCACATGGGAGAATTTCTTTTAGCTCTTTGAGAAATTTCTCAAATTTTGAAGTTTTATACCTAAATATAAACTCCATAATCAGTGAAATGATTCTGCATCCCTTGGTAAGCTCTGTCTGATGGATGACTAGTTTTTAGACTCTTAGTGATTATAGCTGCCATATATAAAAATTAATGAACTAGACAAAGAAATGAAAATGAAAATCTTCTGTGAGAGACAAATACTCAGGACACAGTCTTTGGCCTTGTGTCCCTACCTTTGAGAGAAATGTGCAAATGGAAATCAGACACTTATTAACCAGAAGCATAATAAATGTCTCCTTTGAGCGATTAATAACTAGGGAGTCTGAAAACAAAAATCAATTATTTTTCCCTAAAATATCTAACATGGTAGATATTCCTAGTGTGTTCACTGTGGCTGATGGGAAAATGAGAGGAAGAAAGAAAATGTTTTCTCATACAACAATATTAAACTAGGTTTTTATCTGACCAATACTCTATACACTGATGAATTATGTTTTGTTTGTTTAGGCATCTCTTAGGTTTGTGAAATGACTGAAGGACAGACTATATTCAGGGGACAGTAATTTCAAGATCTTGTGTGGAGGTCCATTTGGGCCTATCAGTTTCAAAAATCATACTTCTTGAAACAGAATAATTATGGCCAATGTCTCACCCACCCTTTAATCTCAGGGCCTTCAGAACCCAGCCAAGTCAAAGAGCCAACTGACGGCAGAAAGGGCGCCGCAGCCTCAGTTTGTGATCAGCCCAATGCTTGCCAAATGCCACTCCATTCCACATGTCTCCTGTGGGATCTATTGTGGTTTCAGGAATTTGGATGCTGTTCTCAGAGATTTCTCTGTATTCCTAGCCTATGGTATGAGGGGAGAGTGACTAAAATTGAAGCTCATTCCACCATCCAGGAAGAAAGTGGCATATGATCAGATTCTCTACTAAGTACAGCCCTTCTCCATGTAACACACTGAGACGTGCTTGTTGTCATGGAAATCTCATAATATGGGGCAAGGAAATGCAGACTGAATAGATTTCATCCAAAATGCCCTTGGAGGCCCACGGCTTTCATTCCCTTTCATCAGCAAGCCGGAGTCCAGCTGGAGCCAGAATTAGTGATGGGTAAAGAGCTCAAAAGGCTGTTGGTGCCTTTCCAGGGTACCTCCAACTTATGTAAAGCTTCTTGGGCTTGGAAGATTTCACTGGCACGCTGTCCCGTGAGAGCCTCAGCTCTTCTCATTTTTTCATTCTGGTCCATAAACTAACATCTTGCTTTGCATTTAGGAAAGAAGTGTGGAAGCTAATCACCACAACTTTTAAGACTTTGGAAGTTTACAAAGAGGGAGAACAAGAGGATGTTTGGGTAGAGACCAGAACAGAATTTTGCTCCCAGCTTCTTTCCTCTTATTTCTTTAAGTATACACATATTGAACTAGATTCTATAGCACAAGGCTGGAACTAGGAAAAAAAACAATGTTCAAGTTATTAAACATGATTTTTCTGTTTTAAAAAGAAACAGCAGCTATATGAAAAACACAATCCAGAATACCTAGTTCCATTCTGAAGATTTTACAATAATTAGAGTAAATGAAAGCATTTTTTTTTTTATTCTAAGTGCCTTCATACAGATGTGCTTAATCAAGTCATACAAAGACTGTACCAACTTGCCACAGGCTACTGACAGAGCTGAACTGTGCTACAAGGACAAAGCAAATAAATATAAAAGTGGCAGGAAATGTCTCTGGACACTTTGTTGAGCACAGGAAATGAAATGCCCTGCTGGCAAGCAGAGAACTGGACTCAGAGAAAAGTATTAAATCATCTTATATCCACTTCCTTAAATGCCATCACATTGCACATACAACACATATATTTATGTTACATATATGTGTGCATACACATATGTTACATACACATACATAAATACATAAGCACGTACCCCATCTTAGTAGGAGCAAGAAAATTACATTAAGAAGAGACAGTGACACCAGAAAATTACAACCAATTCCTTCCTCTGAAGTTATCTTAGAAATATTAATTTTATGTGACAAACTGGGAACAGTCTTCACTCTTCTTGTGCAGAGCCTGAAGCTTGACAATGGAGAAGGAAATCTCGTTTTCTCATGTAGAGCTTAAAGAAGCTGAGGATTCCTTGTTTTTCACAGCTTTCCACTCCTAAAGTCAAAGGAAAGACAAAATGAAGCAGGTGTGTAGGTGTAAAATTTTTCAGACTTCTGATGTGGAGAACACTGTGGATTGGAAGGATGGGAAGGGGTGAGGAAGGCTCTTCACTTTCATTTGGCAAACAAGCAGCCCAAGCCCAAGATGGAAGAACCTGTAAAGATAGGTCAACTTTTCACCGCTGCTGCAGCTGCCCAAGAATGCAGAACATCTGATCCAAGCATGTCTCTCCTCTTTCTGGACTATAAAGAGACATGTTATTTAGCCAAATTAGATAGTAAAATATTTACATTTTTAAATAAGTTACCATGCATATTTAAAGCGATAATGAATAGATTATGTCAATGTGTGTTCTTTGATCTGCTAATTTTCATAAACAAATTTGTTGAAAACTCCTGATATCAGGGTCTGGACATTTCAAGATATCTAACAGTTTGTCATAACCCCAGTGTCTGTCTTTACATTTTCAAATATATGGAAGCACTAGTTTTATTATTATTATTATTATTATTATTATTATTATTATTATTATTATTATTTATTAGTCAGTCACAAATATACCTTAACAGCAGAACTCTGCTTGTACTTTTTTTCTTTTCCTTACCTACCTACCTTCCTTCCTTCCCTTCTTTGTTTCATCGATCCTTACATCCTTTCTTCTCTCTCACTTCCTTCCTGCCTTCCATTATTTCCTTATTTTCACATTCTGAGCAGAGTATGTTCTTGAATTCCTTATTTCAGGTAGTCAGCACAAAATATAGCAGCTTTTGCTGTTTTTTTTTTCTTTTAACCATTTTCATACAAATGATTGACATATACATGAACACACACAAATACATAGAGAGATGATTATGTGTATATATATTCCTAATTTATTGATCTTCATGGCTTTGTGTGTTTTACAGATTGTTTTTGCTATTAAACACAAAATCATGCTGAGTATGATGGTATACACCTTTAATCCTAGCACTCAAGACTGATTTCTGAGTTTGAAGGAAGCCTGGTCTATACAGTAAGGCCCTATCTCAAAAAATAAACAAATAATGGGGCTACAGGCATGGGTTAGGAGTTAAGAGCATCCCTTGCCCTATAGATCTCATGCCCCTTCTCTCCTCCATGAGCACCAAGCATGGACATAGCATACAGACATGTATGCAGCCAAGTCACCTACATACTAACAATTTAATATTAATATTTTTATTAATTATACAATTTATTATACATAAGGTAATTTATTGTTAATCCTTTAAACAATACAACAATTGAAAATTATTAAATCTGCTTAAGTCTTTGATTACAAGATAGTCCCTTCCTTACCAAGCTTGAATTCTTTTGGATGGAAAGACCCATACTTCCAGGTAGCCACATCCAGAAGTGTGGCAAGGTGGAAAGTGACTAGAGCCCTTTAATTGCAGAATCATACCATTACTCAACACCTAGATGAACTACATACTTTTTATGGACAATGAAGTATCTCAGTTATCTTATCCCAGTCCTAGCATAATATTTAAAATAGGAGTTCTTCATAAATTTTGAGAAAATGAATCAAGGAATGTATGAATGAATGAGCAGTAAATTGTTTTAAAATTTAAATACACCCAAGTCATTTTCTACACTAACAAACACATTGCTTCTGGTGGAAGTTCTACCAGAGTATTGCTTGGGCAGACCAAGATGACAGCATCTTCCCATTTAAGTTCACTGTCACAGTCCACTATACTACAGCAGCAATTAATGAAAAACAAGCCCAACACTCAGTGGTATGGTCAATGGTTTGGGAAGGCCAGTGCTAAGAATGTGGCCTAAGAGTTCCTGATCTCACAGACAGTTCCCCTAGGAGAGCAAAGCCTTCTCCTGGTTCACTGCCAATTACAACCCTGCCTTCTAGCCAACTAAGCTCCCTAGAATTCAGTCATCTCCCCCACACTAGAACTGGCAACATCTACACAAAACCTTCAGATGTGGCATGTTTTTGACTTAACTATGTAATGAACAGTATATTGTTAAACAGAGAGAAAATGAGCACATGTAGGGTATGAGACAGAAAGGGAAATGAAGGATAAAGATCCTATCATTGAAGCCATTGGAAACTAAGCATCTGAAAAGTGGGTTTGTATCACATTGTTGGTATGCAATACCCAGAGGCGAAGATGGATAAAGGGAAGGCTGTTCTCTGGAAAGCACAAAATACATTGATTACATAGCAGTACTTTTCACTATTCACTCAGCGCATTCACTTACTACACAAGAGGCCCTACCACTGAGATCATTCAACTCTAAAGGACCAAAAGTGACAGGGTCCACTACACTCACCCGCGTGTCCTTCAGCTTTCACTAAGTATCTTTCCTGCTCCAGGGACTGGCACTTTGGAGATCCCCAATATATTCCAGTTTTCTACTTTTTTGCATAAATATCTAATGTATATTCACTTCGCAGCACTTTCAGAGTCATTATCAAGAGATATTCTTCCCTATAGAGTAGGCCGGCAAGCCTGAGAATGCCAACACTAACATGGAAAGATTAACTTTTCTATTTCTCCCTAGAGTTTCAGGGTAACAATTCACTTTAAGGTTGTCTCATCCAGTCTAAGTGCTAGCTAGCCTTTGCCTTCCTCGCCAGTCTCCCTTGCCTTGTGTTCACCACATACTGTGTTCCAGTTATACATATATATGTTACATATATGATTGAAACCATCACAGCACTCCCCACACGTGAACTAGTGTTCCTAAACATCCAGAAAACCCTTATCAGAGGGACAGTAAGTAAATCTGTTTGATCTCACTTTTTAAAATTAAGGGAAAGGACCCAATGACTTGATGCAATTCTCAGGATATCAATAGCTTAAATCTTAAAACTCATCACATTTTTTAACCTCTCATGGCTTCCAAACTGCTTTCTTCTTACTGTTTCTTTACACACAACATTTTCCAGAACAAAATAAGAATTATGGAATGAGTACAAGTGAGTTTCATGAAATGTCAAGGGTTAAGATCCTTTGTTACAGTAAAGTTAAGGATCTTAAAAGTGCATCAAAAAGCCTTCTTTGGGCAGATGTGCTCTGAAAAGAGTGAGGATAGTAACAGAAGAGAGCAGATTAAGGGGAGAATAGAGGGAGAAGTTGCTAGGAGAGACAACTGGAACCAGGGAGCATGGCTGGCACAAGCCAGGAACCTAATACAATGGAAACTTTAAGGAGTCTACAAGAGCCACTCTAATGCTCCTAGCAGCAGGGGATATGAAGCCTGAAATGGCTATCTCCTCTAAACAGACAAGACTTACAGTGGAGGGACTGGGACACCAACTCAGCCACTAAACCTTCAACCTACAATTTGTCCTGAATGCAAGATGTGCTGGGGTAAAGGTGGCGCAGAGACTGTGGGAGTGGCCAAGCAATGACTGGTCCAGCTTGAGACCCATGCCGTGAGAAGAAGCCCACCACTGCCTAGGGGCTAGATAGACCAGAGACCTAGCATGACTGACAGAAAAAGTCAATGTAATGATTCCAAATAATACTCTACTACGCTCATAAATTGCTTCCTATCCCAACTGTCATCAGAGAGGCTTCACACAGCAACTGATGGAAACAGATACAGAGACCAACAGTCAAACATTAGGCAGAGCTTGGGGAATCCTTTGGAAGATGGGAGACAAAAGATTGTAGGAGACGGTTAGGTCAGAAATACTAAAAGAAAACCCTCAGAATCAACTAGTCTGGTCTCAATGGGGCTCAAACAGACTGAACTGCCAACCAGGCAACCTGCATGGGACTGACCTAGGCCCTCTGCATATGTTGCAGTTATGTAGCTTGGTCTTCTTTCAAGACTCCTAACAGTGAAATCAGGGGCTTTAGCCATTCTGTTGCCTGCCTTTGAAACCCTTTCTTCCTATTGGATTGCTTCATCCAGTCTTAGTAGGAGAAGAAGTGCCTAGTCTTACCACAACCTGATATGCCATCCAGATGATAGATACCCCTTGGAGACCTTCTCATTTCTGAAGAGAAACTGATGAAGAATTATGGGTTGGTGAAAGGGGAAGATGGTGGAAGAGGGTCTGGGAAGAAAGGAAGGAGGGAAACTGCTATCAGGATGTAAAATAAATAGATTTACATTAGACAGACAGAGAGAGATGATTTTAAAAAAAGCCTTAGTGGGTAGGCTCATGAAATGACTATAAAGTAAGCATTAACTTCCCTTTGCATTCTAAAAATGAATGGAAGGATCAAGATTGGAAGAAAGGATAGTGGCAAGGGACTGTTAGCACAATCTAGGTTGTCAGCATAGCCCAGGTCAGCAACTATGAGGCTGTTACCACAATCCAGGGCACAAGAACAGTGATGTGAAAATAGGTGATACAAAAAAGATGAAGAAACAGACAGAACCAGAAAATTCTTGAGAAAAATGAAAACTGGATGTTATCACATAAAGGTATTTATGGGAAAGATGCTGTTCATACATCATACATCTGCATTGAATGCAAATGCACATGTCAGGACCCTGCTTATCACATTGGTTCCAAGTGAGTCATTGGTTGCTCAGGACACCCAGGTGTCACATTGCTTTGTGTGTTGTTTTTTCTTCCCAAACTTGTCCCGGACCTCAATAAAGTATATAGTGGCTGCTCAGAAAAAATGGGCATGGGAAATGTGATGAATAAAGACCCTTCAGCTAAGAAATACCACCTGTTCTGTCTTGCACTGATCTGGTTGGATAGGAACCAAACTTGAAGCTACTGTCATCTGGGCTCTCTGACAAGCCTTGTTGCTGCCTTCCCACATGATCTTATGAGTTTGGCTCCTCTCTCTGAACCTCAGCCTGTTCACATACGAAGGACATTATTCTCTACCTTTCATGGTTTTTTATATGCCTGTTAAAATCTGGTATAAACTACAGTAGAATGGATACCTGTAGATCAGAGTTATAGTCATGTTAATATACACAGGCATGAAATGAAAGGAATCTTTTACATGAAAATGAGCCATAGGAGATAAATTGGCAACCTTCTTTCTGTAAGCCCCAAGCCTTTGAAACAACCCCATTGACACCTGAGCCTTCTGGTGTCAATGAAACACTTAGCTTATTTTGTGTTTTAAACTTCCTCATCACTAGTTAGTTCCTCACAGCCTGTCTCCTGTGGCTGATGCTAAAACCTATTTATCCCCCTTTATGTCTTGGTTTATCCTTGGGCTAAATTCATTCCATTTGGCTGAAGAAATAGGCCAGACAGCATCCATCAGGGCTGTCCTCCCACCAGCCGCAGGGGAGCTTGGAGAGGATTTGAAGTAATTTGCCAACAAAAGGCTGAGGACTGAAACCACCACCTGTGGACCAAACCATGTGAGTTTGGGGGCTGTGCTTTAGTAACAGCAGAGTTTGGGAATGCCTAGGAAGGGAGTGAGGTCATCTGTCTGGTTATGAGCAGAGTGTTCTGCAGGTCTTCTCATTCCACATTACATCATGTTGGAAAAAGAAACTGTCTGGACATTCCTTACACGATCCGCAGGGGTGTGAAGTGAAGCAGACACTGGCTTGCTGGAGAGTTGGGTACATTGGTCTGCTCACACATGAATACACACAGTTAGCCTCCCCAGCACTTTGGAGTGCCTGTCCTGCACCTCTGATTCTTTGTGGTGTGTGTGTGTGTGTGTGTGAGAGAGAGAGAGAGAGAGAGAGAGAGAGAGAGAGAGAGAGAGAGAGAAAGCACGGTGTGGTATATACACACATATGTATACAGATACCTGTGAATGTTCAGCGTGTGTGCTCATTCAGAGGCTAGAAGAAGGACGTTAGATGTCCTGCTTTATGACTCCCTGCCTTTGTCCCTTCTGATAATCCCGGATATATTCCTGTTTCCAACACTAGGATTACAGGCTTTTGCAAAACCATGCATGGGTGATAAGACCTGAATCCCCATTCTCAAACTTACATAGGAAGTGCTCTTAGCCACTGAGAAACCTTTCCAGGCCTGCCTGTGATTATTGATTCCATACTAAGTCTTCCATCTCACTCACTCTTCCATTTACCAATGATTAGGTCTACTGCTTTACATGTAAAATCCGTGCTATGGATGCAAACAAAACAAACCTCATAGTTCATGAATCTGTCAATAAAGAGCAGGAGATGAACGACTATTAAATCAACATGTAAGTTATGGCACAAAGACTTGTGGGTGGTCTGATGTAAAAATCAATAAAGATGCAGAAACAGAGAGGTGATTTAGGTTAAAGTAATCAAGACTGGCCCTGCTGTGAAGCTGATGCTCTCATGAAGACCATAATAAGTTAAGGGATGAAACAAATGCCTGGGAAAGGAAGCAGAAATGGAAAGTGAAAAGGTCCTGCACTAGAAAACACTCCAGTTTTTATGCTTACTCTGCAGCATCCCTAAAGCTCCATACTGACCCAAAATGTGAACTCTCCCAGCAGAAACGTGAGAACACCCTCCATTCAAGCAGCAGTCAACTCATACTAGAATCAGGCCAGATACATATTCCGTAGATTGTAGTTTCATTTCACTGTGTACTTAATTTTTACATTTTCTCTACAGAAGGAAAATTGAAGCAACAGTTTTGTGATTGAGCCCATTAGAAAAGTAAAGGAAAATTAATTTCCCCATTTTCTCTCTGATTTGCATTTGAGCATTAAATGTAGACACTAAGACACTGGCAGGTATCTGTAACCCCAGGGCTTCTTCAATAAGAGGGGAGACCAAAACAAGAGAAGCCCCAGCTAGACTGGCATATACTATGGCATACATAAAAAGACCCTATCTCAAACAGTTAAAAGAGCAACTGGTACTGCTATTCATGGCATTATGACAGGACACACCCATACTTCAGCCAAGGAAACAGAAATGCAGACCAGAGTAGAGAGGCATTAAATGTGTCATGTCTGGATTAAACAACATCAGCACAGACCTCTCTGGCTATATCCTTCTGGACATACTCATGCTCCTACATTGAGACTTATCGCCATGCAGTGCCAAGGATGCCCTAAAGCCACCATTCTGTTTGTGTGCCAATGTGACAAGCAGGGTCCTGACATGTGCATTTGTATTCAATGCAGAGTTTCTTCTTTTTTTTTTATTTTATTTTATTTTTCTTTTTAGTTACATTTTGTTAACTCTGTGTCCCAGCTGTATCCCGCTCCCCCATTCCCTCCCCAACCCCACACTCCCTCCCTGGTCTCCTCCCTGCCCCTTTCCAAGTCCCCTGATAGGGAAGGACCTCCTCCCCTTTCATCTGACCCTGTTTTATCAGGTATCTTCAGAGCTGGCTGCAAAGTCCTCCTCTGTGGCCTAACAGACTGCTCCTCCCCTGGGGTGGGGGTCAGAGTTTCTTCTAAAAAAGGCTTGTCTCAGCCCTTTGTCTGACTTCCTAGGAACATGAATAGATATTACTACTCTAGCAGTCACTCAAATCCCCCTTCATCTGGAAACCCCCAAACCCATCCATTTTGCCCTAAGTGGGGACCTAATTTTGTGAGAACTGATGTGGTGTGGCTCTGCTAAGTATCTCTGGAAAAAAAATAGGAAATGACAACAGAAATTATGGAGAATTACAAGTGAAGTATATAGGGAAAAGATGAGCACTAAGGAGGGGTGAGGTCTGTTTAGCACTCATAACCTTGTAAGGTAGACATCTGAACTGCTATTCACCATAAGTTAAACAGAAGTGTGTGGAGAGTCTAGCACCCACAATAACCAAAACAGCTCTTAGAATAATATCTCTCCTGGAATTCAAACCCACGTGTAGCTTCTCTATGTCAATCTACTTGCCAATTCCCCCAGATTTTCTATATGAAAACAGAGAACAATAAAAGCCCCTAATTTCTGCTCTTTTTTTTCCAATCACTTAAAGCCCAATTGGTTTTTGCTGGATACCCACAGACATCTGGCTACACCCGATTCAGCAGTATCTCTTTAAAGAAGTCCTCCCAAAGCGTTCTGGCTTCAAGCTCCTGGCTCCTACTTAAAGTTACTTAACAGGCATCATACAATAGATATAAATAGCAGTGGGTAATCCTCAAGGCTCCGCTGAGTGACCACTGGTGCAATCTGAGGTTTGGATGACACTATTGCAGGAATTGTTGGCACCGAGCCACTGTGCTCCCTATAATAATGGTTTCTTAACAAAGGAAATGCATGGCTTTTACTAAAAGGAATTAGTTAGTTACTTTGATGAATTCTGTAACTTTCCATGTTATGATTAGCTGCACCATGCCTGACTTCCCATTTGGAGTAGGAAGGCTCTTCAGCAAAGAGGCTTTAACTTCATGTGTCTGTGTTCCCATAACATGACAGGAAAATACTCAACTCTATCTCACTGAATAAATATAACTTATTTGCTGGGGCGGGGGGGTGGTGGAAATGCTCATATTCTAATGGCTTGGAGTCAGAGCCATTTATGTAGCTGCTGGACCTGTGTGTTTAGGAGTTCAGGAGGGCTGAGATGCTCAGATTATCTGGGTTTTGCTGAAGGCCTTCATGAGAGAGAAGCTAGATGAATTCCACCAGTAGCTCACACTCTTCCTATTACTGTCCATGTGTTTTTCACTCCACTGGTATTTTGTCTGGATTGTGTTCCTGTGGTACGACAAGGATAAAGGAGTGGGTAAGAAATGGGCAGAGTTTGCCTTATGAGCACAGGTAGCTGATTTCAGTCATAAGGAGTGTTTTTAAGAAGTTGAGCATGGTGGCCCATATGTCCAATACCAGTACCAGGGAGGCAGAGACGTGTGGTACCATGGGCCACACTAGACAAGCCAGCCTAGGCTACTTGGTAAACTCTAGACTAGGAAGAGATCTGGTCTTAAAAAACAAGGTCAACATCACCTGACCCAGGATAGCCAAAGCCAAAATTGACCTCTGGCACTCTACATACACAAGGTTTTATACACACAGTACCTACATTTGCGTGCACATGCATACCCATACATGTATATATGGGTCAGAGGGACATACAATGCCTTTTTCAGACTGCTCATGGAGGCATGGAACTGACTTACTTTTCATTTTTGCCAAGTGGAGTTGGACAAGTCAAGATACTGTAAGACTTGGGTCTCACAGCTCAGGAGTTTAAGATCGCGCCCTTCCCAGAAACTCCCCCAGACCAAGACTCGTTGCAAAAGCAAGAGGTTTATTACCCATTGCACAATGGGGTCACCCCTGCTGGTCAGCAAAGACTGGCACTGGGAGACAAAGGCCTTTAGGTTTTTAAAAGAAAAATTGCGGGAGAATTGAAGTTGCAGTCTTGGCAATTTAGGATTGGATGAGGAAGCTATAAAGTAAGATAATTGGTTAGTCTTAGGTGTTCAAGCTTGGCCTGTCCTGCCAAGTGTGGATGCAGCTGCAATTGAAGGTGGGGGTAGTTAGCTCATCCTTGAAGATTAGGGGCTACAGACTTTTGGCGGGAGGTCAAAAGCTACTCAGAAGAAGTCTAGGTTTGTTGCTAAGAAATGCTATCTCAAAGACAGGAGTTTTTCTTTTTGCTGAGTGAAGGTCATTGCTTGCTTGCCTTTTTTTCTATCTGTCCTCATAGACAGGGTCACATTTTTCCATTCTCTGGAAAGGTACTAAGAGGCTTTAGCTTAACCTGAACCTAAAACTCAAAACTATAGGCTTTAGAAGACATACAGGTTACAAAGTTAGTCTAACCCTTTCAATACAAGGACAGTCCAGAGGAAAGTCATGATTAAGTACACAATTTTTGATTAAAGACCTGTTGTGCAATATTGCATTGATAAGTACACACACATACACAAAATCAGGTGAATGAATGAGTAACAGAAATGTGTGGAATATTAACTTATATTTTTCTCACCAAAAGTAAGTCTCTTTTCATAAAGAAGTTGCACTCTGACTTGGATGAGAGAATTCAAATTCACCAAACATTTTCAAACATGCTCTGTTCTATATACGGCCTACAACAAAGGTCCAAGTTCCAAACAGACCTCAAAGATTACGTAAGCTTCACTCTTTGGGTATGCTTTTCCTCGTGAAGAGTGCTGAGTGTCATGGCCTGACTTGATTGTCTTCACCTCCACATTGTTCTGACAGGTACTATGGGATGATTTGGTGAAAACACATGCTTTGAAATCAGATTTATTTTCAAATTCTGGCTAGTACATACCAATTATATGAGCTTGTGCAATATAATTTACAGTTCTGAATTGTTTTCTTCCTCTGTACAATGGGGTTTACTAATAGCAAGTGTGTGGGTCTGATGCTATGGCTAATGAGATACGGCAGCACCAGTGTCAATAAATATGCTTCCCCTTCACATTTCCCTTCCTTTTGCTGGTAGCATCCTTCCATAATCCCAAGGTGAAAGATTCCTAATGATTGATAAGAATGTTTCTCTCAAGAAACAATCAGGAGTCAATGATAAAGACTGACCACATTTTTACTTGAATTGCGAGTGAGTTAAAAGAATTTTTCAAAAAATACAGAAAGAAAAAAAAATTAACAAGATGTCACTTTGAATTGGCAATTTACATTACAACAAACCTAAATGGGAATTCACATCTGATAGCTGATTTACTAAAAAGAAGGGGTTTCAGAGACCCTTACAATGGGGACAAATCTACTTTGGGCTATCTGCTTTATGCCTGTGTTTATGGATTCGGGGTAAGAGGTAATATAGATATAGTCTCGGCTTGCCTCTTCAGTATCCTCCAGATGCTGGTTGGTTTTTTTATTATCATGTCTGATATTAAAGAAAAATTGCTTCCATTATGTTTGCACTCCCAGTCCTTCATTCCTCAAAAGAAAACTGGCTGACACCAACTTCACCTCTGTTCTGCTCAGTATTCCATCATCCAGCTGAGCCTCCTCCATGTCTCTATTTCTCCCTATTACTTACGTTTTTCCTCTTCCAACATCCCAGAAGATTCCAGGGTGATTTGTTCATGCTTCAGATAAGCCTGGATAAAATGGACTCTGCCAATATCTATGGTAACTCTTCTTGCCAAGCTCAGCTCTTGTTTTCTGAGAGCTGCATGTTCCTTTCAGGTCATTTGCATTCAGTCTAAAGTATCAGGTATCCATGCCCATCTGTTTCAATAATATCTGTCACCACTGACATAGCACGCATCAATTCCTGCCCATTCGCCAATGAGGTCACAGAAAATAAAAAAACTGAGGTACGTAAGATGATTTTAGATTCTCACAAGTAAATTCATTCCCAGAGCAAAGATATCAAGTATTATAAGGTTAAGGTTAGGATTCTAAATTAGAAGCCAGGATCATTATGATTCTCTTCATACCTGTCCCACTAACAGCCATGTAGCCTCAAGTGACCACTTCATTTCTTGGTGCCATTTTCTCATTTTTTAGTCATGTTTTTCCTTTCTGTGACTAATACAAAGACAGTTTAAATGGAGCAATATTTAACTGTGCTCAGAGTTTCAAAAGTTTCAGTCCAGGACAGAACAGAACAGCTCATTTCATAGCCTTCAGGAAGCAGAGAGGGGACTGTTTGAGCCAACAGGTTTACTCCTCTTTCCCTTCTATTACACATACACCTACAGCCTATGGGATTGTTCTACCCATGCTTAGAGTGGGTCTTCCCACTTCAGGTGGAATCATCTCTTAGATCAACCCAGAGGTGATCATCACTATTTTCCTAAGCACTTCTTTTTGGTTTGGTTTGGTTTGGTTTGGTTTGGTATATGGTGTAAAAAGTGTATATTTAAAATTAGCCAGCTCCTCTAAGTTTAGATGATCCCAATTTTGTTGGCAACATCCAGAGCATCATAATCAGGAGCCAAGCAAACACAGACCTACATCTCTTTGTCAGGCATTATCAGGATATTGACTTAGGCCACATCAATGTGATAGAGTTTCTTCACTGTTTCTTCTGGTGCTGTTAGCCTTGACAGAATGTCAATGAACAGATATATGTTGTTCTCTATTTTCTTCATGGCTGACTCTGTGGTCAGGAGGATTTTGATGATGGCATAGTGCTCAAGCTTTTTTCTCCTGGGCATTGTTTCAAGAGTATTTGGGCTGTCTTCGGAGCTGCAGGGTCCTGGGCTGCCAGAAGATGGGTGATGTTTGGATTGTCTTCTTTTTGTGGCCGTGCACACCTTTCAGCACCGACTTCTTATCTTTAAGTCTTTCACTTTAGCTTTGTTTAGGAGGGGCAGGAGCTCCCTTAGTTTTCTGAGCCGTCTTGGATTGCCAATCTGACAGTCACTATGGACCATTCCTCTTTAATGCTGCGCTGCAAATGGGCACAATTATCTATGAAGGTAGCGAGGAGACCGAATGAACTAAACAAAACCTTTAAGAGCATCCTCTCTTTGCTAAGTTGTTGCTGCATTCTAGTACCTTAAGTTCCAATGAATTAATTTCTATGTGTTCTTATAGGTTTCTCAAGGTTTTAGCATCTCAGTTTGCCAATCTATAAAGTGAAAATTATAACTTTTGTTTCTAGTGGTGATTGTAAGTATTCCAACTATATAAAGTCCTTGACATAATACCTCCCAAATGCAGGTTCCATTGGTAATAGTAAAGCCCTGAACAGAAAAATCAATAATGGATAATGACTGCCTGAGAGGAATGAGGAGTTATCTAAGTATCAACTTATAACTAAAATTTAACTCTTATGAATCTTTCAGGTAGAGAGACGATCACCAAAAACAACTACATTTGAATTGTATAAACTAAATTTGAGTTGCATTATCTACAATGAAACAGTGGTTTCTCTTTCTTCTGTAGGAAAGGCTGAAAAAAATACCACCTACCTTGCAAGGCTCTTGTAGGATGAATGGGATACTATGTAAAAATACTTGGCACATAGTTAGAGCTCAGAAAATAGTAGCTATTCTAAATCAAAGGTCTGAGACAGGAAAATGACCTGCAATCTTTATTAATATGAAGTAAATTGGGGGAGAACTTGATTTATTCTTGCAAGTTTGGCTCCAGCTAACTTAATGAAAATGGAAAAGCAACGAAAACTGAGGGTTCAATGGGATAAAGACACAGAGTGTTCAGGGAGTTTTGCTGAGGTTAGCTGTAAGGAATTTGTGGTTTTGTTCAAAAAGACTTCATTTTATGAGGTTTGAGGGCCCTTTTCAAAAAGGAAACCAGATGCATCAATGGAAAGACCATGCCAACAGTGCTATCTTCAGCAGATGCTGTTTTGAGTCCAATTGTGCTATATTGAGTGAGGGTGGCTACAGCTGATAAAGATGCTGCAATGCCATGCTTGAGTACATGCATGTGTGTGCATGCTAGCTAGTGTGCTCACGCACCCGTGGGCATGCATGCTAGCT
>NW_026591643.1:5664993-5671693 GCF_907164565.1 Psammomys obesus | reverse complement strand
GCATGCTAGCTAGTGTGCTCACGCACCCGTGGGCATGCATGCTAGCTTTAAACCCAGTTTGCCTTATGTTGCCTTATTGGAACTCACTTCCAATGAGTTCAAATTGTTCATTGCTCTAGTATTTCAAGATGATGTTCCTCAGGGACATGAACAGAAAAAAAAATGAATCAAATAGAACTCAATAAACAAGTGTGCTCTCCATCTCAAACACCCACTTTAAGTCTTGAAAGAAAGCCAGGTTTTCTTCCCCTGTAGCCCATCATTTTGAAACTCAAGGTAGTCTCAGAACAATCGACTGGGAGAAACTATTTTTCTTGAGCCATATGTCTCTACCTGAGTGTACTGGGGGTAAATGACTCAGGAGATCATATGTAATACTAAGTTAAAGTGATTGACTGCCTAGACTAAAGTAACTAAAAAGTTTTAATGAGTTCATCAAAACAAATCAAAACAAACCAAAACTCCATCAAAAATTTTACATAATTTTAAACATATAAGGAAACATCATTACAAGCTTAACAATGTGTGTACATATAGATGGTTTCATACTTTAGAACATGGTGCCTGTCAATTTCCATAGATTATGCAACTGAATTATGATAATAAACTAAGCCTTCTCTCTTTCTCTCTCTCTCTGGTGATAAAAGGAAGGCCTGAGAAGAGCTAATGACTTAATCAAGTGTAGATGTGAAATTCTCTATTTGTGTCCTTTTTTACTGAAAAGTGAAGAGTTTGACAGAGAAATAAACGTATGCCAAGCATCAGAGAGGTGGCAGAACAGTATGATGAAGAACACCAACCCTGAAATCAGATGTCACAGAGGAGCGCTTTGAATTTATTTCAACTCTAAAGCTCATATTATCAATCTATCCTCATGAATATCAAGCAGACAAAATGTCTTAAATCTGCTAAGCAGAATGGGATACATAGAAACTTCCTCTTAGTCACCCTGGCTTGAAAGAAGACCCGAGTAAATAATTTAATCTAGCTACTGAGGATCGAAAGTATAAGGAAGAAGGGTACAGTCCAAACCAGATTCATACCATCAGCATATCCAGACAGGTTTGCCAAATGAATATGACGCATTTACTAAGATAAATGCAGCTTCCTCAGACTCAGCAGTGAAGAAACAAAGCAGCAATCACGTTCTTTAATGGACAGAGATTAGGTTATTTTTAAATGAGGGCACCTCCCTGGTGCACCTCCAATAGCCCCAAGTCTCCGTCTTTAGACTTGACCCTACTTCTTTGCCTCTTTTGTTCATGGATAGTGAAGTGAGCTTTTTAAATTACATGACTACTGTTCTTCGACATATTTTAAAATCTTTTTAGAAAAACACAAGCCATGTGTCTATGTGGGCCCTTGATCGCCCAGAGAAAAGATGAATTTCTGCACCTGCCCTCATAGCAGTATAGACTTGCAGTTAAGTCCCAAGGAAGAGGATAAGATCAGAATAAAATAAAATTCATGTTTCTGGAAACTTCTTTGAAAGGATTTGACACCTAGCTTTAAGTATCTTATTTATTTTGGCTTCCATCTTGTTGCTGTGACTGTGTTTGGAAGATGAGTTTGAATGTCACAGTCAGGGATGGTTGGAAAAATCTAGAATTTCTCAATCTGATCAGTGATGGTTATGTAAATGCAGACTTTTATTTGAAAACTAAATAAACGATGTTCACACTAGTAGAACTGGAGTTTTCCATCATCAACTGTCAACCCAATCTCAAGTACTATGTTAGTCATGTCACACATTTCATTTTAAACCTTTTCACAATTACCCTCAGAGAAAAATTCCGATCCCATTAACAAAACACTCGAAGTTCTTCAAAATTATGTATTTAATCTCACAATTTAAGCTTCCTTGTTGATATTTTGAGAAGTTAGCAAATTCTCAGTAGTCTGTGCTTCCCCAAGCATTCACTCTTCCCAATGTGCTCTGTTTCCTTTCTCTATACAGCCTGGCAACGTCTGCGCTGAAACGCCTCCTCTAACCATGCACCTATCCTTTGACAAATACGTGTCCCTTCCACATGTCCCTTTATTCCATTTGCCTATTATCCATTTAGCAATTGCTTCAACATGGAGATAGATTGTGAAGGGCTCTAGGAGGCCTGAGCATAACAAATATGGCTCTGCTGGGCCTTGCCTCCCCCCTACTCCCTGCGCATTGATAAACTCTTAGATACATTCCTAAAGCTACCCACCAAGGGCTATTTCCTTATTTGGCCACTTTCTCCCACTGAGGCTGACCTCCAACGTCCAGCTATCAAAAACTTAGAGTCCAGCAATCAAAAGCCCTCTTTGGCTCACCTAATTAACTAAAACGAACCAACTCTTCCTAACACAGGGTTTCCCATAAGCAAAAGCTGCCATGTGCCAATGGGATGTGCCTGTCTCCTCTCTTTTCAGAGACAGTTCTTTGTCCTCCCAGAGCATATATTCCTCCCTTCATCTCCCTTGCTCCTTTTCCATGCTACCTCAGCCTTTGTATCCTGTCGTTGTCTCTTGTTCCATGTCCTTTGTCCCTCTGGGCAAACAAATCTCCTTTGTGCTGAGAACTTGTTTAGGATTTCTTGTGCCAACTTCAAGGTGCTTATATTCAAACTGTGCCAACTCTGTCATATGTCTGTAGGCACCAAACCACTTCTGAATATCAATTTTCCACTACTTTAATATGGAAGCCAAACATAATTATTTAATATAATATTAGGATTACATGAAAATCTGTTCAATATTAATACCAAATTATTATAATTAATTATATGGCATTAATTATAATTGTTTTCTAGAGAGGTTTAAGACTTTAAAAAAATCACCCCAATCTCTAGGACCTAAAGTCCATCCAGGAAATACTAGATCCCCAGAAAGTCTTCCATGACAGAGTAAGTACTAGACTATTTTTTTAATGAATTCGTGACTGAGCCATTAGATTACAATATGATCTTGAGGAAGTCACCTCAATTCCTAGATCTATATTCCTTGTGTGCAGAGTTGAAAATGCTCCAGTAATATTAAAGGACCAGTCTGAGTATCTATCATAACTGAGTATCTATCATATGCTCAACACTTTGACCCAATATTCCATTCTTACCCTATCAAATCAGTGTGCCCTATGATTGGCTACTCTGCCCAATCCCTTCAGACTTCTATGCCTCTACTGCCTACTGTGTTATGAGAAGCAGGACAAATGATTGTACCTTTGGACTATGGTCTGATGATGCATATTTGTGTAGAGTGAATGATTAGTTTCACATGGACCCATGATCCAGCAGCTGGGACCATCTGCTTACTCTTAGCACGCAGCCAAATGTTCAACAGTCAGGAGTCAATGCACTCCTGACCAAGCTTGGATGGCCCCTCTGGGCTGTACAAGTCAGAGACTCATGGCCTTTATCCACATGTCAGGAAGAATAACCCAGACATGAAGCATTTGGGGCAAGAATCGGCATTCTGGTATCTCTATTTCTATAGGACTGTCAGACAAAAAGAAACTTTGTACAATTATATGATTAAGAAAGGTTCTGAAGCATGAGCTTTCCAAGAAGGAAGCCCACTCTTTGGAAACTTTGACCTGCACAGAAAACTACAACTGTCATAGATAGCTTTAGGTTGTGACTTACAAACTCATTAAGGGAAACAACTCCCACAGTTTAAAACACTGCCCTGTAGACCAGTGTTTTGCTCCATTGTAATAGACAACATGCCTGTGGGAACAAGCTTAGAATTAATTATTTGACCCCAAGCACTTTTTCCATTCACTCTGGACATCTTTGGCCATATTATACTAGTCTGAGAAACAGTAAGCTCATCCCAAAAGGATGTTACTTGGGACCACATAAGATGTTCCATGAAAGTGTATTGTCTAATGTGAAACATTATCCAGATGTCAAAATCTATTGTTACTATCTAGAGACTACCTCAAGACTGTAGACTTAGAAGTGATTATGTTTTATTTTATTAGACAGAGTAGAAATTATTCCACTCTGAGGTATAGTTATTCACATTGTTCATCAACAGTGACGCTCCAGAGATAGACAGTGACAGCTCAGGAGAAGAACAAGTAAAAATGAGAGTGTTGGTGGTCATAAAATCTGGCCAAGTTGTCCTCCCTTCCACTGAGGCAAGAGAACCCTTGGTCTGGAGTCAGGGAACAAATGTGCTTTCACTTTCATAAGAAGTACCTGCAAGTTTTACTTCAAAGCAGAAGAGAGAAAAGGCAGAGGTATTGATGACAACTTGTTCTAGCTTTTTGCTTTGCCTTTTAATTCTTTATTCTTGGCCTTAAAACTGCTGAGTAAACTCTGTTAGCCTCAACGGAAGTGATGCCATGGAGACAGTGATGATTAAGTCAAATGGTGAGTGAGTATGCCAAGCTGACATGAGCAATACAGTACACTAACTGTTGCATAGTGCCTTCAGTGACTGGCATTTGTAAGTGTTTTTATAGAAAATGTTCAAATGAGCTCATATACAACCGAGTTAGAAAATTCCATATTCACTCTTTTATGCTCTTAGTGTACATATCTACATTGTGTTTAGTGTTCAGCACTACAGATCCAATGCTGAAAAGGCTCCTTCAAAAGTATGAAGCAATGTCAAATAGTGGCTCTGTTTCCAGAGTCGCCCATATCCAACAGAGGTTTACACAGATTGGAAGTTTAATGGAGACATCTTGGCTGTTGACATGTTTCTTTTTCTTTGTTTGTTTGTTTGTTTGTTTATTTTAGGGAGCATCTTCAAGATCTTTCACTGACTATAGTACATGACCACGAGAGGGCTGCTCACACTTTTAGGATCAACACACAAATAGTTAAATGACTTCTTGACACACCATCACCCATGAGCACTTGCTTTATGGGTTTTTATTTTGCCATAACCAGTAAAAAAGAAAACTTTTATGTAATGATTGTCTCAAAAAAGCCCATGCAATTTCTAATATCTTAGCTAGACATTTTAAATTTAAAATGTTCACGGTTGCTCAGGGCCAAATTCAGGTTTGCTACAGTGATCCTTGTGCATCTTGTAATATTTTCCACAAATACTTCTGTATCTCACTGCTGGCCTTTTCCTGTAAAATACCTATGCTTCTACCTGGTCAAATATTTACTCTTGAGTCCAGTTGTGGCAATAGTCTTGATCCTTTAGTGACTCTTTCTCTTGCATACCTCCTTTTTTTCTGTGTATACTAGCAGCTTCCTGCTGAGAACCTTCAGCCTACCTTTCTTTAAAATACCCACACTCCTCCTCTCTTACATGTATATAATGACCAATGTTACAGAATTTTTGATCATGCTGTGAACCCAGAGATTGTGTTGTTTACTGGAAACACCTGTTTCTAGTTGTGCTGTGTCTCATCCCTAGCACACACTTTTAATTCAAGAGCTTTTTGTTTGAACAAGATTAAATAGAGTCAAGCATAGGTCAAAAGAGGAGCAAGCAACCAGTTGACAGGGAGTAAACATAGAGAGAAAACCTTAGAAAGTAAGAGAAAGTCCAGAGATGGATAGAGAGAAGCACAGGAAGGAGATGTGAGGGACAGTGAGTTTGCAGAGGATTTTTTTTGAGATGGCTTGGGGAAGGAGGCTTCCTTTTCCTTTTGGGACACTGGCAAAAGAGAAAGGTCAGCTGGGTGCTTTCTCTGCCTTTCTAAGCCAGCAGGCTTTCCCCCTGCATCTGGTTCCTGAATCTTTATTGGTAAAATCAAACCACTGAGATTTTGTTTAAAACAACAGACAAATGTTTCAGAGAAATTGTCCTGAGGATACTGATCTGGACTGGGATGTGGTCCCCAGTGCCAAAGCATCCAATCACCACCAATGTCCTAAATTTACTTTTTGTCTCTATGTCGTCCCTAGTTCCTCTTCTGTCACCAGACTTTGAATAGTTTACCTTCCTTAATAATCATTTTAAAAGCTAAGCCTGCCTTTTAGGACCAGCAACATGGCTCGGTGATAAAGGTCCTTGCCACCAAACCTGACAACCTGAGTTCAATCCCTGGAACCCACATGGTGGGAAGAAACAATCAACTTGACATGACCCATACATACAAAATAAATTAATGTAGTGTATTTTTTTAACCAACACTACTGTTTACTTTTTATTCAAGCCTAACCATTCCAAAGACACAACAGGACAAAGAAGTGCATTCCTACATACACCATAACAACTCATCTTAGCCAGGTTCAGAATTCTGTTATATGTTGGTTCTTTCTAATTCATGTAAGAGAATGGATTAAATACCAGACTTTTCTGGGGATAGAATGTACTTCCCAGACCCCAGTGATAACTTTGTTCCAGCTCCTAGTCTTCCCCTAAATCCTTATTGGTTATTGATGATCTCATATGTCGCCTGCTCTCTTTAATAGCATCCTGTCCTTCACTAAGACAGAAGAAAGCTCTACTGAAATGCAAAACTCATCTTTCCAGCTGTAACTGATTCTGTTGCAGACAGCAGAAGCTCATGTCTCAAACACAGATGAACTTTCCCCTGGCTGGGTCCTTGCTATTCATAAACATTACCTCCATGACTCCCCAATAGCAGCAAAACATTAACATGAAGCCTCAAGATCCTCAGATCCTTATTGTTTATACAACTCAGACAGAGCTTTGTTTTCTGTCTCTTGTCTGGGAAAGATTTGATGCCCTGACTACAAACACACACACACACACACACACACACACACACACACACACACACACA
>NW_026591643.1:5655101-5664983 GCF_907164565.1 Psammomys obesus | reverse complement strand
ACACACACACACACACACACACACACACACACACACACACACACACAACCAAACACACACAACCAAACACACTCAAGATAATTGGAGCATGTTTCCAATTATGTCATGAAGAAAATCATACTTTCCTGCACTTAAAAAATGCTAGTTACAGAGCTGTCCTTGCTACAGAGCTGAGAGCTGCTGCTTTGCTTGCTTTTGCTTATAGTATTCCTCCATAAAAACCATCTTTTCTAAACAAGCCTCTTTAACCTAGCCCAGTTTTTTATGACATCACTCACTGGACATGCACAAAAGTAGGAACTTTGCTTGAAGTGTTTATTATCCCATCTACTCAGCCTAGATAGCTGATAGAAGATAGATGGATAGATAGATAGATAGATAGATAGATAGATAGATAGATAGATAGATAGATAGATAGATAGATAGATGCTGGTAGGTAAATTATTAGATGGATAACAGAAAGAGTGATTCCTCCACCATCACATAGAGATGCCACCTGGAAAGTCTTCACTCCTCTCTTTCCTAGAAACCAAACCACACAGGAAAAACTTTCCTTCCTGGTCATGCCTGAAGATCTCTATGCCTCACATTAGCAGCTTTGTGATCCACATTTGGTTTCATTCCTAATAAAATTATTTTATTGTACTGCTTTCTTCCCCACTAGGTTGAAAGTACCTATCAGGGCAGAAGAATGCATATCTTGTCTAGTTTAGGAAGAAATTCAAGAACCTAAAATCACATCTGACATGTAATCAAAAATATAGACCTCTGTTGAATTAATACACATATATGAAGTATTTCATTGAGTTTCTAGCATGAAAAAAAAAAGTTTTGGTGACCAAGGAGCTACAGAGCTGGCACCCATCACAATGTCTCAGAAGTATGGCTGGAATTCAGACTATGACATGCTTTCGTGACTGCCACCTGCCTACGCAGAGAAAGCTTCCTACCAACATTGTCTACTGGTATCTGTTTGCATTTATCTATTCAGCTCAAATCACTTCTCAAAACTGAGATTTAAAATACCATGTTAAAAATAGAACTATCAAAATTTTATGCTAGGAGCCATAGTTTTGTACTCCAAATGGGTAAGGAACATTACAGGAGCCTGCTACCTCTCATGTACCATCTCCAAGTATCAACACAGGGCGTGAAAGAAAAAAAGAGGCAGAAGCAGAAGCAGAAGCGCCTTGTCCTTATCCTCAGAGTGGACTCTGAAGGGCTTCTGCTCCTGGCTATCAAGGCATTGATCCTGCCTCGGTTCTCCATGGCTATCCACTGTCCCCAGCCAACTGCTCTGCTTTTCTGACTTACTGGGTCTGACATCTGGCAGAGTAGACACATGTGCTGACCTCAGAAATAACAAGGAGCCTGCTTTGCCTCCAGGAAAGACCCTTTGCCTTCTGGTGTCAGAAAGAGAGGATGAGCTTAGAGGGAATGCCTCGAGTACCCTTCTGATTGCTACGTTAAGCATTGGACTGCTTCAGCCTTTCCATCATTAGACCAGCTCTCAGAACTTTACAAGCAAGCAGTAAAAAGTGGGTTCAAATGTGAAACATGAAGCAAGCCCTTTATTTCCAGATCTCTACCTCCCTCAAATGGATTGATTCCCAGACCTAACAGAAGGTACAGTGGGGAAATGGAAGAGGGTGATCCACTTAGCATTTTAAAACTAATAAAAGAAGAAAAAAGAAATCAGAACCAGGCATGTGTGCTTTCTCTGTCTGCAGACAAAGCATGACTTCATTTACAAGGTTACGAGTCGTCTACTATGATTCAGTCACATCCCTTGAGTCACACTTTAGTTCCCTCTGTGTCTCTGTCTCTCCTCTGATGGATGTGAAGCCTCAATTTCCAAATCAGCAGTCTTTTGTTCCAAGGCCTATAAAAGAAATAACAAAGACAATATTATCAATTCTAACATCAGTGCTTAAAGTAAACAGCTGAGAAATAGGAGTTCATTTTTTTTCCTCATCTAGAAATAGCCACCACACTCCATCTCCAACACGCTTTGACATGTTTGATTTCCTTGTGGTCTGAATGTTTTGTCATTCAGTACTCATAAAAATTCTACTCTCCTAAGTAGAGAATCACAAGGCTCCATGCAGTCATCTGTATCTCAAAATAATTTTCTCTAATTTGTCTTAGGCAAATTCAATATCTACTTGAGCTCAGAGGTATTTGAAATACAGTCACGGAGGGAGGAGGTACTTGGGGAATTGGCTGAGAACTGGAAAAAGTTCATTTGAATATCACATCTGAACATCTCATTGGAGGCTGAAAAAGTGTCTGGGATGCATTCGATATATGTACACTGTATTGTGTGTGCATGTGTGGGATGCATTCGATATATGCACACTGTATTGTGTGCGCATGTGTGTTGCTGCTCATATGCATTTGTGTGTGTGTTCTTTGCTCTGCAAAGCTACAGATTCAAATGCAGAGCGCAGACTCTGAATAACCCAGCGAGGCTGCTTCTCTGATTGCGTTAACCACAGCAGCTGCTTGACAAGCTGCTCACCCTTCTGTTTTCACGTTCTTTGATTCCTCACATGCCCTCTCCTGATAACTGCATGCCAGGTCCAAGCCACTCCAGTCTTTTCTTCAAGCTCTTCTATACTCCCTCTGTTGAGCACGCACCGGGATGCAAGCTCCAGGGCAGTACAGTGGATAAAGACCCATGGGGCGCCCAGTCAAGACATGCAGCTACCAAACCAGCTCTGCCAAGGACGGCGAGGTATTCCGCATTTCCGTTTTCAATGTCCTGATCTGTGGATGCAGGGCATACAATTCTGGTCCTATGATGAGTACAAGAACCTAAGGAGCAGGGCAGGACTTTATAATCTGCACAACATTTTGCGTGCACAATGAATTATATCAGCAACAGTGGTTAAAAAGTAGGGTGAGCTATTTCATAGAGCTTAGGATTTTACTGAACAGTGTTACTTTATACAAACAGAAATTACTCTTCCAGAGGATTCAATTTCAAGTTTAATTCACAGAACACACAAGGCATCTCACTACCATCTGTAACTCCATTTCCAAGGGATCCAACATAGACAAATTACAATTGGTTATTCATTATCAGTGTGTTTCTTATCTCACAATTAAATCACACCAAAATATTTTAAAAATAAAATTGTGTGGTTGGGACTCTAGCTCAGTTGGTAGAAGGTGTATTTACACACACACAAACACACACACACATCCCTAGGTCCATATCATATACCTTAAATAAATATATTAAAATTATTTTTAAATAAAAATTATTAATAACATGGAAACAGAGTTAGAACAGAAAAAAAGATGAACCATTTAGAGAAATGTATTCGTGTGTAATAGAGTTGGTGGTGAGTTGACAAGAAAAGAATAGTAACTATGTATTAGTTCTCTACTACCACATAATAAAATGTTGCAATGTCAGTGACACACACAGTTATAAACATTTTTATCTTTCTTGGTGTCTGTACATTATGAATTTGGGGCAATTCTGGCTCAACGTTATTCAGCAGGTTTGTAGTTAAGATTTTGGCTGAAACTACAGGCACAGGAGACTGAATTCTACCGCCAAGATAGTTCACTCATGTTTCCAGGAGCCATTGTTGGCTGTTATTCCCATCACAGCACCTTAGCTCCTGAACACCCAGACATAATTATCTGAGAGATCAAGGCAGAAACAGCAGGCCTTCTATGAATTCTCCTCAGATATCACACACTGTCACTCTGCCCTTTATAATTATCCACATAACTCAGTCTGTTGTAGCATGTGTGGAGATGGCACTCAGGGGAGAAGGTGAGCAGTCAAGGCTTCCCTTCCTGACTGATCATCACATTGTGACACAACTAATGAGAGGGGTTTTGAAAGATGCTGATTTTATCTACTGCCACAGTTCTACTAAGAAGATGTGACAGGGGCAGGAGTTACAACCATGGTCAGGAAAGATAGCTCAGTGCTGTCAAGGTTAGAGAGACTGCAAAATTTATGGTCCTAGGAAGACTATCATTCCCACCTTTGCTACCAATGGTGGCATTACCTTTAGGCTGTCAATTTCAAGGAGAAATCCAGATTTCCCTCTCTCTCAGAACAAAGCTTTATTCATCCTTAGTCTCCAAGGAACCTGTTGTTCTGAAGGTTGTTACCAGGCACCCAGACTCCCTACCTAGGGCTGAATCCAGGCAAAATGGTCAATTCTAAAGACACTTTATTAAGTTGATATTGAGGTCTTCTGCTCCAGAGTGTAAAATGACTATTCAGCTGATAGGTAGAGCATAGGTCCTATGAAACAGGTAATAGCAGCTTTTAATTACAGCTACTAATATATACTTTTGTTAATCCAGAAGGAGGTGTCGTTTATAAAGTCCCTGCTATAAACCTATACATAAGCTTATTCCATGGGCTATGGATTCATCAGGGAACCATGCCTCCCCAATGTGAACCCTAAATATCTATCGCATTGCTACCATTTTCTGTGTGTATATTTTGCTTTGAGTGCTTTGTATTTTTTCAATGAGTCATTACTTCAGTGTCGGTATTTAACATAAAATTCAAATTTGGATTCTTTTCTCAAAGATGGGCCACAGTGTCATCATTGCAAGGCTTGCTTCTCTAAAAGTGGCCATCCACAGCAGTTGTTTGAGTCACATGCAAATGTCCCATTCATTGTGGTCCCTGACTTGTCTCTGCTTTCTTACATGTTCTACTGACTCCCAACCAATCAACTTGGATACCCTTGGCTTAATCTAAGTGATTCCTTTGTAAGAGGGCCAACTTAAGCTTTGGTAGCAGCAGATTTACCTATTAATTGTTTCCTCCATTGTCACGTGGCTGGTTGTTGGTAAGGCAACCATAATGATAAGGTTGCTTCTCATCTGAACTGACACCTATAGGCTTCATAATAACCATTCTAGACATCTCAGTGAATGAAACTCTCTTCTCCCAAAGGGGCATAGACTAAAGAGATATAGAATTTCAGCCACAGATCAAGGTATATACAGAAAAGAAGCTATATAGTTCAGTTCTAACATATAACACCAGTAGATCAACTAAATAAAAAGTTTACGTGTGTTATGAAGGAAAGTTGGCTAGTAAAGCACAGTAGGCAGAGAAAATGCAAGTAGGAAACAATGACAAGTCCTGGGAAGACTGGTAAGAATCTCCAAACACCAGAGATTTCAGTCTATTCAGTATATCCTCATCTTTGTAGTACTACAAATGATTGATTTTTAATAATGCCAAAGAAAGTTTTGCATCCCGTTTCTTAACTTTTATGAAGTCACCATGTTGTCTTATACATGAAAGGCAAATGTTTCAACTACATTGTGCATAAAAATGGTGATTGAAATGGATGGAGAGAAATTTGGTTATACCAAAAGCTTTCCATGACAGACAATCTTGAAAGCCAGGCTACACAGCTGCTCTCGTGTTTAGCAAGTAGACTGTAGAGTCCTCAGCACTGACTGCCTGTGTCCTGTGTCCAAGAACACTCAACCAGAACTGCTTCAGAGCAGAAAGAGGCTGATTTGCTTCTCAAGGACCTCTGAGATCAGATAACCTTTCCTGCTACCAGTCTAAGAGACAAGCAAGATAAAGAGGGATGGATTCATTAGTAATTACCATAGAGTCATAACCACTCCAGTCCTAGAGAGGCCTTTTACCAAGCCACAGCTACACTAAGTGGTTATGAAGGACCCTGGACATTCTGACTCTCCTTCTCAGTTACATACCAGTCTTTCAACACCTCCTTCGTCCTTGAAAGGGGTTCAGAATGTTGCTGCTGTTGAGAATGAGCACAGTGATTCCTCTGCAGGATGTTGCAGATGCTAGAGCAGAATATTTCTCCCACACCACATAAAATTAGAGTGCCTTCGGCACAGCAACAAGAAGCAGAACAAATGACATTTCACATCACCTTTCAATCACTTAGTCTCCTATTTTAAGTAGTGTCTTCAACATGATAGGTATGACGGCTGAGGACTGAACGAGCAAGCCATACAATTGTTCTTACACAGACAATTAATCATGCAGGAAAAACTGATCAAAGGTAATTAGAAGGTGCCTTAGTTAGGGTTTTATCACTATGATGGAACACCATGATCATGGCAAGTCTTATAAAGGAAAAAATCTAATTGAGGCTGGTATATGATTTCAGAGGTTTAGTCTATTATCATCATGGCGGAAGCATGGCCGCATGCGAGCAGACATGGTGCTTGAGACGGAGCTGAAAGTTCTACATCTTGATCCACTGGCATCAAGGAGAGACTATGCATCATATGAGAGACCTCAAAACCCACCCTCACTATGACACAGTTTCTCCAACAAGGTTACACCTCCTAAGAGTGCCGCTTGCTGTGGGTCCAGCATTCACACACATGAGTCTATGGGGCCATTCCTACTCAAACTACCACAGAAGAAAATGGAGCAAATGTTATCATATAAAAATTGGTGTGGGGAAAAGTCAGTTCACAGAATGATGAATAGCAGAAAGGTGACATTAAGGGAGATGGCGGAGTAACTTTGGAAGAAATTATCAGAAATTTTTTTGGAAGAAAAAATTATCAGAAGTGGGAGGGAAGAAGAGAAAAAATATTATAGGTGAATTATATATACCAAAGTATATTGCGCAAATTTATGAAAATCTCATCATTAACCTCTTACACTGTACAACTAATATGTTAATATATGTTTAAAGGCAGAAGTGAACAATATCAAAGGATTAAACACAAGCAATCTAGAAAGGAGTGAGCACATATCAAATGGAGAAAGACTTTGATGGTGGGAGGAAGCAGCTTTGTAGAAATGAGAAGCACATCTGAGTGATTAAAGAGAAGATAGTCTTTCCTGAGACTGATACTTCAACCAAGAACTATGCATGGAGATAAAACTAAGACCCCTGCACAGATGTAGCCCATGGCAGTTCAGTATCCAAGTGGGTTCCATTGTGATAGGAACAGGGACTGTCTCTGACATGAACTGATTGGCCTGCTCTTTAATTACCTCCCCTGAGGGGAAAGCAGCCTTACCAGACCACAGAAGAAGACGATGCAGCCACTCCTGATGAGACCTAATTGACTAGCATCAGAAGGAAGAAAAAGAAATCCTTCCCTACTGGTGGACTTGGAGAGGGGCATACATGCAGAGGGTGGAGGAAGGCAGGGATTGGGACAGGAGGAGGGAGGGAACCACAGAGGGAATACAAAGTGAATAAAGTGTAATTAATAAAGAATTAAAAAAATAAATAAAATGAAAAAAAAAGAAAATTAGCACAACTATTCATCCCTTCCCTCTAACAGCGAGAATTCATCTGTTCAATAAAACATAAATCTTAGTGACAAAAAAAAAAGATAGGACATTTTCACTTGTCCTAAATTCAACAGAAAGCAATGAAATCTCATAAAGTAGAAATGACATGCCTAACAAAGTAGGCATACAGGAAATACCACACCACCTACCAGATAGATAACAAAGAGTCAAATCCAGGCAGAGACTCCTGATGAGACCTGATAGACCAGGATCAGAGGGAAGGGGAGGAGGACCTCCCCTATCAGTGGACTGGAAGAGGGACACGGGTGGGGAAGAGGGAAGGTGGGATTGGAAGGGGAAAAAGGAGGGAGGTACAGGGGGGATACAAAGTGAATAAACTGTAATTAATAAAAAATATAATAATTAAATTTAAAAAAATCCAGGCAGAGTGGCATTGTCCCAGTTCATAATACTGATGGGTGGCAACTTCCAGAAAATCCAGATCTCAAAGCTGGCTTCTCACTTGGGATCATCATCTCTAAGAGTGAGAGGAAGAGAACTGAAACAAATAGCTGGCACTGCTCAACAGAATGGCTGCTTCTACAGGAGCAGCAAGCCATAATGTTTACCCAACATAGAGTAGGCTGCACACTGGAGTCAGGATCCCTCCCATAAAAAAAAAGACTGATAATTATATGCTCTGTTTTCTGAGGATGAAGCCACCTGGAGAAAAAGGCCTGGGTGTGTGAAGCTGGCTCAGCATCAAAGGTCAAAACCAAGGCAGATGTGCTCCTTAAGTAATGGGGCAAAAGAACCCCACTACCACCGTGGAGCAGGAATTTCAAACAGTTGACATGAACCACATCTCTGGATAAAAGCCTCAAGGGCCATTGCAAAAAAAAAAAAAAAAAATCATATCTTCAAATGAAATACTCAAAATAAAGAATACTCCTTTCAACTAGGACACTTATGCAAAACAAAATCACTAAACATAAAACAGCTAATCCTTTAAAAAGACCGCTATCTGAATAAAAATAAAAGTAAAGTCAGACCCACGTAGAAATCAAAATATGCTAGTTTAGCCAGCTACAGGCACAAGGAAGTCTTCTAATAACAGCCTTCAGTAAGGCCTCTAGTTACAAACATAATAGAGAAGAAAAATTGTGCACAAAAACTAGATAAAACGCAGTATGCAATGAGCTAAACAGAATATAACAAAAAGCACAGGCCCTAACCGCGTCTCAGACCCTCCTAATTAATGCCCACAATTGCTCTAATCAATTATTTCCACTTAATTTATACATCTATCAACCATCTATCTCCATGCGTGTGTGTGTGTGTGTGTGTGTGTAAACCCAACATACCTTCTTACTTGTTTTCTCACAGCAAGATTGCATAAGCTCATCTTGATTTTATTATCACAGGTTCTTGGTGTTCACACCAGTGTATACCGAAAGCTAACACATAAATTAGGGAAGTCTAAAGTATCCTTCCTTTCTGTATTCAGAATTCTGCCAACCTCAGTGGAGTTTCAGTTCAGAGCTGAATAGCTGTAATTTTCAATAGGTGATGGTACCTGCTGTGTTCCAGGGCAGCGTGTGCAGCTCTGACGTGGGCGTCACTGCCGGTCCACTCACGTTGTTGATTCTCTTTTCAGTGCTGACTCACTCTCTAGCCTTACTGGAGATTTTTGAATCCGTATAGTTCAGTTAAATGTATCCGAGCACATTTTCAGCGCTACTGTTTGGCACTGGACAACCAACTGGTGTTGTCTTCGCTGGTGAAGACGGCCTTTCCTGCTCGCAGCTCTCCTCACAGACCTGTAAGTGTTTGTGTAGGGTTGAGGCTTCTGGACTGATCCCAGTACAGTTTGGTACGTCATTGGTATCATTAAAATGTCAAAATAAACAAAGCAAGCAAGAAAACAAACAAACAAACAAAAAATCAGAGCATCAGCAGCTAATTCCAGATGTCATATGCAGAGGCAGTGACAAGCATGGCACCTGAAGGCATCTTTCTGATAATAGCTATAAAACGCAAACAATTCCAAAGAACAACAAAATCAAAGAACTGTTCATCTTATCATGATGGCAAGTGGTAAAATGGCAAATTTATCCTAAGCCTGCCAAATTAGAAGATGAAGATAAATAAATTGTAAAAAGTATATTCTTTATCAATAATATGACCCAAATATTGTTTCTTTCTTTCTTTATATCAAAACCCTATTGAGCATTTAACTTGGAATAGGCTCTGCTTTAACCACACACACACATACACATGTGTTATTTAATACTCACAATATTTTTTATATAAGCATTATCATCACTTTTTTATAAATATAAATATATGTTATAGAAATAACACAACTACAGAGGGATTAAATGATATGGCTCAAATCAGACAACTTTTAAATGATGGAAGCTAAAGGTAAGCCCACCGTATTCTGGCCCCTACACTCTATGACCTGTCCAGTGATGTGACATTATATAGAATAAGTTAAAAATCTGGGTGAAACCAAGATTGCTTTTTTCACTACTCTTCTCTACTATTTTCTATGATCCCTGACCAACGTGATATATATACTATGATATCTATCTATCTATCTATCTATCTATCTATCTATCTATCTATCTATCTATCTA
>NW_026591643.1:5575186-5655091 GCF_907164565.1 Psammomys obesus | reverse complement strand
CTATCTATCTATCTATCTATCTATCTATCTATCTATCTATCTATCTACATGTATATTATATATGGCATATATTCATTTCTTTAAAAAACAGGAAAATCAGATAAATGGTCTTTTCTTTAAAACCATATCACCTGGAAACAACCCAGATGCCCCTCAGTTGAGGAATGGATACAGAAATTGTGGTACATCTACACAATGGAATATTATTTAGCGATAAAAACAAAACAAAACAAACAAACAACAACAACAACAAAAAAAAAAAACCAAGGAAATCATGCAGGCAAATGGTGGGAACTGAAAAAGATCATCCTGAGTGAAGTAACGCAGAAGCAGAAAGACACAGGGTATATACTCACTCATAAGTGGATATTAGACATATAATATAGGATAAACATACTAAAATCTGTTTACCTAAAGAAACTAATCAAGAAGGAGGACTCTGGCTAAGATGTTTAATCCCCATTCAGAAAGGCAAAGAGGATGAACATCAGAAAAGGGAGAAAACAGGGAAGAGGACAGGAACCTACCACAGAGGGCCTCTGAAAGACTCTACCCTGCAGGGTATCAAAGCAGATGCTGAGACTTATAGCCAAACTTTGGGCAGAATGCAAGGAATCTTATGAAAGAAGTGGGAGATAGTAAGACCTGGAGAGGACAGGAGCTCCACAAGGAGAACAACAGATCCAAAAAGTCTGGGCACAGTCTTCTCTGAGACTGAGGACCAAGGACCACTCATGAAGATGGCCTGGAATCCCTGCACAGAGGGAGCCCATGGCAGTTCATTTATCCAAGTGGTCTCCATAGTAATGGGGACAAAGGACTGTCTCTGACAGGAACTGATTGGCCTGCTCTTTGATCACCTTCCTCTGAGGGGGGAGCAGCCTTACCAGGCCACAGAGGAAGACAATGCAGCCACTCCTGATGAGACCTGATAGACTAGGGTCAGAGGGAAGGGGAGGAGGAGGACCTCCTCTATCAGTGGACTGGAGGAAGAACATGGGTGGAGAAGGGGGAGGGAGAGAGGGATTGAGAGGGGAGAAGGGAGTTACAAAGGTGATACAAAGTGAATAAACTAATTAATAAAAATAAAAAAATATCACTAGGAGTTTTTATTTTTAAATAGAAAGGATAAAATCATTATGTTACCAGTTTAAATCACTTACTAGTTCCAGGAAATGACTATGATAATTACAATATAGAAGAAAAGTGAAAAACATTTGTGCAATAGTGACAAACCTCCAAGGTCTGTCTAAATATTTATCAAAATTTTACAGTGTTGGAGAAAATATAAAAATTGTTAAAAGACATAAAACGTGAGCAAATATTGATGGAAGGAAAAAGAAACCCTATTAAAGCAGTCCTTGTTCTTCTATCTAAAAAGCAGGCAGGGTTTAGTGTAGTTTTTCCTTTTCTTGGAATTTCAGCTAAAATCCTGGAAAAGTTTCATTGAAATTGATGAGACACTATTACTGTTTAACAAATAGACTAAAGAACAAAAGATTTGAGAAAAAATCATAATGTACACCAAGACTAGATATCAAGTCTCACTGTAACGTGATATGCTCTTGATTTAAAAAGAAACAGATCAGTAACAAAATGAGGCATTTTGAAAGAGACTCATGAGAAATTGGCATTATCTGTGGTGACATTGTAAGTCAACAGAGAAAGGATATGCTTTTGACAAAGAGGACAGAGGCAAATGGCTTTCCATATGGAAACAAAACAAAATTAGGACACAGCTTTAGTGAGAAATAAGTTCCAGAAAACTTGAAGATTACAACATAAAAAGGCAAATTTTTAAACTTTTCTGAGAAAATGACTGACAAAATCCTTTGAAACCAGAATGAAGGATGTATTGAATAATGTATTAGTGATGAAACTAAAAAACACAAACATTTATTCTTCATATTCTTTGATATTTATTCTTTGTATTCTTCATATTCTTTGATACAAAATAAAATTATCCTTCCCCTCACTCTTTCTCCCCCTCTTCCTTCTCTTTGTTCTCCTTCTTTTCCTCATTTAAAACAATTGCACATGATAAAACCACAAGAAATGTGAACAATGAGCCATGGGTTTGAAGAGGTTATTCACAAGTTTTGAACTCATTTGTTGGTTGGTTGCCTAGCTGATTTATAGGCAAGGGCTTCAGTCACCTTACTATAAACAGACGAAGTTGTCTTTGAACACTTGATCTTCCTGTCTCTGCCTCTCAAGTGACTGGAGAGGCAGAGTCACTTACCCAGCCTATGCCGGGCTTTTCTAAACAATCACTCTAAACAGAAATCCTAAACAGTAAAGACTTAGTGTTGACTAGGCATGAAGAAAGCTTTCCACAGATCAATTAAGATAAACCCTAGACCTTAAGTCAAAAAACACCAGACTCTAACAAGCAAACTACAAGAGAAAAATCTCATCACACAATGAACATGCAAAAGGATAATTACTTTTGCAAATATATGCAAATTAAAATGCCATAAATGTATTGAATAAATGTTTCCAAAATCTAAAAATGAGATACTTTGTTCCATCCATTGGACCGTCTAATATCAAACAACAGTAATTTTTATCTAAGTTACAGGAAACGGAAAGTACTCTTGAATACGTAAATTGGTAAAAATTTGGAGGGAAATAATATTTCTAACTACAATGTTTGAATAACATTTTTGAAGGAAAGTCAGTTATCAAGTGTAGTATGATACAACTTATATCAAGCTTACCTGCATACTTGCTGTTATGTGTGAATATATGTAGTAAAAATTTAATAATTCACTAAATCACTTGTACTTCTGGATTTGTGTATATCATTTCATAACATAAAAATCTTGTCACTGACATTAGCATATGAAAGGCTTGAGGCAGAGAGAACTATTAGGACTTTCAGAACTTTAGGCTATATGTGGTGGTGGTTTGCACCATGATTGAAGGATGATGGTAGGTGATGGAAGATGCCTCATCTTAGGGAGCAGAGCAAACCAAGACTAAGAGATGAAGGCCCATGTGATCACATTTTGGGTATGAGCCATACCTGAAGCAACAGACAATTGAGTTTATTCAGAAACACTTCTTTCCCTCTCCATTCAAACATGGGAAACAAAAGCCAAAGGGAAACATGTAAGCAATTTTAAATCATCCCAGGACTGAACTGAACTAAGAGTTTCCAAATATTTAGTGAAAAATGAAACTCACTCTCCAGTGAACAGACAAACAGGTAACTTTCAAGTAGATTAAATCCATGCCATGCCTTTCAGAGGATGCAATAATTCTATACAGAGAAAGACCAGAAACATCCAGGAGCTTACTGAGATGAACATGGCATATTCAATTTAGAAATAGAAAAAAAAAAGTCTAAGATATTTCATGTCCAAGAGGCCATTTGATTCCTTGCTCAGCTTTCAAATACACCACCAATAACCAAACTCTTCACCTTGGATACCATCTGCTCCCTGTAACTACTTCACCAAAGAGGCCCGATATCTTATAGACCTGTACCTATGCTCTCAGTTTATATTTGTAACCATTACGAATCTGGACAACTTTTAAAAACTCTTTGATTCTCAGTCTCTTCTTTTATAAAAAGTTATTACAGCATTATCAACCCAAGAGAAAGACATCCCATACCTCGCAATTATTCTATGAATGTATATTATTGCCTGTGTTTCAGATAGAAAGCAATTAAGTCCAAAGAGGATCCCAGAAATCGCCCCCATCCTGCCTGCCCTGCTCCACCATTTCTGCTCAATACTTCCTCACTGTCCTTAACCTTCTGAATTTATGCTGTAAAAGCCAAGATTTGAGACACATTCACTGCAACATAATTCTATCCCCAAAGTTAGTACAGGCTAAAAGCACATAGCTTGTCTTTACCATCTCTCTCTCTCTCTCTCTCTCTCTCTCTCTCTCTCTCTCTCTCTCTAATCATCCAAAATTTTTTACTCAGTCCAGCCTCAAACATCTTGGGTACATGTTTAAACACCATGTGTCTAAGCCCCTAGTGTGTATTTTGAAATTTATAGACATTTTCTGGGTTCATCCTTTTAGATTTTCAAGTTTAATATGCATTTGGGTGGCCAGCTGTAAGGCGTCTCTCTGCATTAATTATTTGCAGATGTTGAGGTTGTGAGTTGGGGAATAAGGATGTGAGAAAAAAAAGTCAGTGTCCCTTGTTCTGCATTAGTACAGTTTCATACACACATTTACCAGTGTGTGAACTGAACAAAAAGACATAACTCTGTCCAAAATCACAAATAATGTTTCCTGACACCTCAGAAAATGGAATTCAACTCAGAGCAGGCTATAAATGGTACAGAAGTCTGTCACAGAATAGCAAAGCATGCAGAGGGAGCAAATATGGTCTACATGTTAGTCCCACTGCTATAACCTTTCCACGTATTGCTCCATTAAAACTGCCACCACCACCATGAAGATATGTCCACTGTAGCCTCAGTTTCAAGTTTAAAAGTCCTGAAAATCAGAGGGTTAACTTGAGTTATCTGAGAACACAGTTGATGAGAAGAGTCCCCTCTGAAAGTCAAGTGGTTCTGATTCTAGATCTGAAAATTCTTTCTCCTCTGGTGACTTAAGAAGATTGAAGAGGTTCCATGCATTACTTAGCATTTCCACAGGACTAAGCAATTGTATAACATAATGGCTCTTTAGGCTACATGGTGCTAAGACAACAGGTTCCAAAAGTGAGGTTCCAATGACCTGGTCATTAGGAGAATGCCA
Source organism: Psammomys obesus (assembly GCF_907164565.1). NCBI lineage: Eukaryota > Metazoa > Chordata > Mammalia > Rodentia > Muridae > Psammomys > Psammomys obesus. Next base: position 5,650,363 of record NW_026591643.1, on the reverse strand, counting down.
GGATTAAAATGTAAGTTCCCTGGGAAATTATCTCCAAACTCATGTCATCTAAAGATTGAAATAGTTTATGCATCGAAAATGTTACTCTTTAAGCTATGCAGTGATACTTTAGGGGCAAATACTTCTTAATGAGTATCATTACTTGCAAGCATTCTAGAGAACCATTCGGTGTTCCATGCATTGGAGTCCATCCTATGATACAAATTTACATACTCATTTTCAACTACTGCTGTGATTACAGAATCTCATTTCATCTTTATTATGCTGTGACCCCTTCCTGACCAACAAAACAAAACAAAAACTTAAAAAACAGGTTGTTTTAAATAAAATATGTGAATTGGTACAGTACTTGCATGGCATGGCAAAGCCTTGGATTTGATGCCGAGAACTGCATAAATCAGGCATGGTGAAATAGAGAGGTACTATTTCTAGCACTAGAAATAGAGAGGTAGAAAAATCAGAAGTTGAAGGTCATGTTGGGCTACAAAGGGAGCTTGAGGATAACCTGAGCTATATGAGATACTATTTCAAAAAAAAAATGTAAATAAGTACCTTCTTTTCTCCAGTATGGCTTTTGTTCTTGAATTTAACCACTGTTGTAGGTATCTCCTTTCTTAGCTCTAGATTGATTTTCTTGACTCTGTTTATCAGCAGGGCACACATACCAACAGCAAGAAGTCTATTCATCTGTCTCTTGTTCCCCTTCACTGACATAATACATAGATTTTGGCCACTGTGCTGACAATTTGGTTAATCATGGCTCCTACAAGAAACCCAAAAAAATTCAGAACACTGTACCACGTAGAAAGGGACAGAAGGAATAGTGATTAATTTAGAACAGTAGAGAGGAACCAAGAGTGCAAAAATTTCAACAGACTCAGACGTTAAACCCCAATGTCAAAGGACTAGTCAGAAACAGCACTGATGCCATCATCTGGGTTTCCTGGACTCCAACATGGGGCTCTCCAAGCCCCGCCATGACTCTCATGACAGCTCATTCAGATGCCCACAGTTCTGTAGTCATGGTGAGAGGGATCAAAAGACAAAATTGCTGCCCTCGGCAGAAATACTGTAATGGAAACCATTTGACAAACTGAAGCAGCCAACGACTTCCCGCCTCATCATATTTTAGCTCCAGGCACAGTCAGTGACTCACGCAGGGCAGTTGGGTGTGTCTCTTCTACAAAACCAGGGTACCCTGGCTAGAGTCTTAAGATAATGGAAAGGCATCTGGGCTTTTTTCTACTTTATTGGCAAAGAAAATGGCTGACTATCAAAGAGAGACAGACTAGCTATCCAGTGTGCCTCTGTAGTCACTAAGAGAACAGGCATGTGAAATTTTGGACTGTCAACTCATTTCAATAGTGTGCATGTTTGCCTTGAAGTTGGAATTTGAAGTTGTAAGAAAAAAGCGAGTTTTCCAGACAGACTTATTGCACCTGATTTTTCCCCATCTATTATTGGCTGAATAAGTCACTTAACTTTGGCAACCCTCAATATTCTTGTTTATAGAATGGATATAATAGATACTTGGCTTGCAGAGTTGTGGTAGGGGTTTTCTGAAATAAATGATAAAATTTTTCCAGCAAAGACTCCAATGGGAGTTTAATAAAGGTTGTTTTATTTAATTGCTAAATCTGAACCAAAGCCAATAAAATTAACTTGGAAGTTATTGTAATATGAATAATGATCCCCAACACACACCAAGAAATCATAATACGTAGCTGAAGGTACTTTATAGATGCTATTGAGCAAAAGTTATTGAGATAGAGAAATAATCACAAGGGCTCTTATGAAATGAAGGCCAGAGGCTTGATGATGAAAGTAGTCCATGAAACAAAGTATGAAGGCAGCCATCAGAATCTAAGAAACTGTGGCGAACAGACTCCTTTCCAGAGAATGGAAGCTGATAACACCTTGATTTAGCCCTTTGAGAATGAACCCGAACACCAAAACTGTATGGCAATGTAGTGTGTGTGTGTGTGTGTGTGTTGTGCAGGTGAATGTGTGGGTGTAGATGCATATTTGTGCACATATGTCTGAAGGCTAAAGGACAACCCTGACTCCTAACCTTGTTTAGCTCTCACAGGCCTGGAGATTGACAGCTAGGATACACTGCTATGTCAGCAAGCCCCAGAGATCCTCCTGTCTCAGCATCTTCAACCCTAGAATCTAAAGATACATATGCACAGCAATTTGTTTCATAGATCTTGGGGAATTAAACTCAGACCTCCATGTTTCTAAGGCAAGCATGCTAACAACTGGCTATTTCCCTAGCCCCAGCACTGTGATTCATGAATATATCTATGAATATATTAAATGTATACAAATGTATTAGAAACTAACATAGAGGGATTTATTAAAAGTAAAACATTCAATCTGGTATTAAGAACATTGCTATAGCACAGGACAGGTGGGCGTAGCTATGTCTCAGGGTCAAGCAGCCTGTGAACCCACTCCCACTGACACAGTTCATCAGTGTACAGCAGCAATCCTTGGTAATCCCAACACCATTAGCTCTCATTAACTCGACCTTTATTCCTTCCATTTTTTTCTGTGCTACATTACATGTACTCAGAAGGAAAGATGACATGATCTCTGCTTGTAATTCTCTCCTGTGATGTTTCTCTCTGGTCTTCCTCTTGTTACAATCCCAGTTTGTATATGCTATCAAATAGTAAGAAGTGAAATATTTGAGTGAATTACCATGCCTGTTGTCTATCTACAAGGCACATTACTTGTTTTGTGAATTATATGTTTTAATAAGTATATTTCTTTCAGTTTTAGTTGATATCTTCATGGCTTCTCATTGGGCCAGGCTCGCAAAATTTAAGCAAGAAATTTAAGCAACATCTCTCTTAGCTTACAATGCACACCCTCTCCCATATATCAGACTCTTTCTCCCTTCCTTCAGTTATAAATTGAAATGTCAAATGTATGACCAACATGTACAATAAGAATCTGGAAAGGGGTGGTATTGAAAAACAAACAAACATACAAAAAACACTAGAAACATTTGAACTCCATCTCCAGATGACTTTCATTTCTTCTCTAGAAGATAATCCTGGAACCGGAAGCTACCTGCTGGATACTGTTTCAGATCATCTGTCTTCCTTAGCTTCTGGAGTAAAGAAACATGGCAGCAGAACCACTGAAGTTTAACCTAAAAATAAAAACAAGTCAATCACAGCACTTGATTTTTCTCCAAACTCTCTAGAGTTAAGGCAGTAGATGGGTTAAAAATGTCTACTCCACTCTTCATTTATGATCAAAACAAATTGAGAAAAATAAAGGCTTGAAGGCAAGAGTGTCACCTTTGTTAGTACATTTTAAACTGCAGATAGCTGTTGGGACCTGAGAGATGCTCAGTAGTTAAGAATACTTACTGCTCATGCAGGGGACCTAGAACGTGGTTCCCATCACCCACAACCATCAGTAACTCCAACTCTAAAAAAAAAAAATTAGGCTTCCACAGCCCTCTTCATATATGTGGTACATAGAAATTCATGTAGGTTCACACACATAAAAAAAATAAACAATTAAAAATTTAAAATGGGGCTTTTGATTTTGCTGAAGAATAAGTTGAATTCCAGGATTAGAATATTATAATAATGTAATACGTACATTATTATAGGCAACCCTGGCTCTAAGAAGTCTCTATTGATCCCAGAAGTGGCTGTATAGAAAGCATGCAGGAAGAGACTGCTGTGAGACTGGCACATCCAGTTGTCAGGTCCAAATTCACCAAATGAATGATGCTTCCATCTCTCCTGGCCAGAATGGGGATAAGAAGAGTTCAAGAACATTGTTTCTATTGCATTCTTTCCACACAATGTATTGCTTCCATTTTAGATGATTATAATCTTGTGTAGAGTACCCATTGTCCTCACATACTGGGCCCATCTTTAGGAATAGGCATGGCATTTGCTTTAGTCAAGAAGATGTGAGTTGAAATAACATGAGCTCCTGCTCCATTAGTTTCCTGGAATGCTACTCTACACTTCTATCCCTTTACTTTTATCTACCAAAGAATAATACACCACACCTTCAAGTATCCTTATTAGTCTTGACTCCAGGAAGTGAAGGTAGAACAGAACTGTGGTTTATTCATAGCAGATATTAATATTAGTGTTAAACACATGTTTATTATTAAAAAACACACACAGGTAAAATTGATTAGATTCAAATGTTTTATCTTTATTTTATATTTACATTTGTATATTGTATATATCTATAAATGTAATAATACTAATTTAAGATAACCCACAAATATAAGTGGGGATATGTGGAAGATGTTGGAGGGAAAGGAGGCAGAATGTTGTACGTACTGTATACTCATAAAAGAAATCTCAAAATTTAAAAGAAAAAAAATTGAATAGATCTTGGAAATATTTTAAATTCTACAGAGATACATTCATGTGTTGCTCTTCTTTGATAAAGTAACTGTTCATGTATGCTCCTTGTAATACTGTTCCATAAATCTTTGTGATTTTGCAAACAAATATTTGATCAATGAAAATTTTTCAATAGGTTTCTGAAATTTTATTTTTTCTTTGTCAATATGATATGGAGTTCAAAAAGTATACACAACTATTAAATAAGAACTAATGCCCCAAATGTTATAAAGATGATGGCAATATGCCAGGATAGAACAGCTGTTGCTCATTTTCAGTGACCTTCACTGCACATCAGAAGAGAAATGAGGAATATATTACCTTGATTCCTAAGGGGAAAAAAAGACAAAAAGAATACTGTACTTTATAATTTATATGGAATTTTTGATGTTGAACATTAAAAATGAAAACCGAAAAAAAAAATCAATGGTTATCATTCACTTAGTTGTCAAAAAAAGACTGATACCTGGAGAGCTCTCCCAGTATAACAGTCTTGTCTCCAACCACTAGAAAGTCTTTTTCTACTTGGGTCTTGCTTCTTTCATCAATTTATCCATTCACTGATAGTTTTCAGCACCAGTCCCTCTTCAAGTTGTAATCATGAGGAAGATATGCCTTTAGAGAGTCCAATTATGTCAAGAAATAGTAAATGGAAAGCAATGACATAAATTAGCAGAATCTACAAAGTACTGAGAAGGTTCAGAGAAAAGAGATAATTCAAACCAGCTGAAAGAATTACAAAATCCCCAAGAAATCTCTGCAGGAGTCTCTCGATCTAGGAGACTCCCACAAAGTGTCAACTGACACATGCATGTTACTTCTGATTGCCTTTATTCTCTTGGATGCATTGTCCAATATATACAGGAAATATCAAATTTGGAAAAGCACTGGAGGCTTTCAGAAGGAGAAAGGACTCACCTCACTCTGAACCCACAGGTTGGTGGAGAGTAATACAACATGAATGTTGAGTTCTTACAAGCAAGGGTTGAGAATAGGTCATCTGAGTGGAATTGCGCAAAACTGGGGGCAAAATTATTATTTATTTCAGAGATACTGTGGAGAGGTAGGAGGCCAGACTACCATGTCATGGCAGCAGAAGAAAATGAACAAAGAAGAGAGCCTCTGAAGCAGACCCTAAAATGAGGCAAAGTCTTGTGACTTTAGGAGAAAGAAACAAATAATGTTTTATGAAATGATAGAAAAGGAAGCTTAGAATAACAGAATGATGAGACTAACATCAAAGAGATTCACATGACTAACTGAAGTTGAGGCAACTAAAAAGAGGCTAAATATTCTGGCAAGTGTAAAAGGATCTGACAAAGGTGAGGATCCAAAGAAGATGGAAGAGCCACAGTAAGAGAGGCATGAAGGAGGGCTCAACTTCTAATGGAGGAGGGTTTGAGGAGTGTGAGCAGTCATGGAAAGCCATAGACTGAATAAGGAACAGAATTAAGGTAAGCCAACTGGAAAAAGGAATCACATAAGGAAAGACAGTTAGGTTTTTCCCAGTAGTGGAAATGGAAATGAGACAATCAAGACCCAACCAGGATTTATAACATAAACAGTCACCACAACATCCTCCTTTCAATACTCACAGGAATCTCATGAGTTCTATATGAGGAATCCACTTCAGAGATGGAAAATAGAGACACAAGAGAGGACCTTTTTTCTTACTGGGTTGGCTCACTGATGCTCAATATAAGGAGAGGTAGCTAGTCTTACTACAACTTGATATTCCATGGTTGGTTGCTATCCATGGGAGGCTAGCACTCTTCTGAAGAGAGATGGAGAAGGACTGGATGGAGGGGCCAGAGGAGAGGTGGGGGGAGATAGACTGGGTGGAGAGGAGGAGGGGGAAACTGTTGTCAGAATGTAAAAATAAAGAAGAATGTGTGTGTGTGTGTGTGTGTGTGTGTCTGTGTGTGTTTGTGTGTGTTGTCTACAAACTAGGTATGTACATAATTTGGGGATTATAGTACAAAATGAAACTGTAAGATTTGTTGATCCAAGATCATTATTTCAAGACTGTGATAATAGGGCAACAAGTCAAGCAAAGATCTTCTATATATCAGGCTTTATACTACTGCATGAGTCCTGTGGCCACAAGAACATGCCCACAGCTGAAAGTCAAAATTCTCTGTCACTAAATGGGGAAGTAAAACTGCTATCATGACATCTCCTGCATTCTTGGTCTGTGAATCATTACAAAAATGTGAGCCTCAAATCCCGTATGTATCAAGTAAACTGGTTAATTTAAGGATCTGAAGGGATGGGACTGTTCATTATTGAAGCATAATCTTTTCCACGCTCACTGACACACTAAAGATCAAAAGACCTCATACAGCCACTAAGTTAAGCAGTTAAGCCTGGACATCCAAGTCCCGTGTTCTTTCTTGAAATCTGTGTCTCCCACCTATAGGTTGCAGCTTGTTTTGGAAGCATAGTCAACACAATGAGTCACAAGAAGGTTTTTATAAATGAGATAATTTAACAAATGTGAATTTTGCACGTTACACATCATAATGGTATTTTAATAAAATCTTTTTTTCAGTGTGTGTTCAGATTCACAATACAAAATGTACTAGTGTCTATGGGTCATAATGAAAAAATGTTAAAGGCTGCTGTTCTGTATTATACTTTCAACACAAGAAGAAAAAATAAGTCTATACACATCAACCAATTTAGGCTGCACATTCATGATTGCCTTTTAAATGAGCTTAAGGGGAGGAAACTGGGACACTTACTGCCAGAGTAGCTAATGTGTTGGACTTTACAATTTCCCAGATAGGAAGTACTCCAGATTTTTACCCAGTATGAAACTCAATCTTCGTAGTGTGCCCCTTTAACTACATTAATTCTTTACCTCCCTCTGCCAACTCTTAAAAGGACTATGAAGTCATCTTTTCAGATGCTGGGAACAAACCTTCATTGTCTTCTGACTGAGCAGGCAAATTTTGGGCACACTTGTGCCCACTGAGGCAACTTTAGAAAAGCAGCAAAAAGCCACTGTGTCACCAGCTCCAGGCCTCACGCCAGGCTCCCTTTCTTCAAACTGCGGTGGGATGAGCCCATCAAAAGTGAGTCATCAAGGCAACCAGCATCTGCTGAGAAGACCCAATTATTCAGGGGATGAAAATAGTGTGAGAAAATTTTGCATTTGGCTCTACCAACACTGGACTGTCACATCTGCTTTCCTACCATGACAGCTGTGGGTACGAACCCCTGCATGTGACAAATATTAATTAATTAACAGTACTAGAAATATATTTCTTATAGTCACTTACTGAAAATTCTAAGATGTGAACTCTAGTGGTGCCACAGCACACATTTTTGGTTTCTGAATGTGGGGGTTTTCTCTACATGTCTCTTACTTCCCACCAAACTGAATCAGAAAAGGCATTATCAGTTATTTTGATGAAAATAGGGTTTGGCTCCTTCCTCAGGTCTTAGAGGTTTCTCTGGGACTTAGAGGTTTGAAGGGCATTGTCCATGGTTTGTCTTTGTAAAGGAATCAACTTCCTTCATGTAGGAAGCTGATTTTAACTTTGAGTGTGTTAAATTTTTGTCTTCAGAATATTTGTTGGGGGTAGGGGTCTTGCTCTTTCTCTCTCTCTCTCTCTCTCTCTCTCTCACACACACACACACACACACACACATGCATACACACAAACAGTTTTACTAGAGCACTACTATTTTCCTAAGAAAATAGTAAATCCGACTAAACCTGCTTTCATGTTTTTCTTTGTATTCTAGGAAATGCAACTTTGTGTAAGGCTTAATCACATCAATCATGTGGGTACATGTATTTCCCTAGTTGTATTTCTCTGTCTTTGATTTTGGTTTTCTATGTCCATTGCACAATCTCAGAGAGGTTTTTCACATCTTAGTTGAAGTGAAGAATGTCACAAGATCTACTATGACCATTGACTATAAAACTTTGTTGGAAAAAATCAACAGAAAATATATGCTGGATTCTTGAAGAGAGACATGAGGCCATAGATACATCTCTATGGTGTCTGAATACTTTTCCTATATTAAACATGATAAGAGGTTTGAAAATTGCTACAGGAGTCAGAAGACATGAGCCAGCTGCCGATGTTGTGGGATTGGGCAGGTTCTTCTTAAGCCTCATACTCATGGCGAGTCTTACTCTTTGTTGAATGAGAGAGCTGTGCTGAACTTAATATACAAGGCTGTTGAAACATCTAACGAAGGTGCTTTGTAGGATGTAAGAGTGAAGGGAATACATACATGGCTGGGGGCTAGGGGGAAGTTCTGATGAGATCACCTTTTATTTCTTCCTTCCAGGACAGGCTCATGGGCAAGTGTTCAAGTGAGTCAAGTCTTCCAGAGTTGTGCGTCTTCTCTCCAACCTCCCTCCTGGATTTACTCATAAAGCTAGCTGTTCAATGCGGTCAAGCTGAATGACCCCCACTGGGGCATAGACAGACTGCGCAGGCAGTTCCTGTTCACTCCCACTGGCTTTTACCAATCCCCATCTGTCTTGGAAACAGTTTCTACAAAAGTCTCCAAGCTTTACATTTATTCAAAGCTCTGTCTCTGATAAATTTATCTACAAACCTAATTAAAGATAAAGATAACTGACATGGCAGAGAGATAGGAAGACAATCTATTTTCACTACAGTAGAGGTTTTAGAAGGTATTGAGAAGACTTTTGGGGTGAAACTTCTCTGACATGAAAGTCAAATAGCTACCTAAACAAGACCTGAACAAAACCAACAACAATATACTTGTTAACATGAAAGGGCAAAATCTCATCAAGCTTTAGTTCTAGACAAAGAACTATAGGCAAATAAAAAAATGCAAAACTCAGGAGATATTGTCTTCCTCAAGGAAGAGCCTCCAAGTTAGTTGTCCAATACCAAAGGGTCAGCCCTGAAATCGTACCCAGACAAGTGGTATTACCTGGACTAAAGAGGTTGTATTTCTATATTCACGAATATATATGCATATATGTATATGTAACAATGGTTAGAGAAATAGGGGTTATAAATTGGAGAGAGAACAAGGAGTGGTTCATGTGAAGGATTAGAGGGAGGAAAAAGAGGAGAAGAATGATATTTTATTTATAATTTATATTTTAATTTAAAAAATAAATCATAGTCAAAAGGTGTTCCTCTCCCTGGGCCTCCAAATGGGTTTAGATGACAGAGGGCTCTGGGCTTGTTTGAACTGAATCTGTGATTCACTGGCTGATTCATTTCATGACTCATGTTTTTGTTGCTTTGTATCAAACACCATGTGGGGCCCAAAGACACAAGCTTCTTACAAATAGTGTCTAGCCCTAAGTAAGAACTCGTGTATTACTCGAGGAAGAAAAAAAGTGAAGACTTGAGAACGTAATGAGAGTCAGAGCTTGTCGTCATAAAAATTAATATTAAATTTAAAATGAAACAATGCCTAATATCAATAATACAAAATAGTAGCCACCATGTTTGATACAGGTTCCAAATATCAGCAACTAGGGAAAGGGACAATTTAATTTCAGAAGATTCATGATCCAAAAATTGGCAGAAATAGGAATAGTTCCAAGTTGTAAACATAAGTATTGATAGCAAAAACTATGTTGACCCCTTCATAAGGTGTACCTTTTCAGCCCTGTTTTAGTTTACTCAAACCTACTACATACAATAATAGGGAAATCATTCACTGACTTAAAGAATATAAATCATGTGCTCGTTTCCAGTAGGTATTTAATTAAAAAAAAAAAAAGACTTTCATGTGGTTTTCCCCAAAATCCCTTAAGAGGGTATTTCATTTATAGTGTGTGGGGGGCAGTTAAATTTCAGAGAAGTTGAGGGCCTGAGGGTCCAAGAAAATTTAGGGGGGGCAGGAATAAAGCTAAATAGCATGTGCTCTTAGCTGGGCATTCATTCTATCTACCACTGTACTGGAAGCCGGAGTGTAATTCTTAGTGTCTATATACAGAAATTTAAGAATTTTTGTATTTTAAGAACAGCTGGTCTCAAAATAGTATGCCAAAGGAACATTTGAATATGAGTGAACAGACACACAAATCCTATAAGAGAAAGGCAATGGTCTTGAAGTATCTGAAGCAGAAATAAAGATTAATTCTATGATAGCCTTTTACCCAAAGCTCCAAATATGCAAGTCACACTGGTTCTTTGTGTGCTAAATGCACATCTGTGCTTATTACCACTGACAAGGAAGGACTCTGGTCATCATCCCTGTCTGTAGCCCATTCAGCCACTGGCCCCTGTAGAAATTAAGCCCTACATCTGTCAAGAGCCTCATATCTTTGGTGTGCTGAGCCAGTGCTGAATGACAGCAAGGATTTCTTAGACTGACCACCCACTTCCATATCTGGTAGAACTCTTTTCCAAAAAAGTGTTATGAAAGATACAGATGGTGAAATCCATCTTTTACCTCCTGAAAAGCCACATCCTGCCAAAATGTTCTTGGCTTTGAATCCAACCCATTCCCTCAGTCTCCCCTCCTGGACCAGGTGGAGATGAAGTCAGACTCTGGCTCCTCTATAGTGCATCCCTTGCAACTCAGCCCAACCATGGCTCTCCCACACTAAGAAAGGTGGGAAGCTGATCCTTGGAAGAAGGAGAAAACAGAGAATGGACTAGCAGAAAGAGGTAGCACAGCATGTCAAACCCTCCCTAGCTCTGTGTAAGAGACAGTACTGTGTGTCTGTCTCTGGACTCTCACATGGAGACATGTACTCTGGGAGAACCATTCATTCACTATAGTTCATTCTGACCAGTAATGGAGCAGAAGTGACGTGTCACTGAGACAAAGTTATTTCTAGCATTGGATGTGCGGTTGTCTGTTCGACTCTTTCTGCCAGGTTCCAGACTGAGGCTTTTCACTCACCTGGGTCCGAGGTTGCAGCAATCACAACTTACTCACAGAGCCAAATTGCAGAGAAGAAACCTGTGGTCACACATTGGCAGTCAAGTGGATGTAGCCCCCACCAGTGTGTGTGTGTGTGTGTGTGTGTGTGTGTGTGTGTGTGTGTGTATGTGTGTTCCTCTGTTTTCATCTCTCTCTGGATTTTTTAAGGCCACCTATTCTGTAATATGTACCACAGAGTATTGGACGCATATTTACAGAATATGTCTTTCAGACCTCAGGCTTGATCTGTGCCTTCACATTTCCCAGCATACAGGTCATGCTTAACAGATAAAATCCTGCTGAGATGAGACTGGATTTGTTTATTCTTTCAGTGAATGTTTTAAATTATCCCTCTTTGAGCATGACATGACATATACTTGGAATGAATTAAGAAATAAAGCAAATACCAACGCTGACTTCATCACTCTCCCAGAGCACAAAACTCATGTGGAAGGTGTTTACTTCCATGGCTGACACTAACGCACATTCTTCGCGACGCTCTCCCTTCCCACACGCTCTGTAGAAACTCAAGAGGGGACCAAGAGGGCCCACATGATTTGGTCCAGGGAATAAACACAAGTGAATATCTGTTTAGTGTTCACTAGGGAAACTCCTGTCTTTCTGATGATGGCGAAGCCTAACTCTTCCTTCTTTACCAGACTGTGAATGCAAATGAGACATGCAGAACCACAGCTGGTAACATGAGATGGCTCTAAAGAATAAGATTCCAGCCTTGGCATTGAGGCCAAACTTGATAAGTGAAAACGCTATTCCTGGTATTTTCCACCATTAGTCAGATTTTCTGTCACCAACAACCAGGAAAAATGGGTTGTTTATTTTTGGAACAGCAACTAACACCATCTTCCTTTGTTATTGAACTCCTCCTCATCCTTTAAGAGGCAGCTCAGCCTCTACATTCATCCTCAGGCCTCACTTTGAACTCAAAGTTAGATACCTTCAGCCCACATCAATAAAGCAAGCCACATCCATTTTTCTGAAAGTAAATTCAGTTCAGATCTTTGATTTTCATAATAATACCCTAGATATTAAATTAGATCTGTATTTTTACACATTTCAAACTTTACCCCACATGAATGTGAAAATCCATCATGTAGAATTCTGGGTCAGGCCCAGATCTCAGGATGTAACATATATTTCGCATTGTTGGGTATCTTCAAACCCAAGAGTCTCCATAAGAATAACTCGTGGTTGTAAAAATACTGGCAATCTTCTAAAATAATTTCACCAATAACCTACTATCCTCCTTTCTTAACCTTGGCATCGAATTTGAACTAAACATATACCTTGTTTCATTCTTGATTAATTGGCTTCTGTGATCACCTTCAATATATCTGAACTGCCCCTATCCAAGCAAGACCCTTCTCCCCACTAGCTGGGGTATCCAGAAGCCAACACATTTTTAATTGTGTAAAATGGTCTAGCCAGACCTGGGTTTAAAGCCCTACCATAACAGTACTGAGCAAACGTAGAGGTAGCAAAATGGAAGAATGGAAATTAAAAGAATATCTACTTCATAGAACAATGAAGGTTGGTCAAAACAACGCACACAACATGCACAGCACATTAGTTGTCGTGTTCAGAATAAAAATGCACTGACACTACAAAGCTAATCAAGAAAGAGGCAAATTGGTTGATCCCTACCATCCAAGCCAGTATCCACTGTGAAATTTTGCAAAGTAAAAACCACATATGGCAGGGAATCTTAGGAAAGAAGTGGGAAACAGTAAGATCTGGAGATGACAGGAACTCCACAAGGAGAGCAACAGAACCAAAAAAATCTGAGCACAGGGGTCTTCCCTGAGACTGATACTCCAACCAAGTAGCATTCATGGAGACAACCTAGAACCCCTGCACAGATGTAGCCCATGGAAGTTCAGTGTCCAAGTGGGTTCCATAGTAATGGGAAGAGGGACTGTCTCTGACATGAACTGATTGACCTGCTCTTTGATCACCTCCCCCTGAAGAGGGAGGAATCTTACCAGGCCACAGAGGAAGACAATGCAGCTACTCCTGATGAGACCTAATAGAAGAGGATCAGAAGGAAGAAAAAGAAGACCTCCCCTATCAGTGGACTTGGAAAGGGGCACCTGTGGAGAAGGGGGGGAGGGCAGGGTTAGGAGGGGAGGAGGAAGGGAGCTACAGGGGGGATACAAAGTGAATAAAGTGTAATTAATAAAAAAAAATTTAAAAAAACACATATGATTTGGTAACCCAGAATAGAAATAAGGGATTATAAAAGACCTAATGTGGATGAAAATTAGATAAGTCAAAAATCAACTCTGAAAGTTGGATTTGTTAACTCATAGGAAATATCTCTGGCAGATGATCAAGTAACTCAGTTAGGAGAAGTAATTGTACTGTAGACAAAAGTGACTCAAAGGAAATGGGGGCGAACTCAGCATTGCAGTCAAAAATACTTCCTGGTCACACTACACGTTTTTCCCTGGGATGAGCTCAGAGGAGGATTAAGAATTTTCTCCCTGCCACAGACAAGCTGAACAGCTGCAATTCATTTCCAATTCCTGTCAAGAAAGTTGGGTGAAAGAAGCTGGGGCGGGAATTCCAGGATATGACATTGAAAGATGCCATGGTCACTAGGGGGCCATGGAAATGAAAATGATAGTGATTCATTCTTGATTCCCAGGCTGAAACACAAGTTAGGAAACCCTTGATGTGAGGACAGAGATAAGTCGATCCAAAAAGGCATTCTGTCTGTTTTAATTTGGAGCTGGTGAAGGGGCACCTTGGCTGTGATGGTAAGATCCTAAGTCTGAGACCCTGACTAGGAGCTTGCTATCTCCAGTTATCTTTCCTGGTGTATTTTGGAAAATGCTTTGCTTTCTCTGGGCTTCAATTGACACCAATTCTAACATGAATGATTTGGGCCACTCTCAAGCTCCCCCCAGGCTTAAATCTATGGTCACAAAGAAAAATCAGGAACTACTATTCTGGCTTTAAGGGATCCAATGAATGGTGTTCCTTTCTCCTTCTACCCTCAAAGTTACAGCAAATTACACAAATTGAAATTACATTTAAGCAAAAGTAACTAAAATGTCAGATTTGTCAGAAAAAAAAATCTTAATGCGAGAGCAAGAGGTAGGTTTGTAAAAGCATGACTTTATAGTGCTACACCTGAAATTGGCACATAAAAACACCTAGCCGCAGAGTATCCCGACCTTCACTCAGCATCTGAACCTCTGTTTCAACAACATGGAAGGAAGAAGGTCAGAACACAGTCCCTGCTATAAGCTCATTCAGAGAAGATGGTTGGACCATGCAGTGCTTCTACAGCTTGAACAGCATCAGAACCAGCTAGCAGGCCTTTTAGTGCTCAGGTGGCTGGGGCTGCCCACAGAGTGTAAGCCTGGGTAGGGCCTGAAGGTCTGCATTTCTAACACCTTTCCTGATTATCACAACTCTAAGGGCCTTGGAAAGATGAAAGACTTCTTCACAGCTAATCAAGGAGCTCAGCAACTTCTCTCTTAAGTAACTCTTTCCACGTTGGGGGCTGGGGTAATGAGCATAGGAAAAGATCAAAAAGCATCAGCACTTGGAAAAACTCAGGAGGGATGTCTAGCCTAGGTCCTTTCAAGTGCCTTGAGAGATTGGTGCACACAAACACATGTACACATACACACAAACACACAGCTATTACATTTTTAATGAGACTTGGTTGGTAATACTGTTTAAAAAGTAATCATAATTGTGTTTTAATATCTCGACTGTAACAACGCAAGTAATAATCTCCAAAAATAGACATTCAATCCGTCCAATTAAAAGTGAAGCTTGCTCATTTTCAATGTTTTTGCCTATTATGAAGAGAATAAGTAAACCATGGGGATCTGACTTAGCTTTAAAACATCAGTAATGTTGAATTAGATATCATCAAGAAACTGTTTTAAATATTTCTCAACATTTATTAAAGAACACTAATGGGGATAGTAGAGTGTTTTCCTAAGCAAACTACAGTCAGTGAGGTGGCTCAGGCATTTAATTCTAGCACTGAGGAGATAGAGGCAAGAGGACCAGAAGTTCAAGGTTATCCTTAGCTACATAGTAAGTAATGAGGATAGCCTGGGCTACATGAAACCATGTCACAAAAGAAAAAGAAAGAAAGAATAGAAGCAAGGAAGGAAGGGAGGGAGGGAAGGAGGAAGGAAGGGCAAGAGAGAGGAAGGGAGAAAGAGAGGGAGAAAGGGAAGAAAGATTCTTACCTCTTAGTGCACTGTTTCTTCCTACGAATGAGCACAATAGAGGCAACATGTTAGGATGGTAGCCCATCTGTTTCTGTTGTTGTTTTGTCTTGTTTTTTAAGACAACGTCACATTGCCTTTCTGAAGCTTCTTATGTCACCTCTTAAACTCACAGACGATAGTATCTGTAGACAGCTTAAAGGTCTATGCCTTTTTACCTTTCTCTTTCTATTTCTCCTGCACACTTTCTATTTCTCCTGAGTTTTCTGGGTGCCTGTTGATTAAGAGTCCTTAGAATCAAGCAATTCATCTTACTGATTCTATAAAAGAGAGGAGGAATATCTTGGATGAGTACAGGTATAATGTTACTGAAATGTTGAGTGTCAATTTGGCCTTCTTTTAACTTCAGCTGATTTGATTAAAGGAAAGGTTAAGAGTCTCTCTCACCCCCAGGACTGGTGATAAGCTTTTTATGCCATGCAGGCAGCTGGAAGAAATTTAAACTTTCTTCCAGCTTGGGATTTCTCTCAAGGTTGAAAAAGCTAAATCAAGTTAAACTGCGCTACCATCAAACATTTTAGAGAAATAATTTCCATCATGCAACTAATAAGAGAGCACTGCTTCTCTGCCTTCTTAAGGAAATATCTAGATGGAGAAAACAGGTCAAGAGAAAACAGCAGACATAAGTGGAATGGAAATAACAACGTATATTAAGGATCACTCTAAGACTAATTCATCAGCCAGTAGTGGGAGTTGATTGAGACTTAACATTTGAGGCCCACAGACAGGAGCTAGCTATTGGATCTAGTCAGGGCATAAAACATCAGCAACTCTGAAAAGTCAGGTACAAGGATGAGAGAACAGGGTGATGGGGGATGGATATCAAGAAGTTAGTGCAAGGAGACTGTTCACAAAACATTACAAAGGTAAGGGGTAGAGAAGGAAGAAAGCAGAGTGGTCCAAGCAGGAGAAGGCTTCAAACAGATGCAGAGGATGCTTGAGTTTCAGTCAGGACCAATGAACAACAATTCATTTCAGTGAAGGTAACTGGTTAAGGAAGGACTTGAAACATGGGCTCTGGCTTAATCTGAGTGAGTGCAACATAAGAAAGGGATGGGTAGGAAGAAATCTGATTAAAATGAAGTGACAAGTAAAGGCGATGGAGAAGCGGTGGTAACTGCAGACTTTGGGCTACACTTAACAAAGCCTCAAGATGGATATGTGCTCAGAAACATCGAGGTGAAAAAAAAAAAGGATAAGGAAAAATGGAGAAACATACATACGGGATGAGAGAAAAATGTCATTCAGGACATAGCAGAAGATAAGGAAGCTCAGATTTCTGTGGGGGTCTTTTAGGTGAACGAATGGTTATGCCTTGTTCCAGAATGCAAACATTAAGTCACTGAAGGAACAGCACACAGGAAGGCCTCCTTCACTTCTGGACATAGTCTTTGCATCTTTGGCTCATTTTCTGTTCAGTCTAAATATTTATGCAGACGGTTTTGCTTGGAGTTGGATATACCTTTGCCTTGAAGGGATGTTAGCAGCAATTATAAAGGATTGGAAAGATGATGAATGTGAGGTGTTTGGTACAGAGGGGAGGAATGCTGAAGCCAGGAGTGAAAGGTACTGCCATTTCTGCAGAGGTGACTGGATGGAATCTGATTTGCAAGAGGAATATGTGCATCATAGCTTGTGGTGGAATCTCCAGGTGTGCAATCAGAATGGAACATTTGCACCCCGATTCATTTTCCTCTGGGCTTTGGTGTCATAGGCCTGACAATGATGCTGAGCAAGAAGAGAATAGAAAAGCTTTTCTCCATTTTACCCCAAATGCTCAGATAGAGTATGTGACCTGGTCCCTTTATCTTTCTTCATTGGTTACCTCAGAAGCCCCTGACTACTCTATCCAGACATACTTTAATAATCTTTTAGTTAATTATCTGTGTGGTTGTTTTGTCTCTATGTATGTCTGTGTACCATGTGCATTACAAGTGCCCACAGAAGCCAGAAGAGCACTAGATTCCCTAGAACTAGAGATACAGATGGTTGTCAGCCAACACATAGGTACTGAGAATCAAACCTGGATCCTTGCGAGAGTGTCAAGTTAATCCATGCTGTCTTCAGCTCCAGTGCTTTAATCATTGAGTTCCACACACCAGCTCCCAGTTCGAGGCCATTGTTTCAGTCTTCCTTTTACCCAGGGAACAGTTGCTTCAAGTATCAGAGAAGTTCTTCTTTGTCACGTCCTTTAGTTTTCTGATCCAAAGACATTCCCTAAAGTAGGCTTCTATGGACATTCTTTTCTTTTATTTTTATTTTTTAAAAATTTATTTATTTTTCATAATTTGTTCACTGAACATCTCGATTGTAACCCTTTCCCTCATCTCCTCCTGTTCTCACCCACCCTTCTTCCCTCTTCCCCCCATCTCCCTCCCCTAGTCCTCAGAAACGGGTAGTCCTCCTCTCCTACCATCTAATCCCAACCTAGCAAGTCTCCTTAGGACTGCCTGCATCCTTTTACTCTGTGGCCTGGTAAGGTGGCCCCCTCCAGGGTGAAAGGGTCAAAAAGCAGACAGCAGAGTTCATGTAAGAATTTACCTTTGGGCCAGGTGTCTGATGACATACATAAAGTTTTATGAGGTTTTGTGCTTTTGTTTTTGATGTCACAATTTAATCTTTATAATCTAAGTTTTGATTTGCTCTCCATTTCTTGGTCATTTAAAAAAATTAAAAGTGTAGTAGCCATTAGATTTATTCTTTGGTCATGCTTATAAAAATTCATGATTTCTTCTTTTTTGTTGTTATTTATACTCACACACACACATACTATTGAGTTCTTGTAGCATTACTCTGATGTACATGTTTTTGTAACTGACTACTTGGGATTGGAAAACCTTTCAAGGAGATCATTTCTAGAGAAAACCACCCCACTCTCTCAGCAACTTTTGGTTGCTTGGAGCTCTTCAAGTGTAGGTATGGCCTTGCTTTTGATCAACCAACAAAACTTATTTGGTATCCATTTGAGTGACAGACCTAAACAGAAACATTATAAACTGAGTTCAGCCAACCCCTATTCTGTAACTAGCCTTAGTATATGAAAAACAATTTGCCTTCTCTTGGTTCATTCCTGCTAGGATAGTCAAAAGTTCTGACCCCACTTTGAGATGATTAAAGTTTTTTTTTCCAAGCTTCATGTACCAAGATTTTATACACACCTAATGTAAATAAAACAATGAAGGAAGAAAATGTATACACAGGCTATCCCTATTCTATAGAGAATCACCTGCATAGGAGTTGGGATCACATACAGTTGAACTTAAACTTGAATTTGAAGAGCATGGAAAAATCTCACTGTCTTTGTAAGAGTCTATAAAATAGTAATAGTAAATCCTAGTCACTTGCTTAAAACTCCTCCCTCATGCATCTCACAGCTGATTTTATAAAACAAGCCAACTCAAGATCTAGAAATCTGTCTTACAAACACTATCATGGGAGTTAAGGTATCTCAAATGTTGTTTCTTCTTCAGCTGGCATCAACCCAGGAGTAGAAAAGCTCTCTCCGCAGGCTAAATTTTCCAGTACTCTGCTTTGGTGTCTCTGAGCAGCCTGTTTGCATGCCATCCAAGAAGTCTCTCAAGCCATTTCTTTTGCTAGAATTCCACAGTAAACATTCTTAGAGATGACTTACTGCCTGTCACAATCTTTTCTTGCTGGCTTTCCAGGAAGAATTCCTACAAAATGAGGTCAATCACTTACTAACCATGATTTCCATTTTTTTTCACCCCATTTGGTCTTCTTGATCAGATGCTGAGCATCTGTTGCCAACTGCGTCAACGGGTCACTTTCAACAGCCACAAGAGCAAAATCTTCCAGCAGTCCAAGACAAAGCCTGGAAGATCACAGGATAAAGCACAGACTTCAAATCTAGTCAGAAGTCCAATGGGAAAGTTTCAAGCTAGTAGATCAGGTAACCGTGGGGTAGAGAGATTGAAAATTTAGAGATGATTCTAAAGGGTTTTGCAAGCAAATAGTATGTAAAGGTCCCTGCAGTCACAACAACCCCCATTCGTCTATGAATGCTGCTGCATCTTGTTATGCATCTAAAATCTTTGAAGACCCTTAAAAGAATCAAGATAAAAAAGCTGTAGAGTAAATGGACCTCCTAACAAAGTTAGGGTAATTCCTTCTCCCTGTCTATAATGGAGTATAAGCAGATACTCCAAGTAAACATTCTCACTCTTCTTAGAAACATGGCAGGTCTCAAAGGACTTTGCAGTGAGCACACACCAGTGTGCTCACCTTCATGGAAGTCTCAAATTACTGAACTGTAAATAAATTTGTTAAGCCACTTTATCTTTCCTCTTTCATAGCTAATGCTGGGTGCTCAATGGTTAGGAAAATAAGGGTTTCTAGATAGATGAATGATCCTGGCTTATGTTATCATCCTTATTTCCATCTTTAGTATCCAACTTCCTGTGATTTCTTATGATAATAAGATTCAGAAAGAGCCACATTTTAATCAATTAACAAGTCTTCTACTCATTTATCCCATACAGGGATAAATCCCATACAGAGACCCTAAGAGAAAAAAATATATAGGCTCTGTAGTTATGTCACCAGAATTTCATTCTCTGTTTTTTTAAGCAGGTCTCATAAGCTCTCTAATGCCCAGTTTTCTAAAGCATAAAATGACAATAATAACAGAATCTATATCTTGGTGGATGAGGAGATTAAGAGTCTATATGCATAAAGTTGTGTCTAGAATAAAAACTCAGTACGTGTTAGATATTTCTTGTAGCAGCAGTATAGAGAAATATGTGAAAGGAAATACAGAGCTTCTGGTGTAATAATAGAGACACAGCACTACTAATACTGTGTCAGTGATGGTCGTATAAGAGTACTAATACCACAATCATTCATGTGTAATAGTGGGAAGAGCAGCAGAAGCATATCGGTAGCTATACCGTAGGCAGTGGTCACTGTGGCAAGGATAACAGAAGAAGAGTGCCAGTGGTAGTACCATGCCAGCAGACATACAAACCACACAGTAGCCAAATAGAGGTAGAGTAATATTTAAGTGCAGACAGAGTAATGGGAACAGATGTAACAGTACTGTAGCATGATAGCAATGGTTGTAATGTTTTCCAAACATGAGATACAAGCCATCCTTTGAACTCATAACACTCCAAGACTCACCCTCCAGATTTTCTGACTGTCCAAGGGAGAAGGAGCCTTCAGAGTTCAGAGAATATGTGAACAGTGTTATACAAATAATGTGACTCGTGTTAAGTGAAATGACCAACATTACCCATAGACCTGTCCTAATATGCTCTCCTCCAGTCACATAAGAAGTAAAAGCCCCCAAACCTGCTATGCCTCTACATGCCTGCTTTTGCTTATTCTTTCCACTCTTATCTTGAGACTTTACTCATTTTTAAAGACTGGTCTTTTTAAATGTTTTATTGAGGGTTTGGAGAGGAGGCACAGTGGTTAAGAGTATGGTGATGTCTTTGAAGAGGGCCCAAGTTTGATTTCTAACACCCATGTCAGATGATTCATGAGCACCCAAAACCCTAGCTCCAGGTGATCCAATATGTCTATCCTCCCAGGACACCTGCAGCCACATGCCCCTCCCCAATACATACACACACACACACACACACACACACACACACACACAAATATGGATAGATTGATAGATAGATAGATAGATAGATAGATAGATAGATAGATAGATAGATAAATTTACTTGTCTGTTTGACATACCATTTTTATATGACAAGAATAATTATTAAACAGCCACTATTAGCCAAGCATTTGTCATATATCTGGGAACACAATTATTTCACTCTTTCCCTTCAAAAGCTGAGAGTCAGAGGAAGAAATGGATAAAGGTTCATCTTGTTACAATACTACATGATCAACCCTCATGAGAGGAGGAGCCATCCAAGAACATATAAAGGCTACAAACCTTGTATGGGAGGGAGATGTCAGGGTATTTCTGGGCATTTGATGTCCTGTTTGGACTGAAAAGAGCAATGAGGTCAATAGAGGAAAAGTGGAAAGTGGTAGAGTGCGGAAGTGTAAAGAACACAGTTAAACACAGGAGAATACTCAGGTAGGAGTCGCTGAGATCACAGAATGAGGCAAGCAGTGGTAACAGGAAGAAAGAACTGCCAATTATGGCGCCCAAGAGGGAGGCACACTCAACAAACAGGCAGACAAGACAGACTGACAAAGAGCTCTGCAAGACACATGCTTCAGCCAACCAATGCAAAGAACCACGAGCTACTTGAGAATGGGTATGTTTTTATGACCAGCCAGTACCTTGTCCACCACAGAGAACAGACTTAGGAAACATCTGTCCACTGAGGACATGCATAATAGTCAGCCAATAAACGGGAATTCCTTTGGGGAATCCCCTTCCCTTGCTTTCGTTCCTTTTCAAATGTTTGAAATCAGCGCTGGAGGGGTAGCTGCAATTACAGAGGGATATTTTCATCCCCCAATACTGTAAGTGCCACCTCTTGGGGCTTATTGTGCCCAAATGAGAGTCTGTTGGGATCTTTCTATAATCAATTGCTCTAAGATTTTCAGGTTTTTTATTTTAGAATTATGACATGTGTTTGGTGTTCCACAAATGAGCAGGGAAAGACAGTTGTCAGAGAAGCATCAAAATGAGCCCACGTGATAAGAGAAATATGTAGGGAAGGAACATAAATGAAACATTTTTGAAGTTCTCAAAGTACATAAATCATCCTGTAACCATACTGTCTTGATATTTTAGAAACCTAAAATAGAAAAAGAAAGCTCCTGTGCTAATATTTCATCATAACCAGCTGCTCAATGCCCAGGAGAACCAGTGTTTGAGAATCTTTGAGTTGGGAGCTGGAAGGAATGACTCAGAATATTGCCATGCAGCCAGTTCTCAGGAAAAAAAAAAAAAAAACCCTCAGCATGGAGTGTGGGCTTCCAGAATCCTTGTGGTAACTTTTTAATCCAGCTGGGCTGCAAAGGAGAGACAAACCTTCCGGGGGGGTGGGGGGAGAAGCTTGAGGGTGACCAACAATAGAAAGAAACCGCTAAAGGATAGACTTATACCAGGCACAATGCCAAAACCTAAGCATCTCTTGAAGTCACTGCCTAAGGTCTAGGCTGTCAGGGGCCTGTCACTCAGCCATAGTACCATCCACTCTGTGCCTGTGATGGTATGAGGTCACTGAGACCACAGTTCTTACCAACATATGTATCATGATAGGAAGAAGAGAAGAAATTCTTCAGCAATATTGACATAGATTCAAACACTGTTCCAACAACTATGTATATATTAACCAGGATAAGCTCCAAAATTCTTACTTTAACTATAAAAAAAGAAAATAAAATAAAAACTGTTGTCATGAGAACCTAGCAAAATATACATGTAAAATAATCTGTAGACACAACATAGCATTGTTAAGTTTTAGTCTCCAGGGTTGCTTTCCCTCTATATCAAATTAAAATTCTTTTAGCTTTTCCTTATTACTTAGTTCAAAGAGCCCCAAATGTGTGCATATTTATAAATGTTAGTTATACTTCCTTCCACCATATGAGTAAAAAGCTATAATGCTAGTCATTTGGAGGCTTGTTTATTTTGGTTGGGGACAGGAAGAATGTGTAGATCTGTTGGTTACAACATGCTCACCTAGACATGTCAATGATCAGTCCTCACGCTTACAAAAACTTCCAATATTTTAGATTTTGAAAAGTCTAGAATCCTAGTCCTCTAGGAGGTAGACTTGGAATCTACCAAGCCAAAATGAAAAACTGGCTGAGTGGGTCTAGACACAATGCTTGCTCTTTGACACTCAACATCCTTAGACATAAATAAATATAAGATTTCTTTCTTGCAGATCATGCATCAAATAGCATCACATGCTTGAAATCGCCCAAACCAGGAAGTGCTCATTAATTTCATTCATTCTACAATGTACATCAAGCCCATTCAATGTACCATGAGATGTTCTAAAGAAGTGATAAATCATTAATTAAAAAATATCACTACCTTGGGGAGCCTTTGTCTACTACAGGAGGCAAGCAATTGGTCTATAAGCAAACAGAACTCTCTCTGATGAAATGTCTTGTAAAGAAAATTAATTGAGTGGTAGGATGAACAGTGATTAAGCATGGTAACGTTAGACAGTTGCACAAGATTCTTTTCTTTTGGGTTTACACAGGTTTTCCCCCTTTTGGAGCCTCCAGCTAGCCCACCCCCTAAGCATGGGTCTCCAGTAAAGATGGATAAGTAGTTATACTCTGTTAAATTGGGTAATCTGACAAACTTTAAACAGAGTTGTGGATAGTAATACAATAGTACATGTTTATCAAACAGGATGGACAGAACTGGGTGTCACTTTGGAGATCCTTGGAAAAGGATAACTATGCTGTCCCCAGGTTTGTCACAGTTAAAACTATAGAAGTAATTCTTGGGGAATAAGATTTCTCCTCCAAAGAAAGTAGTCCTCAACAATGTACTCTTTGTTGCAGAACTACTTTGGTGACCTTGTTTTGAGCTTGGTCCAAGATGAGGGAGAGAGGAGAATGGCCAGCTGTGAAAAGATTAATTTGCTTCCAATCTACTTTTCTTATGGTCAGAGAGGCTGGCTCCCTACAGTGGCTGTGTCTGTCAGGGACAAACGCCAAGTAGGGCACAGACTGAAGAAACACCCTTGTTCCCACTGTAGTAAGGCTTTCAGCCTTGAGTGAGGTCTGTGATGCTAGCTATTCCCCAGCTATAATGCTTTGGGGAGACCCATATAGAGATAACTTAGAAGGAGGCTTCAAGGATAAGTCCAATTCAAAGCTATAACTATCCAAGCTCTTGGTCCATTCATATCTGAAAGTGCCCATTGTTGGCCAGATGTGGGAAAGCAGGAACTCGCATACATCACAGTTGGGAGTGTAAATTGGTATGACCTCTTCAGAGATCCACTTGGCAGAATCTATGGAAACTGAATGTGCATAGTTCTTTTGTTGTAGCTAGCCCACTTCTAGGAATTTATCCTCCAGAAAAATTCTCAGAAATACACAAAGATTAAAATGCAGGGAAGATGTTTATTACAGTGTTGTTTATGATAATATAGGTCTAGAATGGCTGAATATTATACTTGTTGTAGACTAATATCTGAAGTATATGCAGATGTATATAAAAAGACAAAAAGAAAAATAAAGAAGACAAAAAGTGAAAAACAACGTTATTTCTTATGCATGGGAAAATCTACTTGTACAGAAAAAGTGTGTCCCTCTTCTTGTATGTATGTACTACTGTTCTCTGCTTCTCCCTGTGTGTTCCCACGCCAATCCCAAGATGCGCTGATACTTGAATGACAAGAGTATGACAATGGTCCCCATGGATATGCAAGATTCTAGGACTGAATGAACGCCACACATAAATAAAAGGATGGAGCCTGCAAGTCCCTGTTTGCTCTGCTCTTTAGATCTGTGTTGCTGAACTAGGATGAGGTTGAAGCAATAGATAGATGTGTACAAAATAGCTTATATGTTTTGTGGTTTTTCCTGGCCTTCACTTGATGGGCAACTAAGACCATGTTCAATGTTTGTCGCTTTTTGTAAAATGGATGACCTAATTCCTCATTTCATCAAATAACACGGAGAACAAATGCAAAGAAAGCTGTTAGACCCTGAAAGAAATAACAGTTCATATTTTCACAAGAAACATTTGCTCCTTCGGAACTCTAAAACATCCCCAACTTTTCCATTTGCAAATGTTACCAGCAAGTTCACAATGAATACCAAATGTTGAAGAACAAAAAGAAAAGTAATTCTACCCACCCTGCCACTAGTTAGCTGCAGAATTGTGGTCAAGCTTTCAGCTCACACTGCAAACGTTTCTCATGCTGTCCAGATGATAAGGACTACATGTCCTTCAGTCAGCTTAGGGATAACAAATACAGAGCACTGAGACCCATTCCCTTCAGCTTCCCATAACAGGCATAACTAATTGACCACAGAACTTCCTACAGATCTCAGATGAGTCCTCTAAATCCTTTTTGACAAAGAATTCTAAGCAGTCACTAACAATTCAAGTTGACATAAAAAACAATCCCTAACTTCATTTTCCAGATTAGGTGAGATCTGAAGTTCATTCCTGACTTTGGATTCGGTTTCTTGGTATTCAGAAGAATTCAACTGAATTTTACCTTATTTATAAATGACCATCTAGATCATTAAAATACAGAGTATGTCATCTTGTTTCTGAGTTTTAGAAAGTGGTCTACATTGAATGTGGCTTCTAGATACTCACACATCTATGTGTATACTGTCTGTCTGGGAGAAGTAATTTAATCATAGAAAATTTCAAAGAATGTTTCTGTACTGAATACCCTCAGAGATGGACAAGGATTTTCTAAGGGACCCAATCAGCTAGAAGAATTTTAAGGGAATTTTCTCCATGTTCCATTTATACTCTCTTAGGCTATAACACATTTTCATAAATCCTTTTTGCCCCTGACAAAATAGAGCAAAGACCCTCATTCATCTTGATTTGCTTTGGAGTGAAAAAAAATCAAAGATAAAATTAAATTTCTATTGAAACTTTGAGAAAGGGAATAAATGATGTATGACCTGGGAATACATTATTTTGCAAGTCAGATGACTGCCAGACTTTGTTACCACCAAAATGAGCTGAAAATTAATTAAAATATCAGCGGAGAAATCATTGAGATGCTTGGTAAAATATATAACTTGTGGTAGAGTCTAGCTAGGCTGCTGTGCTATACAACCTTCCTATCTACCTGCTTTCTCATACCCATTAAGTATCTGAAGGTTCTCAACAATAGAAATGATACATATTTGAGATGGAAGTACCCATCACCATAATGTAATTATCTAAAGTTTCCATGTAACAAGTTTTCATCCTGGGCCGCATCAATGTGTTTTAATTTATGCCAATTAAAAACCTATTAAGGTGGAAATTTATATAAAACATTTTTTACTTGGAAATCAAGTCAGAAAATATAACATCTCACCTAATTTTTTAAATAAGCAGAAAATACTTTCTATAATAATCGGTCCCTTCTGATTTTCATCACATGACAAACAAGTGATAACCTTGTTTCAACAAAGACTCTTTCTTTTCCACTGACTTATTTTTGTAGATAGATTTTGTTTCTCAGTGCTTCCAAACAAAAACTGAAAAGTAGGAATATAATTCAAATGCCATGGCACAGCAGCAGTAATTATATTCCAATTCTAATGTATTGTCTACACTTAAAAAATATTTTATTCAGAGAAGCAGTACCAAAAGAAATTTATATTTCATATTATATTTACCAAAAGTTTAATAAATTCACAGTAGAGTAGCCAATTGGGTACAACTAGCAAATCTTTTGTTGTTGTTCTTCTTCTTCTTGACTTAAAATCAGATTTTTAATTTAATTTTATTTTTTAATTTTATATTAGTTTATTTACTTTACATCCCAAGGGTGCCCCCTCCCTCCTTTCCTCCCAGTCCCCCACACTTTCCCTCCTTTCCCCCTTCCCTTTTCCCCTCCCCCCAGTAAAGGGGAGCCTCCTCCTGCATCAACCTCCCCCAGCACATCAAGTCACAATGGGACTGTTCTTACCTTCATCCCCTGAGGTCAGGAAAGGCAGCCCTGCCAGGGGGAAGCGATCCAAAAACAGGCAATAGAGTCCATGTTAGAAAACCACCCCCTCCACTCACCAGGCACCCACAAGAAGACCAAGCCACTGGTCAGTCACCGGTGTGCAGGGGGCCCAGGTCCAGATCATGCATGCTCCCCAGTTGATGTCTCAGTCTCTGAAAGTCCCCATGGGACAGGGCCAGTTGTCTCTATCAGTCTACCCATGAGGTTCCTGAGCCCTCCAGATCCTTCCATCTTTCCACCAACATTTTCACAGGACCCCCAGAGTTCTGCCGCATGCTTGTCTGCAAGTCTCAGCATCTGTCTCCATCTGCTTTTGGCTGGGGCCTCCCGGACAACAGTCAAGTTAGGCTCTTGTCTGAAAGCATAGCAGAGTATCATTATTAATGCCAGGGGCTGGCTTTCTACCGTGGGTGGGTCTCAGGTTGAGCCAACTATTGTTTGGACTTTCCCTCGATCTTTGTTCCCCCATTATCCCTGCACTTCTTGTAGACAGGGTAATTTTTGTTTGACAGGTTTTTGTCGGTGGGTTTTTGATCCGCTCCTTTCAGCAGTCCTGCCTGGCTAGCAGGTGGTCACTTCAGTCTTCTCTCAGCTAGAATCACACCGATATCCTCCCAGGAGCTGACCCTGTAGCAGGCTTCCAGCTTTTCCAAGAGATGTCCCTCCCCAGTTTCTTTTCTTCTTCTCACCTTCTCACCTATCACCTCTGTTCTCTCCACATCTGATTCCCACCTTTATTTTCCATTCCATCTCCTGCCCAGTTCTCTCTCTTCATCCACTCCTGCTATCTATTCTATTCCCCTTCTGAGTGACATTCTGGCACCCTCCCTTGGGCCATCATTGTTACTTAGCTGCTTTGGGTCTGTGGATACTATGCTTATACTGTATTATAGGTCTAATATCACTTATAAGTGAGTACATACCATGCACATTTTTTTCTGGTTCTGGGTTACCTCACTTAAGATAATCTTTTCTAGTTCTATTCATTTGCCTGCAAAGATCATGATTTCTTTGTTTTTATAGCTGAGTAGTATTCCATTGTGTAAATATACCACAATTTCTGTATCCATTCTTTGGTTGAGGGACATCTAGGTTGTTTCCAGTTTCTGGCTCTTATAAATAAAGCCTCTATGAACATAGTTGAGCAAACGCCCTTGTTGTATGGTAGAGCATCTTTTGGGTATATACCCAGGAGTAATATAGCTAGATCTTGAGGTAGAACTAGTCTTAATATTCTAAGAAAGCATCAGATTGATTTCCAGAGAGGTTATACAAGTTTGCATTCCCATCAGCAATGGAGAATTTTTTCTCAACATTCTCAACATTTCTCAACATTCCCTCCAGCATGTGTTGTCACTTGAGCTTTTGATCTTAGCCATTCTGTCTGGTGTAGTATGGAATCTTAGAGTCATTTTGACTTGCATTTCTCTGATGGCCAAGGACATTGAGTATTTCTTTAAGTGCTTTTCAGCCATTCAACATTCTTCTGTTGTGAATTTTTGGTTTAGGTCTCATTATTTGATTTGTTGGTATTTAATTTCTTAAGTTCTTTGTATATTTTAGATATCAGCCCTCTGTCTGATATAAGGTTGGTGAAGATCTTTTCCCAATCTGTCGGTTGTCATTTTGTTCTATTGTCAGTGTCATTTGACTTACAGAAGCTTCTCAGTTTTATGAGATCCTATTAATTGATTGTTGATCTCAGAGTCTGCTGTTGGTGTTCTGTTCAGGAAGTGGTCTCATATGTCAATGACTTCCAGACTTTTCCCCACTTTGTCTTCTAAGAGGTTTAGAGTCTCTGATTTTATGTCAAGGTTTTGAAATACATGTACTTGAGTTTTGTGCAGGGAGATACGTATGGGTCTATTTGCATTTTTCTACATGCAGACATCCAGTTAGACCAGCAACATTTGTTGATTGAAAGTTCTGCTGCATATAGTAGTCTGGGTTGACATCTGTGTTCTCTTAATGTCTGCCTGACATCTAACCAGGCCCTTCTGGCTTTCATAGTCTCTGTTGAGAACTCAGGTATAATTCTTATAGGTTTGCCTTTATATGTGACTTGGCCTTTTTCCCTTGCTGCTTTTAATATTCTTTCCTTTTCTGTACATTTGGTGTTTTGATTATTATGGGACGGGAGGATTTTCTTTTCTGGTCCAATCTATTTGGTGTTTTGTAGGCTTTTTTATGTTTTAGGCATTTCTTTTCTTCTTTGATTTTCTTGAAAATGTTTTCTGGGCCTTGGAGTTAGGAATTTTTTCTTCTATTCCTATTATTCTTAGGCTTGGCCTTTTCATATTGTCCCAGATTTCTCGGATGTTTTTTTGTCAGAAACTTTATAGATTTAACATTTTCTTTGCTGTATCAATTTCTTCAATCATATCTTCTGTACCTGAGATCCTCTCTTCCATCTTTTATATTCTGTTATTGATACTCGTGTCTGTAGTTCCTGTTCTCTTCCCTACGTTTTCTATCTCCAGGGTTGCTTCAAATTCTGTTTTCTTTACTACTTTTATTTCAATTTTTAGATCCTGGACAGTTTTATTCATTTCCTTCTCCTGTTTGTTTGTATTTTCTTGTGTTTCTCGAAGGGATTTAGTCAGTTCCTTCACCGGTTTAGTTGTATGTTCCTGCAGTTCTTTTAGGTATTTATTTTCTTCTTTTAACACCTCTATTATTTTCGTAACCTCAAATTTAAGATTGTGTGTGTGTGTTTGCCACTGTTGCTGGTAGACTGTCGCAGGCCAGTAGATAGTTGGCGGGGGCGGGGGATCTCTTACCCTGATCCATACTGGTCTAGGGCCACAGCTGAGAGCGAGTCTCAGGAAAAGGTACAGACCAGGGAATTGTTACTCCCTGATCTGTGTTGGTCTCAGGGGCACAACTAGCAACTGATGACTCAATCTAGAAGAAATTATTTTCTGTTTGAACTTAATAATTACGACCATTACAAATGTGTTGATATTGACTTATAAGCATGTTTTGTTTCAGAGGAATACAATAAACCCATCAATGAAAAAACATCAAATATGAAAATGTACTGTATTAGGATAAGCCTCTATGGACACATGGGATTCAAACATGTTTAAGGGGAAAAAATAACCCACCTTTTTAATTGTTAGGAAAATATGTATTGATATGTTTTTTGTGTATTTTTTCAAATAAGTCATGCAAGCCAAAAGGACTGAGCTTTATCTCCAGAATCTTCATGAACTATGATAAGTCATGGTGGAGAGATGAAAACAGTGATGCTTTAATTACCGCCCCTCTGAGGGGGGAGCAGCCTTACCTGGCCACAGAAGAAGACAATGCAGCCACTCCTGATGAGACCTGATAGACTAGGATCAGAAGGAAGGGGAGGAGGACCTCCCTTATCAATGGACTGGGAGAGGGACACGGGTGTGGAAGAGGGAGGGAGTGTGGGATTGGGAGGGGAAGAGGGAAGGAGTTACAGGGCGGATACAAAGTGAATAAACTGTAATTAATAAAAATAAAAATGATAATAAAAAAAAGAATATCTCAAGCCAGGTTAGCCACCTTGGTGAGAATTCTTTGAGAGATCCTATTTCTGGAAAAAAAAAAAAATGGAAAGTGCCCTTGAAGAATTATACCTGAAACTATCCTCTGGCCTCCACCACAAACATGCATGTATGTTCACATACACACACAAAGGCACTCATTCTCATACCAATACACACATACACACACACACACACACACACATACACGAGACACACATAGACATAGACACACACACTATACCATGCTGACACCTATGCCAGCTTTTCTGGGGAATATAGCAGAGTTTCTCAGTTTCCTCAGAGATCCTTTTCTTCTTTGATAATTTCCTGAAACATTCAGAAAAGATTGCTCAATAGCAATGAAGACAAAGATAGTAGAAGACAAAAAGAAAATGGGAAAGGAAAAAAAAATTACCTAGCCACTCTTACTCCAGTTTTTAACAGAATTTACTTATGAGTTTATTTGCTCAGCAATTCTTTTCTGAACAATGGCCACATGTTAAGTTCTAGGTTAGGATTAGAAGCTACCAACACCAAGAAAATACAAGCTCTACATTTGAGTTCTGCTTATGTGTTTTAACAACTGAAAATCAATCTCATGAACAAGTGACTAAGATATCCTGAAGTAAGTGCTCCATTAGAAAATCCAGTAACATGCTAGCAATAAGAGAGGATGGTGATAAGTTCACTTGAACAGGGTCTTTGCTAGGAAGTAAGAAAGCCAGGAACACATTCTAGCATAGAGACAGACATTATTTGAGATTTTTTTATGAATAAAATATCCAGTGTGGATCAAGAAGACAACAGGCTCAGCACTAAGTTAGTAGCGGCAGGAGATACAGCTAAAGAACAAGGTTAGCATAGATTGCAAAGGCTCTTGAAAGCTATCTTGGTCTGTTGAAGCTATTACTAAGTACCAGAGGCTGGATGGCTTGCACAGAAGAAATTGGCTTTTCAGTGCTATGGAAGCTGACAAGTCCAAGAGCAAGGCATCTGTTGAATCAGTGTCTAGTGAAGGTCCATTTTCTATTTCTTAGATTGTATCTCTTAGCTTTGTCCCCACAAGGGACACAGGAAAGAGGAAGCTTGCATGGGCCTCTTTTTTTAATATTTTATTTAACTTTTATTAATTACACTTTATTCATTTTGTATCCCCCTATAAGCCTCTCCCTCCTCCCCTCCCAGTCCCACCCTCTCCCCCTTCCTGCATGCATGCCCCTCCCCAAGTCCACTGAGCCTCTTTTATAAGAGCATTAATTCTGTCTATGATACCTGCCTCACCTCTCATGTCCTAGTCAACTCCCAAAGGACCAAACTCCCAATAACATCCAACTGGCAATTATTTTCAAAGTCTGCAACACAGGTAGACATTTGGTCTATAGCAAAAACTTTGCCCAGGCATTCAGAATGTAAATTTGATCTTTTGAGACAAGTGAACAAGTAAAATACGAAAATAATTTTAAGGTGATAATTATAGGGGATCTTGAAACAGAAGACATGATTAAAAACATAGCTAAGCTCTAGCTACAAATGGATTAACCTCTTCAGAATAATAGGTCTATAAATTCACAAAGTACAATATATCCATGAAGAATATTATACTTTAAAGAGTAAGGAATGAATCAAAATAAACACAAAGTATTCACTTTTATTCAGTATTCATCAGATGTCTGCTCCTTTATATAAAAGTCTAGACAATTTGTTGTTTTACAAGAAATTTATCAAGTACGAATTAGAATTCTTATTTTTCAAATGTAGATGCTGAATCAGAGATGGCTTGAGTAGCTAATTTAACTTCAGATAATAGCTGAAAATAGTTCCATAACTGATTAACTCAAGCCATCCAGACTGCAAGTATTTAAGCACAGTGCTTTCCTCTGTAGCTAGTGTGATTACTATCTTCCTGTATGACCTGCAAGAGTCAAGTCAGAGCAGCGGGTGGACAGCCTCTAGGCATGGACCTGGCTACACTTGTCTTAGTCTCAAGTGAAGGTGGACTATGTATGAGAGTCCACAGGTCACCTACAGAGATGAATAGAGTGCAAGAATGACCTTTTTCTGTGCTCAGGCTCAAAGCACTGCCATCCCTATTCCTGAGCTGAGACTACTGGAGCAGCCTTCACTTTTCCTTTCTATTTGTCATTCATGGTAGTGAATGGAATCACCATCATAATAACCTCACTAGGAACAGTCTCAAAACTCCCACTCTGCCCCAAGCCATCGTTCTCGCTTACTTGAGTGACTACAGACCCCATCAGTGGCCCTGACTCTAGGCTGCCCCATACTTTTGACTCTGCTCTATTGTATCCACTGCAGGCAGAATGACGTTTCTAAGGCATGAAGCTAAGCTTGTTTGTCATGTTAATGCCTTAGAATGGTTTCTTATCACATTCCTAGTAAAGAGTTCATGATCCATCGCATGCCCCAGGGTCCAGCAGGAGAACTGCCAGAGTGGTGTGTATCACCAGTGAGAGCTCCAACACGCCTCTGTAATCTAAGGCCATGACTCCAAGGCAGCATGTTCTCAGCTCTATGCTTGTTAAGGGTTGAGGGAGCTCTTGGCTTCTGACACTCTGTGTTTTCTTCAACTCTAAATTATGTTCAAGTTTTTGTCTCTCTAGCAAATTTTCCCATATTTCAGTCACCACTGGTTTCTACATGCTCTGTTTGTTTTGTCATAGCACTTATGGCCTTGATTTACAATTATCATCTCTTCTGAGCCATTGGCACCATGGGTCATCTAAATCCCTCACTTCTGAGCACAGTGTTCATCACATAGCAATTAATAGGAGGATACACATTAAGAAAAGAAATAAATCTCATTATCACTGTTGAATGACATATGCTCTCCTAAAAGAAGCAAAATTTGTTTGCAGAATAGTAAAATAAAAGTTCAGTGAACTTAACATTGCCATTAACTCACTAGGGCTGCCTGGCTTTCCTCCCCTGGAAGGAGATAAAGATGGTTTTATCACATCAGTGGGATTACATTCCTTTAAGCAGAAAAATCAATAGCTCTAACTCATAAGACCTGACAAATACTCCCTGGAATTTTTAAAGATCTAATCAGATATCCTAACCATATACGAGAAAGTTGAAGTTTTCATATCCGCCTTTGCAAAATAAATGGTTCCATTCTAAACTGCACAAAAGAAGAGTTTTGATAATGTTTACTTTGAGGGGAATTCTTCCAGTAGAGTGGACACAATACTACAGAATAGAAACCATTCACACTTTGTCCTCTGTCTCCCAAAGCATGTATGTGCATGCACACACACACACACACACACACACACACACACACACACACACACGAGAGAGAGAAGTTGAAGAGTGGGGTTTACATATGGAATGGTTGTGTTTCATAAGCCATGTCATGGAGAAAAACCCATGATGTGCCCACACAGTGACACACAGCTGCTTGGAGGCAACGGTTTGCAAATCTAATCCTGAAATGTTCTATGACATCAGCAAACATTCTATTATGGTGAAACACAGAACAATGCACATCCTTTATCTTGTGGTACATGCCAAGAACAAGAACACTAGATATTTAAATCTGATTCCTAGGATACAGCATTGTTAAATTTTACTAGTACATTTTTCTAATATAAAATAAAACTTGAATGGATATTGCACTACTTGAGCCAGAAAAAGAAAGAAGTAAAGGACTTCAGTGAAAGTTACCCTATTCCTTTTGTAACTGGAAAGCTGGTAGAGCATGAGACTAGATAAAGACATTTTCCAGGCCACAGGTTGCTTAAAATCTACAATCTGCCATTGACTAATTTTTTAATGTGTAGCCATTACCATCTGTTCAGTCTTTTTAAGAAGATTCCATGAGACCCAACATATAAAACAATAATCTCTGTACCTGACACATAAAAGCTCATAATAAATGTTCTTCTCCTCATTTTCATAATCACATGAGATGATGCATATGGAAAGGATTATATAGGACCTAGGCAAAATGGGGTAATCAAGGAATAGAACAACAAATAAAGCATTTGGAGTTAAAGATTAAGGAATGATTTAATGAGCAGGTGACACTTGGCTTGAGCCCGAGGAGGTGGGGTTGCATTCTAGACAGCATGAGAAGGCATTCTTCCCGGAATTGTGAGCTACTAAAGTGCATCACCGGAGTGTGGAAAGAAGCGCTTCCCGGCTCTGCTAGTTGTTACTATGTCATTTGTTAACATTATCAAATCTCTTCCATGTGTGGCTCTGCTTCCTACCCAAAAATAGATTACAGAGGAACAACTGCATTTCTAGTCCTCACTGGATCCTTTTTGCATCCTCATAATTGCTCTCTTCCACAAAAACTGGTGGTTAGAGGATGCCAAGCCTTCAAGGAATGACAATACCACAATCCAAACTTCTCTGAAAAGTCAAGACAGCCATCTCTCTCCTTGGGGATAGAAGAAGGAAAGTCCTTTTTTTATTTTTATTTTTTTTGGCAAGTCCTTGGCAAATGGGAGAAGGGCAGGGAAGTTTTCAGTGACCATTTGGCATTCATCATAGCTGTGGAGGATTAGAATGGATAGCAGAAATTGCATGTGGTATAGCTCTGAGAGACACATCCCTGGGAGAATTAGTTCACCTACCAGCAAATACATGGGTTATTGATGATGTCAAAATCAGTACAGAAGAGGAACAATTTTTCATCAGCATCAAATATGGGCAGGTATATAAAATAGTGTTCTCTGAAAAATGTTCCAATTGACACTGTCATTTGGGGAAGGTTAGAAAAGCAATGAATAAATGCAAGCTACCCTCAATGAAATAAGTGCTCATAAGCTTGTGTGTCCCAGGAGCTCTGAACCCTGCTCTGGAATGTCTTCCAGGTCTGCCTGACTTTGCATACTCTATGGTACCCAACAGAGCATCTTTCCTAAACTGCTTTGCTTTGAGTATTTTATAACTTGCTCAGAAACAGATCATCTAACCCTTGCCACAGCTGAGGGTCAACTTGGATGACCCTCACCTCATGTCTCCCTAAGCTCTAGCACATCTGCTTCTGGACTGTTGGAGGCCAGTTCTTTTTCACATGCTTAAATAATATTCTGAAGAGTAGATACTGCAGGTGTAGGTCCCTGATGCCTAACTTTATAACCAGCTTTCAGGAAACACATGGAACTTGAAATAGGATGTGACACCCTCAGCTATGTAATGGGACAGGCTTAAGAAGGTGCTAAAGTACCTTGGGAGGCTTTCAAAACTAACTTGTATTTGCTAAATTTTGATGCCAAGAAGACTCACTCAAAGATACTGGCATCATTCTGCAGCTGGGAACTCTTGAATTACTCATGCTTTATTACTCTACGTATTCTTTCCTCGCTACAACAGAGGGAAGCTGCCTCAGTAGTAGAAAGAACTAGGTCTGGAAGGGACTGAGACTCAGGCTGTAATGCTAGATTTTCCACTGGGAGCTACTCCCCTTTAGTTAAGCCTATTTCACTGGCCCTCCATGATATCAACTCTGAAGTGATGGTGCTCTCCCGCTGCTGCTTGTGGCTTGCAGGAGACAGTGTGCTGCATACTTAATGCAATACTGGGCAAATTATAGCTGCTCCAAAATGTAGGATGCAGTGTTGATCTGTACAAACCACACTAAATTGAAATTTGTTTGCCCCCTTCTAAAATAGTCTTTGTGATATCAAAATGTGGGGCACGTGAGCGGTGATTAGATTATGAGGGCAGGTCCCATGTGAATAAGATTAGGAACTTTGTAACTGAAGCGTCAAGGAGCTTGTTGGCTTCTTCAGCCACTGTGAAATCAACTGAAGAAGTGGCTGTGTGTGAACCAGGAAGAGAGTCCCCAGCAGACACAGCATCTGTCAGTTTTGATCTTGAACTCTGTATCCTCCAAAAGTTTAAGAACTAAATCTCTCTTTTGCAAAAGCTACCCAGTCCCCGGCATTCTCTCGTAGCAAATAGCATTGACTAAAACACATGTGTCATATGACTCCTTGGAGATTACTGTCATTTGTATATTTCTTTTAAAAAGTTACTGAATACTTATTACCTCTAGTAGTAAGTACAAAAAAGCATGAACAGTAACTCCAGCCTCTGCTCTCAACACAGGATATGGACATCCTTTTGGCTTTGTGTATTTATCAGCCTCCTTCCTTAGGATACACAAGTACAAACAAGTCTTTCTCAATTGCCATTCTTTGGGTGAGTCCATGTCCTTGGAAGGTAAAGAGCCAACCCAGACCACACCAGTAACTTTGATCTTTGAGCACCAGAGCTGTTGGCCATGTAATCTGATCTGGCTGTAGGGAGTGTGACTAAGTGAAACCCCATCTGCTGTGAGGTTTCCCTGGGCTCCCAGGAGGACCTGAGCAGGATATGAGGAAGCGGCGGGGGTGAGGTGAGGGGCTGCCGGAAATGGCGAGATATTGGACAGAGAATGTCTCGCCACAGCAAGCGTGGGTCTCCCCAGCATGACATCATCCTGGCACTAGCCCAGGCTCTGATCTCTGTGTGCTGTTCCTTTCGTAGGAGCAGAGAACTAAAAGCGAGCCTGTGTGCATGTGGCTCTGTGGGTCATCCCTGTGGGGTGGCATCCACACATGCATGTTGGGCGTGCAAGTGCTGTGCCAGGGTTGTGCAATGTGTAGCAGCACGGAATTTGTTTCGGCCGGGAAAGGACTGCCCTGTCCATTAGAGGTGGGCAGGGGCAATCGGATCTCTGTGTTCTAACTGGTAGTGGCACCTATGTTCACTCCTACTTGTTACAGCTTAAAACATTTCCATCAATTCTGAATTCCACTTGTAAAGGAGATAAAGTTATAACCAGTTAAGAATCCCCAGAGTGGAGCATATCAAAACACCTTTAAATCAGAACTTTAAACACACACAAATCAGAACTCTCTTACTAAGAATAAGGAAAGCCTTTCAGAGGATCCTCTACAGTAGGCTCCAATCCTGTTTCCTCACTTCCACCACTTCTGGTGTCTATCCTGTTTGCCATTCTGAATGAGAGTTAAACATCCTCCTTCAGGTCTGTAGATGACTATCCTATATTATATGGCTAATATCCACTTATAAGTGAGTATATACCATGCCTATCTTCCTGTTTCTGGGTGACCTCCCTCAGAATGATGTTTTCTAGTTCTATCAATTTGCCTGCAAATTTCAGGATTTCCTTGTTTTTAATAGCTGAGTAGTATTCCATTATGTAGAAATGCCACAATTTCTGTATCCACCTAACAGGGGATTGAAGCAGATGCTGAGACTCATGGCCAAACTTTGGGCAAAGCATGGGGAGTCTTATGTAAAAAAAGGGATGTGGGGATACAGGGACATAGAGGAGACAGGAACCCTACAAGGAGACCAACAAAGCCAAAGGATCTGAACTCAGGGGGTCCTGAAGGGACTGATGCACCAACAGAGGACGATGCACAGAGAGGACCTAGAACCCCTGCTCAGATGGGGCCTATTGGCAGGTCAGTCTCCGTGTGGATCTCTGAATAAGGAGAAGGAGCTGCCTCTATCATGAACTCAGTTGCCTGTTCTTTGATCATTCTCCCCTAGTACTACAGCCTTGCCAGGCCACTGAAGAAGAGGATCCAGGGAGTTCTGATGAGACTTAACAAGCTATAGGCAGATGTCAATGGTGGAGAACTCCCCCTTCCAGTGATCTACGGGAAAGGGACAGGGAAGAGACAGAGAGGGTAGGACTTGGGGGAGTTGAGGGAGGGGCTGCAATCAGGGTAAATATTAATAAATTGTGAAAAAGAATTAAAAATTAAAATAAATTTTAAAAATTTAATTTTTTTAAAAGAATAAGGGAAGCCAGGTATGGTGGCACAAGCCTGTAATCCGAGCACTCAGGGAGGCAGAAGCAGGCAGATCGCTGTGAGTTTGAGACCAGCCTGCTCTACAAAGTGAGTCCAGGACAGCCAAGACTTCACAAAGAAACTCTGTCTCAGGGGGAAAAAAAAAAAAAAGGAAATCTCAGGACACAGTAAAATACAGGGAATCTACAACTCCTTGTATTGTTTATATGTGAATCAAGAACGGTGCAGGGGTCGACAATGTGCTTTCTAGAATCTCAGCACTGGGGAAACTGAGGCAAGAAGACTGCCAAGTGTTTGAGGTCAGCCAGCTTTCCATAGCAGATTCCAGGCTAACCTACAATAGACAGAGTAAGACCCTGTCGCAAGAAACCTGACCTGATGGCTTTGATTTGTGGGTCAAATGGCATTGGTTAAATGAAGAGAAAATCCAGAAGGAATCATGACCGAGCGCTTCAGCACATTGCGGTTCAGCAGGAGGGACCACACACGTCTCCGTTTCGCATGTGGACCCTGGGGCTCAGGAGGTAGACCTTCTTGTCCGGGATATACAGCTGATAAGACCCTGAGCTTTGACTTGGATCCAGAGCTTGGACCTAACAGTTTGCTGGACATGTATGAATACCAGAGTTCAAATCTCCAGGAACCCACATAAAGACTTAGGCATGGCTAGAACTATTTGTAACCCAGTGCAATGAGAAGCAAAAATGGTCTTGCTGATAGCTCCAGGTTCAGTGAAAACCTGATTCAAAAAAATAAGGTTTTAAAAGTTGATAGAGCAGGCCATCCATATCTTCCCCTGTCTGTGGGAGTGTGTGCGTATGCACACACACGACAAATAATAAGATAAATAAAATAAATACGAAACCTGATCTTGATGATTTAAGCAGCAGAACTCTGGGCCACTGGGTTCTCCTAGTTTATTACTTTGGTTCCTGTAACCAACATTATAAAAACATTGAAGCTTATGATTCCACCTAAGTACTTATCAGGAATGTTTGCTTTTAACATCTTCAACTGAAGTAGGTGGATTTGAATATTTAAAACAGGTTTTCTCAGCTCTCATTTAGATAGGATTAACCTACATTTATGAATCAACATAAGATAGCACAAAATTAACCCTTGAGTGAGCAACACATATTGATGGGATAAAAAAAGAAAAACATGTTTTAGTATATGTGTTTCTAGGAATTTTAGCTTCCCCTGCGTGAGAGTTGGAGGAGAGCTATGTACCATGAAATTCCACATATATGTCTTGAGCTTGACAGTGTAGACTTGGCTTTGGACAGCCCTGGGTTCTAACCCCTGGTCAACCACTTTCCCCGTTGCATAACTCTGGAAAGACAATTTGCGCTGGGAGCCTCAGTTAACACCTCAGCAAACTGCAGGTTAACATCCCCACGTTTTAGCATTGATTGAAATAACTAAAAACAGATCCTGGGGATTAATAGAGTCATCCATGGTGTCTTTGCTTACTCTTCTTGCTGCTGCTGTGACCTAACCCTGACAAGGAGCAACCTCAGAAAGCATTTGCTGCGGTTCACAATCCTCAGGGATGCAGCCTCTCCTGGCAGGGAAGGCATGGCAGCAAGAGGAAGATGTGGCTGACCACATTGTTTGTGCAGCCAGAAAGCAGAGAGCACACAGAAAATGGAGCCAGGCTAAAGCCTTCAGGGTCCATTCCCAGTGACCACCTCCTCCAGCTAGACCCTACCTCCAGGCCCACACCAACTGGGGACCAAGAAATTGTTCAAACACATGAGCCTATGTGCGATACTCCATTCTCAAACAGCAGCACTCTTCCAATTGCATTCTTCATTCTGAAGCCACATGCGTGTTTGTGTACATATGTGTTTTGTAGTCATTTCACTTGTGAATCTGAAAGTTCGATGAATGAGACACTCTAGCTCTTTTATTTTTCGAAGTCCTCCTGTGGCTCCTGGATCAGCTAAAATATGCTCAGTGGATATGAAGAAAGTGTTTGTACACACTCTCTTCATGTATTCTCAGCTAGTATAGTGAGCTTCCAGGTAGTAAGCCGTTTAAGCAAAGAAAAAAATAGGCTCTCTATCCTCTATGCTCCTCTAAACTTCTCACAATTATTTTTGCTACAGAACCTATCATGGTTTTTTGCAATTACCGTTTCTATGGTAATAAACTCTTTCACGGCCAAATGGCTCACTTTTCAATTTCTATAATTCTATCCCATTACATGTACTCAGGGTGTGATACATGTCTGTGTCCAATAAGTGTCTGTAGAATAAAAAAACATTGATGCCTTATGGGGAACCTGTCCACTAAGTTAGAACTCAGACAAAATTATCCTTCTCATATTTCACAACTCATAAATTCTGACTTGGGCCAATTCTAGCAGTAGTACATCTGACAAACAAGAACAAATGGGGAAATGGAGTTGTTTTTGTTATCCCTGAAAAAAATGAGTAATCAAAATTTCTGTAGTAAATTAAACTGGATGCCTTCAAAGAGAACTGTGAACTATATTTCCATATTCAGCTAGCATGTCAAGAGCTGTCACTTTTGATCATTCATACATATCACAAATATCTACAGGGTGGTTGTTAAGAGTCATGCGATGTTCAAGGTTATAGTTAAAGCTTCCTGGGTCTTTGGAGACTTAAAAAATAAGGCTGTAAGGATGATTCAGTTGTTAATAACAGAGGCTAATCTTTCAGAGTTACCCATGTTCAATTCCCAAGCCCACGACATGGCTCACAGCCGTCTGTAATTCCAGCCCAACAGTATCCAATGCCCCTTTCTGACTGATGCTCTCTTCTGGCCTCCAAGGGCACTAGACATGCATGTGGTTCACATATATGCCTACAGGCAAGATATCCATACACATTAAATAAATTTTAAAAAATCAAATTTTAAAAGGGCATATTAGAGCAGTATTCTTATTTACCAAAATCAAATCCCAACTGTTCGTGTAAAGCCCTCAAGAATCTTGGTAACAAATTCCTCTTCTACCAATCTCAACACCATTGAAGAAAGGAAACTCTGATGCACAAAGGAAATGGTCAGTGAATGAAGTCCAGAATAGAATGCTTAGGGGCTGGAAAGTTTGACACACCTGTGGGCATCATCTCCCCAACCAACAGGAACATCTCT
Source organism: Psammomys obesus (assembly GCF_907164565.1). Taxonomy (NCBI): domain Eukaryota; kingdom Metazoa; phylum Chordata; class Mammalia; order Rodentia; family Muridae; genus Psammomys; species Psammomys obesus. The sequence goes on along the minus strand of NW_026591643.1, from coordinate 5,608,752 downwards.
GAAAACAGGAAGAACTACTGTTTCATCTGTCATTGTTCTCCACAGGAAGGAAGAGGGAAACTAGCCATTGTTAAGGCCAGCTCTATATCCCTAGCTCTAGTTAGGGATATTCGGCATTTTGCGTTGTCATAGATTCATTCCAGCACTAACGACAAGACGCATTTATTTGCTTTGTCTCTCTCCATCGCCCCATCTTCTTCTGAGTTTTCTCCTAAGTGATGCACAGCGAATTCACTTTTACTTGTGTTGTGGGTTGTTCCCCTTGCCCACTGGTTTATTCAGGAATCGAAGAGTCATAGACGGTCCGTGACATTTAGGAACCATTTGTTATTTTCTTCTTGTCTGGTCATGTCAGGAATCCTCATTGCCTGGGCTCTAAGTCTAGAATCAAGCAGCTCTGCTTCCTCTATATCCAGCTTTGATGCTAGGATTTCAGCAAAGCTTGGGAAGCCCCCTTATAACACAGTCTCAGGATGCATTCCACAGCTGACGAAAGAATAAAATCTCTTGCCTGTCAGTGCACTATTTTTCAAGAAGCTGCCTGTCCTACATTTCACAAAACCTACAATTTCTCATATACACTGTTCCAGGAAAAGTCTGTAGCTAAATTTTTCCCAATTGTCGTGTATGGTACAATATGATATTAACTTCAGGTCTTTCCTTATGAGCTATTTGATACTTGTCACAACTTTCATCTTTCTACCTGTTTGTTAGATTAGCATCATTCAAATTTGAAACTAGTGACATGTTGAACCAGATAGTTCTTTTCCATGGGATATCATTCTGTACATTACAAAATTTTAGCAGAGTCCCTGGCTTTTGTCCACTTGATGCTAATAGTAACTCAAAATTGTGGTATCTAAAATATCCATAGGCATCACTAAATGCCACTGGGGAGCAAACTCACCCCTTGCTAAGTAATGTCCTTGCATATAAAATTGACAAGAAAGGGGACTTTGTCATGCCTGAATGAAGCAGAGAAAGTATTATCATGTCCTCTCCAATGCAAGGAGGGAGGGAGAGGAGGGTGTAACTAATAAAATGAAGATATAGAATATCTAGGAAGCCATAAGAAATAGAATCCTGCACAAAATTAAGAGTTCTATGTCCTAATCACACACCTGACATCAGCTATTGCTATTATTTTTAGTCAAGTAACTTCTCTTCCTCAGGTCTCCATTTAAAAATAATAAAAATATTTACCCATAAATTTGCTATGAAGATTAATCAGTTTTTATAAGAAAAGTTTGTATAAGTAAGAACAAAATAAACACATAACATACTGAAAAGTAAGTATTAGAAATGAGAAAGAAAAGTTACTTTGCCTTGCTAAAGTAGCTTTCTAAGGCCACTATCCTCACACATTTCCTAGTTGTGGGTCCAAGGACACCACACCTCTTCCTCTTGTTCCATATTCATCTCCCTGTCTTCGTAGAGCCTATGTCTACCCTTTAATACTCAAAACCACCTCTTGGCATCTCTTTGATTAGTAGAGTACTAGTAGCATTATAACAAGATGCGTGACAAAGACTATTAGTGAAGCACAAAGAGGCTTGTCTTGGCTTTTATTTCTAGAGGTTCCAGTCCAAAACTAGACAATATCATTCATTTGGACATATGCCCAAGATAGATAAGATGACAGAAATGTGTACCAGAAGGAGTGCTCACATCTTAGCCAGGAAACATATGTAGTGGCTAGAGTCTCCGAACTTCTTTTGAGGGCATATTCCCTAGTAACCTAAGAAAATCATATAAGCTTCCACACCTTAAAGATCCATAGCACCTACTAACATTGCAACACTGAGAGCCAAGCCTTTACTTACAGGCCATGGAAGCCCCCACCTAAACCTCAGCAGTTGCCTCTCTGCTCTTCCTGCTTTCTGCATGCAGTTTTGGTATCACAGAATGCAGAAGCAATAAAAGGATACATTAGCCATGGCTATCAAAACAGTATGAGCTGGGGTAGCTCACTGCCCTTCAAGAAGACTACCATGGCAAGCATGGCCGTGGGAACAGTCTTAAAATTTAGTCAAAGTCCAGGTGTGGTATTTATCTTTGTCATAGATTTGCTTCTATAGATCAGAATGTACTATGTTTAACTATGTTCTTATGGGTCAAATATGCCATTCCAGGGCAATTTCCTATGAGTTATTTATGAGACTGAATGTCAATAAGAGCACAGCTTGCAAAAGAACCAAAGTACCTCCAGTTGCTTCAAAAGCAACCACTGACTACTGACTCCAGAACTTTACACCAGGCTCTCAGCAGGTCTTGCCTGGCAATACTTTTCCTCTTAGATAAGCCCCTGATGGAATCCACTTCAAAGCAAGCCCCCTTCAGTTGTTCTTACCACGCAGCTGCCTCGCTGACTCATCCTGGCCCCCATCCCTGCCTTTCCACGGGGATTATCAAGGCTTTACTGCCATTTCCTATACAGGATTTTCACGGAGGGAAGCTTCTATCATCTGTTTCAAACAATGAGTCATCTTTCTATACCCACTTCAGAGCACTCCCATGTACCATACGTCTGTAAGTCAAGTCCAACCCTGGCCTAGACAGTGTTCCTGAGGATACGGAACGTCTTCAAACACCCTGCATGGAGGGTGCTCTACAAGATGGTTTCCAAAGAGCTCACTGGGTGCCCCTCTGGGAGGATCTCAAGTCCCTGGATACCACAGCCATATCTGCCAAGGTTGCTGATCTAGTGGAAAGAGGAGGGAAACTGAAGAGAAAGATCAGACCTGTGGACTGTTTTCAGAAGAGCTAAGAGAGCAGGGAGCCTGGCAGTGCTCCATTCACTCCTCTCCCACCTTTTCACGTTTCCCGGTCTACACAGAGGCATCCAGGTGTGCGAAAAGGAGTTTAGAAGCAATATATGAGCCCAGTTCATACAGTTCTTGTAAAGATCTAGACTACGTCCTTCCGCTTTTGGGATGCTGAGCCAGGAAAAGCAGATACAGATGCAGGCCACAGCTGTCCACAGAGTGTGGGACATGCAGGCAAAGCTCTATGTCTCACTTCCTTATCTCTGACTTGAAAATAATCATCTCTTAGCTTTTCAGTTTGACCCAGTGTGCTGTGGACAAATCCTTAGCGTTATCGATGAGCAGCCATCCAGATAAAGCCTGACACTTTCTGGAGAAATGCTGCCACTAGGATGATAAGGAAGAAATGTGTCAGTCCAGATTTCATCTTCTTTCTGGCCTCAATCACTAAACACTGCAAAGCTCCCACATCAACAGACCACTGCAAAACTGAGAGTGAAGGGTACACCTAGCAATTTTTCTACTCTTCTCTGTCTTCTGGCCCACCCCATAAAATTAGCTTAAAGAGTATAATAAAAGAGTAATAAAAATAAAAGCGTAATACAAGAGTATCTAGGAAAACACAGATGTAAATTTATATCACTGAACCACATTTATGTAGAAATGCCATCCTAAATTTCAAAGAAGATTAATATCATCTCTCACAGATAATCTCAGACAATCAGAACACTGACCAATTCTAAAGCCCTGCTGGGCAAAATACAGAAATAATACCTCAGTGATACTGTCCTTAGATTTTCTGTATTGATGTTTTACCAAATTACCCCCAAAGTTTGTGACTTAGCCTGTGGGAATGTATTCTCTTGCAGCTTTGAATTGCAGAGCGTGAAGTGAGTTTAAAGAATGAAATTTCACATGTCAACAGGACTAAAGTCTATCTAGAGATTCCACGAAGAATACCTCATGCCTCTTCTCAGCTTCTGTGGCCACAGTGCCCTATATTCCATGTACGCTTGCCATACTGCATTCATCTCCCTTATAATCAACACCCACCAAACACACCATGACTTCCTCTAATAGGAACACTTGCAATTACAAGTGTTACATCCAGGACAATTTTCCAATCTCAAGATCCTTCACTCTTCTTTAGTTACAAAATACCCTTTGTCACATACAGTAATACTCACAGGAATCATGGATTAAAATGTAGATATCCTCCATCTTCCATTCAGGTTATTAGTCCATTGAATGATGCAACATTCATTCAGGGCACGCCTTTCTCGCCTCATCAGTGTCCTGCATGCCTCTCATCCCTGGAAGCACCCCCACAGACATACAGTGGAGTACTGGGAAGAATTGTTAATTCTTCTCCTTTGAGCATGCTGTCAGCCCTGTGAAATGAATATTTTCACTCTTTTCTTACAGAGATAGAAACGAAATGAGGGGATTTGAAAAGGGCTACCCAGTGCGAAAAGGCAGAGATAAGAGCAATCTAAGTCTGACTCACTTCAGACAGTGAGTGCATTACCAGCTAAAAGCACAGAACGAATAGAGCTGATGTTGATTGTATAAACCAGGATTTCTTTTTTGATTGGCTTATACAACAGGTTGAATCATTTTAGAGTGCCTACTGAAGGAACAGAAAATCCTGTTGGTGTATTTCTTAAACTATTTTATCTACCACACTTCTCCACCCAAATCCCTCCCGATTCCTCAATGCTAGGTAGAAGAAATAGAAAGTTAGAGGGGAAGAGGGGACATTGAAATATTCTTATTTATTCTTATTACTTCCTGCTGATTAGGTTCATCAGGTTCCTTGAAACAAGTCCAATCTTAGTTGTAAGGATAACTCCAGCTTCTTGTCAAACTGCAACAACAGCAATTAGGAGTAAGGAGGGAAGAGGGCAGAGCAGTAGCCGCCTTCCTCCTCCTCCTCCTCCTCCTCCTCCTCCTCCTCCTCCTCCTCCTCCTCCTTCTTTGCACCCTATTCCTCTCTGGGCTCTGGCATTTATTCCCTCTCAAAAGTTCCCAGAATTCCAAATATACACTATCTACAGCTGGCAAAGATTATGTTCCTGCTAGCACATGAGACAATCATAGTTAATGGCTGTGGATAAATTGAAGCAGCCCCATATCCCACACCTGGGATTAAAACAAAAACATATTCACATAACATAAGTGGGTTTTATAAAGAAACTCTCAGAATCCAAGGACTACTCAATCCAAAACCTGGATTTCTCAACAATCTAATTCTGGTGCTGAAGGCCTGGAAGCTCCCTAGAGAGTTGATGGTGATGTGTTCCATGTTGACAGGACAAAGTAGTTGGAGTCTGATAGTCTAATATCAGAGAAGAGTGGTGGCAGCCACACACACATTTCCTCAGAAGAACAAGACACAGACACATATTCACTCTTGCTGCATTCCTACTACTTTTTTCCCCCATCTAGACCCACCAACCCGCTGTGAAATGCCTCCCACATTCAGGACAGGTCTTTATTCCCCAGTCACTGTCTTACCTGTTAATCCTTTCTAAAAGATTAACTTCCCCACACAACATAGAAAACCCCCTCACCAGTCCCCTCAAGATGACAACCAGGCAAACCAGGAAAGTATACTGTTAATATACACTGAACCCACAAAATTTATAAAATTACATTCTTACATTCCTTACAGTGAGTCTCTTCAATGTAATTCAAAGAGTAAAAAGTAATTTGCATGTGGAGAACTCTCTGTGAAACCACAGACTAAGCAACTTTAACCAAGTGAATTGACTTATTTTCTGAGGTAGAAAAAAGTCACTTTACCACAGAGGACTCCCCATGTGAAGGCTGAGACCATGGCAAAGTTATCCAATACAAATCTAAGGGGATATGTATGCCACAAATTCTCTAGCAGAAGGCTGGGCAATGGCATCTTCACCTGTTTTCATTGACATAACAAATGTGAGACTGGGTAACTTAGAAAGGGCATTTACTTTGACTTGTGATTCCACAGGCTGAAAAGTTTAAGAACCAAAATCTGGTACATTTTTTTGCTTCTTGTGAGAGCTTTGTGATACTTCCAACAAGGTAGAAGGCAGGAGCTGAAGAGGTCATAGGTGAGGAGAAAGTGTCTGATTTCTCCCAGTGGCTCACCGATCCCCATGTGAAGAACATAAATCAGTTTATTAATTTTTTAAACCCTGGGGCCCAAACAGCTCTCCTTTGGCCCCACTTTCCAGTGCTGCCACTATACAGTCAAATTTCAACATGAGTTGGAAGGCAGGAATGAAGAAACTGTGTTCAGACCGTTGCAGGTGTGGAAGAGGTACATGTAAAGACTGTTTAGTCAGAATAGGGGCCGGCCTATGGTTCTCCCACAGGAAAGAGAGATTTATAAACCTATATGAGGTTAGTCCACCAAGCTGAGGAAGTCAGGCTGAGGAAGCTTCTATCTCTGAGTTGGCTGAAGTCAGCTGATTCTGAATGGAGGAATAGCCATACATGAGAAACAGAATGTACCTTTAGCAAACAATCAATGAACAGTGACCTTGGTCTTCTTCAGCCTCTGCTGTTGAGGGCAAGCAAAGGGAGTTCTACCTTTCAAAGGCAATTCATACTATTTTTTCCAGACACTAATCTTTCAGAGCAAAATTGAACATCCTTGTAGAAAGAATTTATTTTTATAAGTTCTGTCCTCTGTTATATTGTGTAAGTGTGTGTGTTTGCTTTGCATATCTGTAGTAATAAAGGGGAGCAATTTGTGAAAGCTCTGTGAGAAGAGTGATCCCTACAAATTGGCCAATCAGAGATCTCCGTAGCCTGTCCTAAAGGGAAATATGCAGACTTTATTTTCTTATTAATCTTCCATACTTGAATAAGCACATTTCTAGAATGTAGATCCAAGATTATCTTTTCCAAATACAAATTAAAGATAAAAACAAAAGATAAAGGAAAAGGAAAAGCCTCACAATAGACTGAGTCCCTGGTTTCTAATGGCCAGTATCCCAGAACACAACAATAAAGAGTATAAGCATTTCACAAAGTGTTGATTCTTAAACTATAAGAATAATGTCAAGGAACCTCGATAATTTGTGTTCCATTTTACAACCAAGGAATCTGGGAAAGATGAATAATTCAGTTTGCGCCCCCCCTTCCTGTTCACATAATGGTTTAATTATGATTGGATCTAAGACCATGCTAGATAGCCACATGATTTCAGAATTAGCACAGTCATTTTGCTGCTTCCTGTTGCTCAAGAAGTCAAAGCAACATAACCACATTCTTCTTGCCTTGTAACATGACCATGCTCAGACTCCATGATCACTCAACATGATTCACTTGAGTGGATCATGACCCTGAGAGTGTCTTCTTTACTTTTGGGTGATTGTCAATTAACTATACATAAACACACCACTAATATTGTTAGAAATTTGGTGCTAGAATCTTCTTGGTGGATTTGAATTCTTTCGTTGCCATTTATTACCCATGTACCATAGTATTTCCCTCACATCTCTATTCCTTACAACTCTGATCTGAAATAAGTGGGGTAATAATATAATCAATCCAACAGGCTCATAGTAAAGAACTGAATATTTAGTTCATATAAACAGCCTAAGCAGTACCTACATCATGTTATAGAAATGCTAACTACCATTATCTTTTGATCTACACAGGAGAAATCTAAGAAAAAAAAATAAGGGGAAAAAGAGAAAAATAAATACATTATATTACGCTTCACATGTATCCCATCCAGCTGTGGGAAATCAAGCAAAGAAGCACAATATGTGTTAACTTCAGAGGTGTACATTCCTGTGACCTGTAGCCCAAGATGGATTGACTCACTTGCGCCAATACCACAACCTCGGCTCAGAGCAATGAACATGACCAAACCACCTCCCATCCCTCTCTTTGGGGAATGCAGAATTCTAGATATTCCAGCTGATTCTGGCCAATACTGATCTAGTAAAGAGTGTCTAATTCTCTGTCTCTTCAGATTGCAGATTAAAAAAAAAACTGTCTGAAGTGTTATCAATATAGTACCATGGACTTCAACCCTCTTTTCCCCGTTATTAACCCAAGTAGAGCTAAGAAATACTTCAGAGAGAAGATCGGACTTACACTTTCATAACAGCACAGCTATGACTAAGGGTGCTTCAACTTGAATTTTCACAGGAGGTGAAGGAGTTGAATACATCATTCAGCATCAAGAACCCAGCACAGAGCAACAGTTTGCAGAGATCTTACTCTCTCTCTCACCCCTTTATAGGATCATCACACCAACTCTGGGAGGTACTCAAGGTTTGAGTTTTTATTTGAGTTGCTAAAAACAAAATAATTATGTGAGCTTGAGAAAAGGGACATGTTTTTTTCTTAGATGAGTTATCTTCTGGATATTCTAGCTGAAGGGAACCCAGGACAGACTGTGCCAGCCTATGTCTTTACCACATTTGTTATTATGAAGCCAGTCCATTGATGTGCCAGTCATTTTTGTGGAACCATGAACATGCTTCCTGTGGTCTGGACATGTGCAGTAGGAAAAATGCTGCCTGCCTTCAAAGAGCTGTCACAGAATGGCTGAGAAAATAGACAAGGAAATCAGTGATAATATTCAGGGTTGTAAGTGTCAAGGAAATAATTTGAAAAATAGTTTGGTTGTTTACCTCAAAAATATATGTTTTATTCTGAAAATAATGATACTCAAAATTATTAACAAATGTCAGGACACAGGCATTGGCCATACAAGGGGTGGCATTTATAAACAGTTCTGTCAATAAACAGATATCAAGATGCAGTGTCTGTCATCAGGTCTGTGGTCTAGTAGAGCAAGAGGCAAAGGAGAGACCCTGTGTGTAATGTACTAACCATGAGAAACGGCAGTGTAAATGATGCAAAGGAGGAATGGCAGTGTAAATGAGTGTAAGGGAGGAGTCCTCCTGTCTGGATGCAAGAGCTCTGGAAACATTCTCAGAGGAAACACCACAAAATAAACTTTAAAATACAATTCATCGTGAGAGTAAAACATGGTTCCTTCTAGCAAACTTGACGGGCAAAGGTGCCCAGGCTTCTAAATTATTTCTTTAAATTTCAACTTAAAATATTTGAGCTTCTAATATCTCTAGTAAGAGCACATTTGGTACCAGGACACAAATAACTAGAGGGTGTAAAGGACATTCCCAAAGTCATACAGGAAATAAACCACCCCAAGAACTAGAACTCAATACCAAACAAAGTTCTCCTTGTACTGTTTCAAGCACACAACTGATTTCTTGGTTAATTTTGTACCTGATCTACTCTATTCTGTCAGGCAAGCTCCCACCTGTCTTATCTTTCATTCAGTAACACCTTTGAGGGTTTGGGGATTTTGCATTTTTGATGATTGGTTGGTAGTGTCCTTTGTTGTATGGGAAAGTGAGAAGAGGTGAAAAGAATAATCAATGAAGATGTGTGGACAAGATGGGGAAAGTTGACTCTAAGCAATGACTTTAATTGAATGACTGACACTGTATTTGATCTATGCTCTTTCCAATAGTTTGAGAATAATTCTGGCCACATGGGACTTTGAGATTATTTTGGTGTGCTAAGTGAATCCCAAGCATACCAGGCTAGGGGCAGCAGAAGAGAATATCATCAGCATTGGAAGCCAGACATCCTCACAGGAAGTGATCATTTGACTTCCTTGAGTAAGGCCAATATTCTATTCACGGTCTTGCTCATCGAGGGGAGAAAAATGTACTACATGTACTAGACCATTAAGAAAATGAGAACAATCTCACCTGAGTCAATCCTCCATACTCTTTTTGGCCTCCAACCACAGCCTCCACCAACAACTCATGAATGATAAAAGCAAACAAGCAACAACAAAGCCAGTCCTTGGCAGAAACTGATGTGCAGAGGTGGTGTTTACAAGCCTTCTTTCTGCCCTCTCCTAGGGAAATGATTCTCACAGAGAAGGATATACTCATGCAAAACCAGATGCCAAAAAGTATGATGTCCTTGCCAGATAGAAAGATGAGTGGCTATTAATTTCTATAAGCGTCCTCTACCTTAATACATGGTAGATTTTGGATGCTTGGTTCTGGCTGCAATGACCATGGGCAGCAGCTATGGTGGCCTATGGTTAGTCATTTCTCCTTTCTGAACACCTTTCTTCATGTGTGTGATAAACGTGTTGACATTATAATCCAATGTTCAGCGGAGAGAAAAAGAAAAAGACTAATAAAACACAGTATGTCAAATATTCACCTCCCTCTATTACATCAGATATTTAACAACTACTTTCTGAGTTTCTATAATGTCCAACTCTCTTCTCTAGATACAGGTCAAAAAAAAAAAAAAAAAAAAAAACCCTGATCATAGACCCATAGGATGCCTAGGGTCTAGGAGGGAGATTAAACCCAAGTAAAATTTCACCATGTGAAAGTGATGAATGTGCTAACAGCTGAGATATGTGCACGGAAGCACTTCTGTTGTTCATAATTTGTCTGTTTTTATAACAGTTAGTAGTTTTTTGTCAACTTGACATAAATTTAGACATATTTTTGAGGCGGTTATGTTAATGGAGAAAATGCCTCCATGAGATTGCTCGATAGGCAAATATTTAGGACACTCTCTTTTTTTATTCTATTTTTTCCTCTTTTTTATTATTATTATTTTTTTATTTTTAGGACATTCTCTTAATGACTGATGTGGAAGGTCCCAATACATTGGAGGCTATTAGAAAGCCGGTTACTAAGCACTGATCTATGAGTAAACCAGAATATCATTAGGAATCATTTCATTGACTTTTCTGCCAGTCATGTTTGGTTCTAATCTGGCTCTCCGGGCTGCCCTGACTCTGATTGCCAGACATCAGGTAGTGTCAGGTGTGGGGTCCCACTTGTGGAATGGGCCTCAAGTTAGACTCATTGTTGGCTGGACACGCCCAGGAGTTCATTACCCCAGCACATCTTGCAGGAAGGACAGATTGCGATTGGAAGGTTTGTGGCTAAGTCGATGCCCCAATCCTACTGCTGGCCCTGTCTGATTATAGAAAATCATCAGCTCAGGCTCTGTACCCCACCACTAGGACAGTTCACTAGGGCTACTCTCATAGATTAAAATGAGTTTCCACTGAGCCAAGTTTTGACATCACTTTCCAAATGCCCCCCCAGTTCCAGCTATTTCTCCCAGTACTCTCTCCCTCCATCCCTCCCACCCGTGTCCCATCCTGATCCCTCCAGTTCCCATTCCCACCCAGCCCCAGTTCACCTCCAAAATCTATTCTAGTTCCCCTTCCCAGGGAGATCCATGGTCTCCTGCTTGAGCCCTTCTTATTGCTTAGCATCCCTGGGCCTGTGGATTGTAGCACGATTGTCCTTTACTTAACAGCTAATGTCTACTTATAAATGCATATGTACTTATATACTATGTTTGTTTTTCTGGGTCTGGGTTACCCCACTCAGGATGATCTTTTCTAGTTTCATTCATTTGTCTTCAAATTTCATGATGTCATTGCTTTTAACAGATGGGAATCTCTGGTGTGTAACTGAACCTCACTTTATCTATTTTTCAGTTAAAAGACATATCAGAGAGGCATCATCCAACAACTGATGGGAGGAAATGCAGAGACCCACAGCTAAACACTAGGCAGAACCAGTAGAACCCAACAGAAGAGAGGGAGAAAGGATTGTAGGAACCAGATGGGTACAGGACACCACAAGAACAGAATCAACTAAGCAGGGTCAATAAGGACTCACAGGGACTGAGGCTACACACACAGATCCTGCATGAGTCTGAGCAACGTTCTCTACATATACCTCTGGTTGTGTGGCTTGGTGTTCCTGTGGGACCCTCAACAGTGGACGTGGGGTGTATTTGTTTGCCTGTGCTTGGGACCCTTTTTCTCCTCTCACAACCATTTGCCATCTGGTTCTCCTCCAACTTCACTTTGAAGTTTCCTGCATAGATTTATTTAACTGAAAATGCTTCCAAGCCAAGTGTGGTTCCTCATCCCTTTGACCTCAGCACTCACGAGGCAGAAGCATACAGATATCTGTGAATTATAGATGGTTATGAGCTACCATGTGGTTGCCGGGAATTGAACTCAGGACCTTTGGAAGAACAGCCAGTGCTCTTAACCTCTGAGCCATCTCTCCAGCCCTAATTGGAAGCATTTTTAATTAAATAAATCTATGCAGGAAACTTCAAAGTGAAGTTGGATAAGAACCAGATGGCCAATGGTTGTGAGAGATAGAGATGGGTGAATTAAGTACATTTCAGCACAGGGAAAGGCTCATGTCTTAGAGAGCGAATGATTTACCCAGATCCATTTGCACAGAACAAAGATGGCCATGAAGAATTTCTGCAGAGCAAATGAAAGAGTTTCCTAAGCGAGTAAACAACCTGCAGCAAGAGAGAAAATCTTCATCAGTTATTCATCTCATAGGAAGTAATGTTCACATGTATAAAAATCTTTAAAACCAACAACAACTAAAAGAACAAATTCAATCACCATATGGGCAAAGAAGCTGAACAGACAGTCCCCAGAAGAATAAATAAATAGAAATGAATACATGGAAACTGCTTAGCCACCTTCTCCATCAGGAAAACAAATACACAAACTGCTCTAAGGTTCCATCCTACACCATTCAGAATGGCTGTCCTCAGAAAAAACAAACCCAACAAATACTGGCAAGGGTGTCACATACTGTTAACAGGAATGTGAATTCCAATCATCCAAGAACTATGAAACTCAATGTGGGAAATCTTCAATAAATTGAAACTAGGACTGTCATATAATTCATGTGGTATATAGCCCAAGAGATCAGTCTGCTTACTGTAGAAGTACTAGAATAATGGAATAGCCATGCTGATCATGGAACTATTCACAATCCGTCTAGGTGTCGTAAACAGATGAGAGGATAATAAAAAAGCAATATGTATATCCAGCTGAGTTTTATTCAGCCATAAGGAAGACATATCTATGTCATTTGCAGGAAAATGGATGGAACAGAAGATCACTGCGCTAAAGTGAAATAAGCTAAACTCACAAAAACAAACAGCAGATATTCCTCTCATATATGTAAATTAGAGAGAAAAATAAGTAGAAGGAGGACTACTATGGATATTGGAGGACAAGGGTAGGAAGGCATTAAAGGCTTGAATATCAAATACATTATATGCACCATGGAAATCAACACATTACTTATTATAATTACTACATACAAAAATAAGAATAGTCCAGGGTTACAGAACAAGGTCTAATTCTGGACAGAGTCTTTCTCACTGCAAGGCCAAGATATAACTAGAATTATGGCTTCACAGATTTTTGGAGAAAACTCTTTGTTGGTGGTGAAAGGGTTTCTTGTTCCTGTTTGTTGCTGGGGGTTTTGTATGGTTGGTTCTGTTTATTTGTCTTTAAGAGAAGGTTTCATTCTGTAGCCCAGGCTGGCCTCAGACTCATAGTGATCCTCTTGCTTGAACCTCTCAAATGTCTAGATTCCTAAGAAGGAGGCTTCCCGCCCATCTGAACATTCATTTTTCAAGAAGACTGCAGTAAAGCACTTTCTGAGATGTCATGTGACACATGTCTGTGACTGCTGATGGTCATATTCTCATGGGTTGGGATCACTGGCCATTTCCTGCCTTCCAATGACACATTAAACAATTTGCAGTAGCCATGAATCCATGATTGATTATGGAACACGGAGAATTGTTGGGGGCCATGGATCTGGGGTCTGGAACATTCTTAAAAGAAGCCTTATTAATCACTTTCTTAGCAGATTTTCTTAACTTATTTAAATACCTTGTTCAAATATATGCAGTTACAAATACATCAATTATATATTGTATATAACCTACCTCATGGGACTCATGACATAAATACACTTCTAACACTTTGCTCTCTGAGACAAGGTAACCTGGGTCCACTTAGGAAAGTCTACAGGCATAGAAGCATTTACTCTGCTGGAAAGACAGGCTCGTGCCTCTGAAATATGTTTTGGCTGAAAACAGCCAACATTTAAATCAGCGAAAATGGTTTAAAAGTTCTAATGAGCCATTTTATGATATGACTATTTATGGGCGTTCTTGCTGTCGGGTTGGGGTCACGTCCACAGAGAGCCCTAGCACACTGGAGTTGGTGCTGCCATAGGACAGTCTGATCTTGTTTGGCTTTTATCCGCTGGGGCAATTGAGACCATCTGTTAGGACAAAGGCTGAAGGATGGTATCAACCAGTGAGCGGATAGCTGAAACCTGCATTACGAACTGAGAAGTTTCTCATAAATTACAGAACAAAGAGATGAAGGTTCCGTAGTCCAACAGAGCATCAATGTCTGGACTAATGTGTGACAGTCCCCAACTGAAGCATCATCACTCACTATTTCCGGTCAATAATGTGTCACAGAGACACGAGTTCTAAATGCTTCCCAGGCACAGTCCCTCAGTGACATTAAACTACTCCAAATTGCAAGCTACAAGTACTGTCTCATACAAGCCCCATAGTGCCTCCCATCAGGGTGCCTGTTCCTTCTCTGCCCCTCAAATGCTGTCATGTGCTTTGGAGATGCTCTAACACACCAAGGACCAAAACCAGGGAGGACTCAGAGTTTGGTGTCAATCTTCAACCTCAAAGTTGTTACCTTTTGAAATGTATTACCGCTTTTCTTTAACGAAAAACAAAAGGTCTGCATTCAACACTTAGGGGCTCCAGGAGCTCAGGAGACACCCCAAGAGACCCTGCTAAGTAGAAGGCACTTAGCACTTGGCATAAACAATGTCAAAAAGTGGCTCCTGCAGGACCCTGGGATCTGGATAATGGTTTCTCCAGGCAGCTGGGTATGGCTGGCTCCCACATCAGAAAAGCCCACTCCTCTAAGCGCCTGGTATGGTCCCCACCTGCTGGGAATTAATCAGGTTATCGCCATGCTGGCCAAGTGAAACCTGAACTGCCCAGGGCTTGCTCAGCTCTCGATCTCCTCTTTCCAGGAACTGGGTTCAGCCCTTGGGCTTTCTCTGAGGTGCCACCCCGCAGCTGCTGCCCAGAGCCCAAGGGAGCCCAGGTCTTGTTTCCAGCTTGCTGGAGTCCAGGAGCAGAGCCAGGATCCCGTTCCTTCTTGCTCCTTCTCCCAGGGCTTCTGTTTCACAATTAGAATACTCGTTTGTGAAGCAATGCAAAAATCAAAAGTTGCTAACAACTACCCTGTGGGGGTGGAGGAAGCTGGAATTCTACTTTTTTTTTTTTTCACTATAAATTGTATGCAAATGGTCCGTTAGCTGGCTGAGTGCCTGGAGAGAGTGCGTCTTTCATGAGCTAACCCTGTTCCGCTGGGAGGGCTGTGCCTTTAACTCACCAACTGAAAAAAAAAAAATGGGAAAGGATGTCTGGAGGCGAGGCGTCCCATTACAGAGGCAGGAGCTCCCTATATAAGCCAGCCAAAGCTGGCTGCTCTGGCCACAGCCTGCCTACTGTCACACGCCTCTCCCCGCAGACACACACCCTGGTCTCTGGTGGGCACAAAGACAGTGGCTGGGGAGACACTAGGACTGAGTGCTTGAGAACTCACTCTAGCTTTGACCAGGTACTTCTTCAGGGAGCCGGTACATCCAGCGACCTACATTTCCCTGACCAGGAAAAGGTAAGTCTGTTGATCCCATCACGCAGGGGCTTTCTTATATGTTCTTGGCATTAGTGGTACCGAGTATGTTGTGTCTGTGTAACTACAAGACTTCTGTTTTATTTCCAAGCCCGATAAAAGAGTGTTTTGTTGGGTGTGATCCTATGTGCCCGGTTATTCCCGGCTTGCCCTCCTCTAATCGTGTATTTGGTGTGGATCTGTCAATAGTCACCACTCCGAGGAACTTTTGGTAAAGTTTTTGTCTGTGCCTTTCTTTGGAGGAAATGTAAGACTTTTTTTCTCTTAACCCTTTAAATAGTTGATTCACACCTGTGGATTTTTTCTCCTTTTGAGTGTTAGAAAAGTAGTGTTTGAAAGTGATGTTTGCTCACATCCATGGGGTAGAATGAGAGTATTGTAGTGGGGAGAACACAGTCCTACATCCAAACGGTGGCAGCACTTGACAGTTTTCAGTACCCCCTCAATTTGTTCCTCACAGTGTTGGATCTGTGGAAAGATAAGAGTTGGGATATCAGAGTGAGGAGATGAGATGTAGGCACAGATATGACACTGGTGGGCACGCCTGTGGGCTCTTGAGGGAGGGTGCCAGCCTCCACAGACCTCAGGTGGAGCGTTTGTGTGTTTTGCAGGTTCGGAGCCATCTGAATCCTACATTGTTCAATATTCACATTTCATCCCAGAAACCTCTGGTAACACAATTTCTAGATATAAGAAGCCTGGAGAACTTGGGAAAGAGCACAGAGATTCTCCTATGCCATCTGTGTTACAGGGGGATTAAGAGATCAGGCTTTGACCCCTGAAGTAACTTGGGCATTCCCACTAGTGCCAAGTTAAAAAAAAAGTGTGCCAGGGATATATGTAACCTCTGTGGACCTTAGTTTCTACTTCTTTAAAATGGGGACAACAGCTGCCTTATATGAGTGAATAAGGAATAAAAAGCTCAGATCAGCAACTAGGCAATCACTGTCAGGCCCTAAGCTGCCATTACCCTTGAGGTGAAAAGCACCACTTACCCAGTTTGGGAGTGTTCTGCTTACCTTCCCCCACAGTTTCTGTCTTTTTATCTTGCCCAATCTGAGAGTGTCTGCTAGTCTGGCAGGCATTTTACAAGCAGGAGGGTATGTTGGCACCATTAGAAGAAAAAGGTGGCAGCCTAGGGCTGGATGTGAATGTGTGGAGTTGTGACTCCAGAATGTCCTCAGGCATTTATAGGCTCAAGTGCTTGGCTTTGGAGTGCTGAGCCACTGGTGACTCTTTGGAAATGCTTTGCATCAGAAGACAAGCTGGACAGGGAACTCTTTAAGGATGAACGCCTCTTCTTAATGTGTTTGTGGACCTTTTTTCCTTGCTTTATAGAACTTTCCTGTGTGCACCTTAGAAATGAAAGCCGCCCCCCAACCTCATCGCCTTGTTCTGAGACAGAACAAACTGAATCAGGGCTGGGCAGAGGCTTGCTCAGTCTAAGTAAACTGATGGAAAGTGTTCCTGACATATGAACCATGCCTTTTACAGGACATAAGAAGCAGTGTGTCTTGCCCTTGTACATGCCAAGAAAGTGACCAAATCTGGAGAAAGAAGGGGGAATAGAGTGTGAATATTCTCTAGATTGCACACATGGTGTGAACAGAAGAGAGGACTGGAAAGCGTGTTGTCAGCCGCCCAGCCCCTGCTTTGTTCAAAATACCTAGCTTCATGTTCTTTATCTGTCTCAAGAGGTGACAGTTTCCAGCTGTCAGCTTTGTTATTCATACAAAGAGAGTGAGGAGTTATCTCTCCCAGGGCTCTGTGGCACTCACCTGATATAGATATGGCTGGCTCTTGACCCATGATAAGGGTTCTAAACTCCAACAGCTATGGGAGTAAGGACAGTTCCTCCCCAAAAAAGAGGAAACAGTAATTTTCAAGGCTTCAGGAAGGTTGATTATTTCAGTCAATGTCAGTGACAGCCATAGGCAGCATATAGTTAACCAATGTATAAGCTCTAGGCTCTTGATGCCTCCTTGGCATTGTCACCAAATGACCACAGCACATCTGTGAAGCATTGGTGTATTCTGGGACAGAGACCTATGGTGAAGAGATATTGGGTCCTAAGACTTAAGTGATGGCCAGAGTCTAAGCCCATGTCTTTGTTCAGAGGCTGTGTTCGTTTTCAATGTGTCAGCTTCTTGCATAGCCCTCAGAAGCAAAGCACTTCCTTTCTGACAAAATATGCCCCTCCAGGCATACTGTGGCCACCCATAAATAGAGCAATAGCCTGATCATATAACCAGAATAGGATTTAGAAATGGAATTTAAGCTGACAGAAAAAAAATGCCCCTCTGAATCCTACCTTTTCTAATGTTCGCAATGAACTAAAAGCACTTCTCATCTCTCTTTGCATATTTCCATGAACTTACAAACTAAAGTTCCTGATGAAAAAATATCTCCAGCTTGCACAAAGCACAAAGGCTTTTCCATACTGAGGCTATTTCAGTTTTAAAAGTAGGACTTGAGCTACAAATATTTAGTTGGCTCTCCATATACAATCCCTCTACACAGTCAAACACAGACACAAAATAGCTAACAGTCAGGGCTAACAACATGACACGTGTGATGGGGAAGACTGTCTATGGCATCTCACCTATTTTCTAATACCGTGAATTGTGAATTAACAGCTCCATTTAATAGACGGAAACATTGAGGCTCAAGGAAGCTAAGTAATTCAACCCAGGTCTTCTCATAAAAGAGTCAGAACTGGCTGCAAACCCAAACCTTCTAAGTAAAGCCCCACCGTTTTGTCTCTTGTGCCACACTGCCTCCTGATGTCAGGCTTGGCTAACCATGTGTAAAACCCTATATGGTATCATTTGGGGAACAGCCAAAAGAGTACAAAAGACTCCAGCTGGCATCAGTGCCTCTTGATTTCACAGAGGAGCCCTGCAGCTATCATTTTTCATGATGCACAGAAAGGTTAGCTGGTGGTGGTGCAACCCACTGCCTGGAAACAGAAACATTCCAGTTTCAGCTGAGAGACAGAGGGGGAGGAAGAAAGGGAGACAGAAGATACAGGGGAAGGAGGAAGGGAGAGAGAGGAGAGGGTAGCAGTCATGTCATTCCTAGTGATTTTCACAACAGAAACCTCAGCACACGCTTTCCCAGCCTGTAGAGGCAAGGGCTGTGAATGGGAGAACAGAGCCATCCCTGCATCTTTTAATGCTAGAAGAGCTGGACGTGTGGTTTTAAAGGGGCTTCTAGGGAAATAAAGTAGAGCTATCCTCTAGCCTGTGAAGATAGTCAGAGAGCAGTTACAAGCTCCAAGTTACAGGTTCTGCCAAATCTTCCCGGAGGAAGGTTATTATTCAAACACCTCTCACTGTGGAGAGTTGAGGATCCTCTTGAATCCTATCCCAGACCAGTCTGAACACCTTCAACATGTGGACAACATTAGATAAAGGCCCCTTTCCAAGAAGGAAAGCCCCCTGAAAGTCTGGTGAGACTAGCCTCCTGCAAACTCTGGTTCCTTCCAACACAAAACATGCTGGCTGTTTTGTTTTGTTTTGTTTTGTTTTGTTTTTTTGGAGGAGAGATCACTTCAGACTTACCTGATTCTAACCCTGGTGACCAGACTACTGTTCAGTTATATCCTCAAATCTAATAGTCTTTGCTCTGTTTCCTTTTTCTCTGCCAGTGGTTCCCAACCTAGACCAACAGTTCCCAACCATGGTAATGCTGAGACCCTTTTAATACAGTTCTTCATGTCGTGATGAACCTCAACATAGCATTATTTTTGTTGCAACATCATAACTAAGTTTCTACTGTTATGAATCTTAATGTGAATATCTGTCTTTTGGTGGTTTTAGGCAACCCCTGTGAAAGGGTCCTTCAGCCCACAAAGGGATCACAACCCACATGTTAAAAGACTTTAAGAGCCACCTAGAGTTCAGTGCTCTCATTGCTATCTTTGCTCTACACCATTAAACAAAAGCAAAATGTCCACACTCAAAGGTTGTGAACGGAAAATCCTTTCCATGTGTATTTTCACTCTGTTTGTGAGTGGAAATTTTTAAAAGATTATTTCATTCCAAGAAGTCTCAGATGTTTGAAATTTCCTGAAGTTCACAGGTCCTGAAATGTGGGCACTATAACTCAAATAGCTTTGGCTGGTCCTTCAGCCTTCCTCAAATAGAATGCCAAGAGACAAAGGTGTTTTTCATAAGCCCTGCAAACAGATAGCTTGCTTCAGAATCAGCCAAAGGTCACCTCTTCCCCTAAAGGAAGGAAGGTTTCTGCTAACATCTCTCAGAATGTGTGAAAAATGTTCTTGATGGAGGGATAATTGTGAAACCAACTGCATTAGTTACTTAATTCATTGTCACAGAGACAAAATACCTGTCCTGAAGCAACTTGGGAGGGAAGAGTTTTCTGTGGGTTCCGTCATGGCAGAGCAGGCATGGAAGGGAAGCGGGAGCTGGCGGGTCACACTGCAGCCATGCAGAGCTGGTGCTCACCTCCTTTGCAGGAAGTCTGAAAACCCCAGTCCATGGAACAATGCCACCCATACTTAGGGTGGGGCTCCCCACTTCATCTAGAAAATGACTCATGGACATGCTCAGAGCTTTGTTTCTAGACCAGTTTTCAAATCCTACCAAAGTGATGATCAAAACTAACCAGCAAACTAAATTTTGCCATGTACTCTACCAATGTACCATTTTACCATTGGTTATTATTTCCAAAGTCATTGCCATTTATTCAGATGGTGGGAACCTGGGGTGAACTAATTTCGAGCTTACTCAATATCATGCAGATAGATGATAGGAGGAATCTAGGTCCAAGTCCGGTAATAACCATTAGGGTATGCAGGCCGTGCTGAGCAGCAGGCTTCTGTCACCCTGCTTAGAGACTTCATTATCCCCAGAGTTTACCTGCCTGCTGCAGGCATCAGGCCCTCAGAATGTAAGGTATACGGAGAGCGCTGCTGATCTCAACACAACAGGGGTTGGGTTCTAAAGGCATGGTGTGCGGCTCTTTCACAAGTCTGTCTCATGACTTAGCAAGTTTGTCCGTGTGCAGGACAGACCTTCACAACATGGCACACTCGTGAGTTGATGCACTCATAAAATATTCCGATGCACATCACCTTGCGCACTCCCAGCATGAAAAGCCCGGCAAGGCTGTTCAGGAGTGTAAACCAAGGCCTTTGTTATTTGCATAAGATAGAAACTAAAATCATTTAGAGCTTCTTCGCAGGCCCAGTACCACAAAGTTTGTTTCCCTTGCTGTGCTACGGGAGTCTGAAGAATTGATCCAACTTTCTGGACAGCAAAACAGCTCAGAGTAATGGCTATTTGCTACATAAATATTTAATGTATTTATTGTGTTTTTAATTATTTACATACACATGTGTCTCTGTTGGGGTAGGTGCACAAGAGAAGTTCCCCTGGAGGTCAGAAGAGAGTGTCAGGTCCCTGGATCTGGAGCTGGAGTTGTAGGCAGCTGGGACCATTTCCACTTAGATACTGGGAACTGACTTCAGCTCCTCTGAACAGGCAGCATAAGCCATCTCCTCAGCCTCATATTTACATTTTAAACAAGTAGTTATGTAAAACAGGCCAGGCTTGGATTGATGAGTGAATTATCACCGAGCAGCTTCAGACAAGTCTGTGGATACTGTGCAATGGAAAAGTCGAGCTTTATCACCCAGCATATAACAGGGTTAAGGTAACACTTGGTGAGTTTAAAATAATGAAAGCAACTCAAGACTGGGGGGAGAGCATTATTCAAAATTTTAAGGCTACAGACACAAGGTTGGGGAAGCACAGTGTTAGGGGATCCTGAGCAGCCTTGCAACACGATACCATTGCGTGTCACCTACAGAAGCAACATACTGTGACCAGAAGGGAACATCCCAGACCATCTGCCAGCCAGAGATTCTTGCAAACCCTGAGTGTAAGCACTGGTATACAAAATGATAATATTTTTAAAATGAAAATGTGTGCATCTAATTATAAAGCCACCTGTGGAGGTGTAAGTTTGGTGAGGATAACTATAGAAGGAGCTTTTGCACAGCAGAGAGAGGCTGCTGGGGAGGACAGGAAGCCAGACAGCTCCAGCAGTGGGCATCACATCATGAATAGCCTTGTGCCACTGACGATCACAGAAGTGGCTGGATGCAGAAATCTTACAGGAGCGTGCTCTTGAAGGCAGCTTGCTTTGGCTAGAACTTAGAGTTCCAAAGCTGAGGAGGCTAATTGATGGGCACCCTTAAAGCCGGGAGCTTACAGATAAGGTTCAAAAGGCCAAGAGATCATTCAGGAGATGACATGGAGAGATGGAGAGGTGAAGCAAGGGCCACATTCAACCTGATTTCAACTAAAGCCTCTCTACATTTATATATTTTGTGAATGGAACTTCCACATGTGACATAATTTGCTGAAAGGCTTCTCTAGCACAAAAATGAAGAAGAGGAGGAGAAGATGAAAGAGGAAGAGCAGAAAAATGTTTGTACAAATCAATAGTCTACTCCAGCATCTTCATTTGAAAGATGGTGAAACAGAGACATGGAGAGGAGAAAGATTTTCCTAAGATGTCATGCCAGTTGGCAGTGGGTCAGGACAAAATCTTGGGTTATCTGACTCTGCTCTTAGAATCCGAAGACAATCTAAAAATCTTCAATTAATACATTCTCTTAAAAATAAAAATGACCTGTCTTATTCTCTAAACAGCAAAGCACACGTGGAGTGAGCTAATAACTCTGTTAGTTACTTACAACAAAGTGTAGTCATCTCAAACATCACAGTTATTATCTTATGGCTTCTAAAGGTCGAGGATCAGAGCACATCTGAACTGAGTTGAGCCGAGCTTTCTACATTCAGATGGCATCACTATTGGCCTGGGTTTGGGTCATATCTGAAGGCTTGACTGAGGAAAGGTCCTCTTCCAGGCTGTATTTGTTAACTGGGCTTTATTCATTAGGAACTTCTAGACTGATGGCTTCAGTTCCATGCTGGCTTAATTATTTCTTACATGGGACATGTCAACAATGCCATTTACCTTATTATCCAAGCCAATGAGAGAGAGTACATAGTCTTCTATAAATGGAGATTGTCTATTGAAACATCTAGTATCTGCTAAAAGAAAATCACTAGGCAGCACCACAATCAAGGAACAGCCACTTCACAAGTGTGGGGATGTTGGGAGGGCAGTACCTACACAGTCATTTTTGAGTCAGCCTGCTACATCCTTTAACAATCCAATGTCACCATCCCCTGGCTCATCCCACCTGCACGTCTCTCAATGGGTGACAAATAATTGTGGAAAACACTAAGTGATTTATGTCTTAACTTTTCCCACCCACTTGTAAGGTAATTATTATAGATCATTTGAGTAGCCTTGATTTCTTTTGAATTATCACCCCAAGGCAGCATTTTATAAGACAGTAATTTTGAATGTATTAGTCAAGGTTCTGTAAAACAACAGAACTGGTTAAATATCAAAAAGAGATTTATATTGTATTGGTTCACAGGATGTTGTCCCGAGTTGTCCAGTAGTGGCTGTCTCACACTGGAGAGGCAGAGAAGCCAGTAGCTATTGAATCCCTAAGACTGGAAGTCTTAGCAGCCCATCGGGTACTGGTGGCCTGGGGGATTCCTGGAGAATTACTGGCCTTCTGTCTTTGTTAGAAGTTGGTTGTTGAGAAGTTGGTTATACTATTGGTAAAGGGATGTCTCAGCAGCAGGGTAGATAAACATGCCAGGAAGACTGAAGACAAGCAGGCAAAAAAATAAGTTTCCCTCTCCCATAACCTTTCATGTGAGCTGCACCAAAAGGTGCTATCTAGATTTAAGGTGGGTCTTGCTGCTTCCAACAATCTGGTCAAGAAAACTCTGTGAAACAGTGAGCCAAAATAAACCTTTACTCCCTAAAGTTGCTTCTGTTGGAGATTTTGATCAAATCAGTGGAAAAGTAAGTAACACAAGTCAAACCCTTCACTGCCTCCCCATCCCTCCACCAGAAACCTCCATACTCCATTCTTAGCATCTTATAAGAGAGCCAATGCAAGATATTCCTACCTAGGCCCCCACACCACAGCTTTCTATTTTAATCTTTATCACAATGTATAATTACAGACATCAGAATATCAATGCCCAATATTTCCAAGTAGTTCTTTGATATGAAGAAAATTAACATCACCTAATTGACAGTCAAGGTTTCTCATGATCCAGATTGCTGGCCTCCAAGCTGACTCAGTGCCTGGGCTATCACCATGCTTCCCAAACCCATCTTTTACACTTATTTTCTTCTCGAAATGTCATTTCCTCTTACATAGAATGCCGTTTTCTATGTTTTTCATCTAACTCATCTTTCTTCAGTTGTTAGTTCAGCTGCCGTCTGGTCCAGGTGCAGTAGATGCTTCTCCCCTGTCTCCCTTTGCACTGTCCCCTGTATCAAACTGTAATTATTGTCCAACAGACCAACCTAAAAACAAAGCAGTTCTTAGGGGGATATTTGTACCTGGTTCACCTGAAACTCAGCATGACTCAAGATTAGTCCTAACTACCTGATAAGATTCTTCATTTCCCAGACTCAAAAGTCCCATTTCACATGAGACTTGGTTTTAAAAAACTAGTTAGAAGGTGTTTATGTGTTATCCTCTGGGCTCATAATTATACAGGGTGATAACATAGCTTATTCCAGCAGAAATGCCAGGCTGGGGCAGGAAACCACGTCAGGACACAGACTTTAAGGATTATCTGTCCTTTCAAAGCAGATCCCCAAAATGACTGCCATCATTACTTGATTTGGGGGAAAGACCAGTACCAAGGACAGAGGACATCTGTCAGGGCATTTGAGACTGAGTCAGAGATGGCTTTTGTAACAGGATTGATCAGCCAACAACTAGTGGGAGGAATGAATGGTCTCCGGGAAAAGACTAAGACAAAGACCTCTCCTCTGTTTTTGGACACAGAGAAAACTCACACCCGTAGGAAGGAAGGGATCAGGATTGAGAGTGTGGCTTTGCTATCTGAAGGCTCGGGGTCTAAAAGAGTTTTGTTTCCTATGCAAGCTTGACTAAATAACTGCTATAAGTTTCACTTTATAAATATATATAAAAGAAGCAGTATAACAACACCTATTTTAAAGTGTCATTGTGATTATTAACTGATATTGTGTATTACATTGCTTAGCAAAAAAAAACTGGCACGTGATATAGATGATTGTGGTCATTGATGCTGACACCTGTTTTTGAGCCAGCTGTTTTTGTTTTGGTTTGGTTTTGGTTTTTGGTTTTTCAAGACAGGGTTTCTCTATGTAGCCTTCGCTGTTCTGGATTCACTTAATAGACCAGGCTGGACTCAAACTCACAGAGATCCACCAGCCTCTACCTCCCAGAGCGCTGGGATTACAGGTGTGCACCACCGCACCCAGCTTTGAAGCAATTTTTGATGATAAAACCCCAGTTGCTAAGCAGTTTTCAAATTGTGTCCTATGAAACAGATCCTTATGACAGTCACCTAAAGGGTGTTCTGTGGCAGGTAAGTCTGGAAAACACTTGACAACATCCTAAAACTTCAGGGCACATATGATCATTTCATCTACAGTTCCAAAGGCTGATAACAAAATCAATAAGGCAATATCCTATAGTTCATTACAGAGGTGTCTCATGTGGGCTTTTATGACAAATTTTTATGTACTAGGTAGTATGGAAAGAACAGAAATCTACTTGCCTGGAGACTTTGATGTCTTAAGAATAAAGCACCTTTAGATTCCGTGTCTGGGGAGTGCCCACATCCTGGTTCATAGACTAAGATTTACAGCTGTGCCTACACAGGGTGGAAGAGACAAGGAAGTTTCTGGAGCATCATTTTGAGGATATTAGTCCCATTATGGAGATTCCTATGCTCTAGACCAGTTATTTCCTAAAGGCCCAATGACCAATATTGTCATATTGTTAGATTGCAATATGTATGGAGGGAGTGTCCGCAAATATACAGACTGTGACATAAGGGAAGACAGGCAATGAAAAGGAGCTAGAGAAACTCCTAGAACCTTCAAAGGAGAGATCAGAATGGAATAGGGAACTGAAATTTTCAGGCAATGGCAAGGAACCGGAATTCTTAAGGGAACTGTAAATTTGCTCTCATACATCTAAATTGACAGTGAAAAGCCAAACAACCCACTTGAGCCAAAACAGGCATGCCCAGGGCAGGAAACCTAGCTTGCAAGGCAGAGACATGCCAGAGTGCCATCCCAATTAGCAACTGTTTCTGGCGAAAGTATCCAGTGAGCACAGCCAGGCCTCGGTAGATTCTGGAGCCCTGTCTAGGCCAAAGGGAATTTGCCAGCGTGTGCCCAGGAGCCAATAACCACTTGCACACAGTGCACCTGGGCTTTGGTGCTCGCCAGAGAAAAAGCATCCAAAGGAGAAGAGCCAGCCAGAGCTCAGAGAGAGAGGCAGAGGTCAAATACCTCAGGACTTACCCAACAACCACCAGACAGCAGCAGGGGTTCTGGGAAGCAGAAGCTAAAGGAGTCGTTTTACACTCCTTATCTTTTTCCTTGCTGAGCAGCTCAATTTTAAAGTTGCACTTTTTTTCAGAACTGAAGAAAGACATTTGAGGCACCATCTCAGTGTGGCACAACGTGGTTGAAATTTTACACTTCAGAGCCATGGGGCAGGCTTCAAAAGTTGCTCCTGTCCCATGGGCTAGCTCTTGAGCTTCCCTGAGTCTCAACTGAACTCCAAACAGGCATAGCAGTATCCAACTCACTGGCTTCTTAAAGCAATGCTAAGATCCATGAAAGACCTTAAGCATAACGTTTGGCACATGACAAGTTTGTTTTAAAGTGTGTGCGCATGCCCGAAAGCACATGTTTTAGGGTGTGCGCATGCCCGAAAGCACTCACGCATGTGCGTATGTGCCCAAGTGCACATAGCCCTACAAACGCGCCTGTGGAAGCCAGGAGGTAACTTAGAGGAGTATGTTCTCTTCTGTGTGGGTCCCAGGGACTGACTCGGGCCATAAAGACCGAAGGCTTGTGTGTTTATCCACGAATCTATTTCACCGGCTCACAAGATACGCTAATAGTACACAAATAACATAATGTGTTTTTCCTGCCAGTCTAGCTTTATTAGGCTTTATAACAGCAGCTGTAATGATCACTGTATTCCAGCAGGGGTCAGCAAACTGTGACAGCAGCTTATTTTTGTAACTACTCTTGTATTAAAACACAGCGTTTTTCATTTGCATATTTTCAATATCAACATTTTCTATAACAGTAAATAGATACTTATGAAGTCTATTAGTTACTTTTGTGTCTATGCAACCTATAAGGAAAACAACCTATAAGGAAAAAAATGTCTATTTGGACTCAGAGTTTCAAAGTCATACTCCAGATGGCAGAAGAGGGCAGTTCAGGACTCGGTCCAAGGTATCAGAACCATGCTCTCCTCCTGACTTGCTTACCTGAAGGACAAGGAGCAATGGAAATTAGACTGGAAAAAGAAGTGGCTATAACCCGACAGTGGCCCTTTTCCTGGCCTCCTTCCACGGGCCTGGTCCTACGTCCCAAAAGGCTCCACAGCCTTCAAGTTAACCTCTCAGCTAAGGACCAAGTGTTCAAACTGTAAGCCAGAGAAGACAGTCCAGTTCAAACCCTAGTGGAGAGATGTGATCTGACAGCACATGGACTCTCTGGTCATTTAAGGAAATGTTGACTGACTCTTCCATTCAGGGTGTCAGATTTCTACACAGTTCCCAGTCCCTGGATCCTTGGCAAGCTGTATATTATTATCCATATAATGAGACTGAGGCAGAAATAACAGTTGGTCTGATAAATCTTTCTATCTTGGGTAGTGACTCAATGGGAAACTCTGCTCTGGAAGGGAGCTTAGAAGAGTGGTAAACACTAGTGTGACCCACTCCTCTTAACCCATTCTGCACTCTCACGCTCCTTTACTCTCTTCCCTTCTCCCTTCCCTCCCTCTCTTACTTGCTTCCTTTCCCTCTCCTCATTCTTCTTCTTCTTCTCCCTTTCCTTTTCTCTATGGTCTTTCCTAACCCATCTCCCTCAGGTTAAATATTCTGATTTTCCGACTGTATGCTGAAATAAATAATTCTGCCTGGAAAAAATTTAATTCCATTTTCTTACTTATACATTTGCTTATTCAGACATAAAATTGTACCTACTTTTGTTTTCTGTCACTGTGATAAAATACTCTGAGAAAAGCAACTTAAGACAGAGAGAATTTATTTTGTCACAATTCAGGATCCATCATTTTGAGAAAGTTATGACAGCAAGACTTGAAGCAGCTAATTAGACTACTCTCAAAGTCAAAAGAAGAGAGCCTTGAATTAAGGGGTGTGTGTCCGTGTTCAGATCACTTTCTCTGCTCTTATACAATCCAGAATGCCCTGCTTAGAGAATGGTACCACCCATGATGAGGACGTATTTATGCCTCAGTAAATATAACAAACAAACCAGCAAACCAACCTCATCTAGACAATTCCTCATTGAGACTTTCTTCAAGGCGCCTCTGAATTGTGTCAGGTTGACAACCCAATGTAAAATTCCATACTGTAGACAAGAAAGTTTTAAGTGGCCGCGTTTGTGAAATTTTCTCATACCTTGACTGATTTCTTGGCTATACGTGGTATGATGCCTCATTTTCCAGGACCTACTGATTTTTAAGCTCCCCTGTCTGCACCTTCTCTCTTTATCATCCTCTCATTTATTAAGCTTCTCTCTGGGCCAAGCTGAAGGAGAGCAGGCTGTTCTCTACCAGCTCTAGAGATCTACCAGAGATTTAGACATTTTAGTTCACTTGGCTTTGTGCCCTCCCAAGTCCAAAATGGTGAATAAAACCACCGTGTGCATCCCAGCTTCAATGTCCCTCTATGACTCCAACAACTGCATTCATATCCATGAAACAGAATGTTCCTCTGGTGTCCATTACATAAACGTTAATTCCTTAAACCAGACAATAAATCTTATTTCAAAAAAAAATCACTTGGTAGAACAAAGGGAACCTAAATTTTGGCATTGGTGAAACAGGACCCTTAATTCTAATTCAAGAATTACTGACCTAATAACTTGCTCAACAGTCCCAAGCTGTGCTTCTGATAGCAGGAAAATGTGAACAGTGTTCCCTGATTGCCTAAGCTTGGATCACGATGAAAAGGCATTTGTAAAGGGCCATGCACGAAATAAATGATCTGATCTGTCTCGCTTTAGGTTTGTTGCCTAACATCTCCCATCCTTGGGCTTCACCTTTTATGACAGCCAGGTCCTGGCCATGTGTAACATCAAATCTAACTAAATATGAGGGACTGAAAGCAGAGAGCATCTAGGGTTTGATTTGCCCCAGTGCTTGCTCCCGCATGTGCCATCAAACTCAGTCCCGTGGTGTACTTCAAACACAAAGGAATCACGTAAGTTTGGGAAACACACTATAAACGATCATCTTCTTGGAGGTTTCCACAAACACATAAAAGACCCTGGAAAATCCTGAAGTAAAGAAAGATGTGTAATTTGTTTGGCTTGAAATAACATTGGGTTTAAAAATAGCCTTTTCCAAACATGATTAACTAGGAAATACTTTTTGCTCAGCATTAATACCTCTCAACATGCCACAGATTACACATTAGAAAACAACCTCTTGTGTTTGTATGGCTAAATTGAGCCTATTTCGGAGCTTAGATTTATCTCAATTTTTCCAGCTCTTGTGTAGCTTCATAAAGACTTTTTCCACTGTCAAAAGTTTTTGGAGGTGCCCAAACTCTGGGTTCTTTTGAAGTTAGTTCTTTGAATTTTGTCATGAAAATCAGCCTTTTTCATCACTAAATTGCTGGGGGGAGGGGGAGAGGAAGAATGCTGCCTCTGAGTGGTGAGTCAGTGTACCAGAATTAAGCTCTTTTCTTCATTCCCAGTTATGTCACCTCAGTTTCCCCATCCTTGAGAAGGAGAAAATAAAGGAAAATATGTCAGAGATCTTAGAGAGGATCCAATGAAATAAGCCATAAGGCACAGAAAGTACAGATGTTTTCAATCAAGGCTGGCTATTACTGTAGCTTTTAGGTGATCCCATTTTGAGAGAGGAAAAGTAGACAATGTGTGTCTGCATGCTTTCTCTGGGACCACACTAATTAATGACTGAAGTGGACTTAGTTTTTCATAGGATCTGGTTTCTTGCTACCCATTTTAGAGGGCAATTTTTATTTCAGGAGCTGGCTCCTATCAAAGCGCACCCATGCTGCTTGCTCTTGATGCCTCCTGGGACTGGCATTTGCCAGTGTGTCTGTCTGGCTGCACCTATACGCAAACCTCAGCCCAGCAGAATTCCATTCATTCAAATACCGGGACAATTACTTCAGCAAACGTTTCTGAACATTCTAGTCCCCGAAGGCCAAATATTTAGCACATGTATTCTCACTGCCCTGCTCCTCTGTTGCACTATATCTATAACCTGTCCCTCCTGAATAAACATCTTTAATTTTTTAACCTTGGCTCAAGCATTTGAGCCCTGTGAAAGAGCCAACTGCATTTCTTAAAATTCAGGTAGAAATACAAAATAGAAGAGGCTATTGTTCCAGGAGAAATGAATTCAAATTTATTTTTGAAATGATTTTTCAGAATTTTATAGGAATATATAGTGTTGCCATTTGGTCAGACCCAATTTTTATTTTCTTTTATGTCTAGGCAAGAAACAGAAGAGAGAGAAAACTACTGCACTGCGGAAATTTTATTTCAAAAATTGAAACCAGATCATAGGAAGGTAGCTTGTGGTCTGAATGTATCAATAGAAATAGTCATTTTTTTTTTTTACCAGAGCTACTCTTAGGTATACTAAACCACAAATATGAATCCCATTATGGTGTCTACATGAAAATATTTTATGGATTAAATTTTTGGGATTTAATTTGGTTAGTAATGAAACTTCAGTTCAAGGGCTGGAAAAAAATGAGCCACAAAATACCACCATTGATTCATCCAAATACTTTATGAAAGGAAAAAAAAGCAACATAATATTTAGGTCCCTTTGTATTTAATATTGGCCATTTTGTTTGAGTCTAAAGTGGAAGGCTAAATTTGGTTTGACAGAACTATAACCCAATTAACACCAGGTCACAGATCATTACAACCAAGAACATTCTAAAACTGGGCTTCACTGTATTCTTGGTGCAGTCTTTGGTGTCGGGCATACAGAGCTGGATGCTTCATATAACTTGCCTTCATGGAACCAAAGTCTCTACAGAGTCTAACTATATGGGAAAAGCATAACTAAATCAACCTAACGTAACTATAAAATAGAACTGAAACATTTCTAGACATCAAAGCCTATCAAGATTGTATTTTTTTAAATAGTGCTCAGTTCAGAAGAGAGGTGAGGGGATAACTGACTTCCAATAATGCGTGTTATTTTAGTTTTACTTGAAGGACAGATTAAGTCTGTCCATTCAAAAATGGGGCAAGTGGGCACTTTGCAAGTCTTCAAGACATCAGGAACCCTCTCCAAAAATATGTGAGATTATGCGGCGTCCCAGCAATGCTCATTGGCCTGCTTCACTGAGCAGCAGCAGCAGTTTCTGATAGCAGGGGATTGATAGAGCCCCTTCAGCAGGCCCCTTCAGCCCGCAGATTGAAGGTCAGGGAAACAGAGCAACAGCTGCTCTCAAACACTGACTCCTTGCTTTGGCCTCCAGTGCCAAAGGCAATGAACAATGATGGACTCAGAAGGACTTGGGTTCATAACCTCCCTTCTTAGTGACATTCCAGTTTGCATGTGACATAATAAATTCATAGCTCAGTATCTTTGCCTGCAAAATGAAGATAAAAAATTTGCTTTGCAAAGTGGAAATAATATGAAATTGTGTATTTAAAATGCTTAGCACAAGCTCTGGAAAAAAATACAGTCAATAAATAAAACTTAATATCTTTTGTACTTCCATCATGATTGTTGGTATACTTCTCCTTGATTTTTCAAGGCCTCTTCAGTATGTGGTTCATCTAGGCCTTTCCTCCCCCAGTAAGCATTCCATGGGCTTCTCATCCTAGAGTACCACTCCCTCCCTTAGCTCTTTCATTGAGGCTGGCTACCCTCAGTCCCTCATATTCTCCTACCTTCCACAATGACCTCTGAGAACAAGGCACAGCTTTTTACTCGCTCCCTCTTCCACAGTGCCCTATACTCTGTGAAGCCCACAGTAAGAAGCAATTCTCTCTGGAAAGAGTCTCAGCATCTCTGCCCTTTCTGTTGCCCCAGGGCCGTGCAACATGTTTTCAGATTGTAGAGTATCGTGACCATTGAAATCAGCAAAGCATGGGTTGAAAAGCAATTACATTTGCAACTGTTCAGGAGGTAATGTTAAGCCTTATTATAGAGAACACATTTGTTTTGGCTACTGTTGTATTATTCATCTCAACTACTGGCATGTCACATGGTAGGTATTTGATAAAGATAGATGGATGGATGGATGGCATAAAGATATACAAAATCTAGAGTCTTAGAAAGCTCTTACCGTAGGAGCCATCCCAGTTTTTTTCTCTTATACTTCTCCTTTGAAATCATGAATGGGTAAAGGCTAAGCATTAATGGAAACGTTCATATGTTCTATCTTTTTTATTATTTTAATTTTATTTTGAGATTACAATATAATTATAACATTTCTTCCACCCCCTTCTTCCCTCTAAGCTTTCCCATATACCCCTACCTGCTATCCTTCAAATCCATGGCCTTTTTTTCCACTAATAGTTATTGCATGCATATATATGTGGTGTGTGTGTGTGTGTGTGTGTGTGTGTGTGTGTGTGTGTGTATGTGTGTGTGTCTCTCTGTGTACATACATACATATTTCTAGACATAACCTGTTCAGTACATACAATGTTACTTATATGTTTGTTGTCAGAGCTGACCTTTTGGCACTGGACAACCAATTAATGCAACCTTCTCTGGGGAGGATCACCTCTGCCAGTCCCAGTCTCATGGACTTTCCCCATTCACTTTCTCATGTCCATTTGTGTCATCCTCATGCATCTCAGATCTAGTTAGTCATGTTGGTGAAATTTTATGGGTATATCTTCTGACATTGCTAGAAAAGAGTCTCACAGTAAACTCCTTCATCCTCTGGATCTTACTATCTTTCTACCCCTTCTTCTGAAATGTTACCTGAGCCTTACATATGGGAGTGTTTAATAGATAAATATATTAGGACTGAGCTCTATAACTCAGCATTTTGACTGGTTGTGGTTTTCTGTAGTGGCTGTCATCTGCTGCAAAGAGAAATTTCCTTGGCCTTATTTTTTCCCATTTTATCAAGATAAAATAAAAAAGCATTGATGTATAATATGAATATTAAGTAGATAGATAGACAGATAGGTAGACAAATAGATAGATAGAAATGGTCACCAGTTTCAAGGTAATAAACAACATATCTACCACCTTGCATAGTTACTTTGTCTATATATGGTGAAAAGATCAAAAGTATACTGTTTTAGCAAATTGCAAATATACAATGTAATATTATCAATCCATTTCACCATAGTGGATCTCATAAGTAAGTATATGCTATATGGTAATTGTATATGGTTCCTTGGTGTGATATCTGCAGCATGATCGTACAGTGGAACTTTCCCACAAGTATGGCATCATTTGTTAGAAATGTCTGCCCGTGCACCATCTGTGTGGGTACCACTGATTTGCCACCTCTGGACTCAGTGATCCTCTACTGTTAGCTGTAATCCCTGCTCAAGTGTGATTTTGATTTTATAATCTGATTTCTGACTGCATATGGAAAGCACTGTGCGGCTGGGCCAAGTGTTTTCCATTAAGAGAACAGTTTTGAAAGACTAAACCACAGACAGTCTGTTCTGAAGAAATTGCTGGCCCGATATCACGGACAAGCATCTCAGCAGCAGCAGCTCTCGGCCTCAGAGAAGCCTTGGCCAAAGTTCTGACCTCCCAGAAAAGAGCTCCACCCAACTCATTCACTCCCTTGTTCTGCTACTGAATTAGACCAAGGCTAAGGGAATCCTGGGTCTGCAGCCACGGTCTTTTCATTCTCCTAAGAATTTCAGAATGTCCCTGATGTTAGACCAACTGAAACACTAAGCTTTGTACACTTCCATAGAGAAAGCCACAATTGGAACTAGAGAGAGTAAAGGTACATATAAAATAAAACTGAGGGCCTGAGTTTAAAGCCCTAGGATCCACGTAAAGAGCCAGATGG